>NC_086233.1:52721539-53032581 GCF_036321145.2 Pelmatolapia mariae | reverse complement strand
TTTGAGTAAAAAGTGAGGAGATGACAGAAAAGGAGAGGGCAGAGAGATATGCAGCCATTAGCTGCTGTCAGCTAACATCAGGATATGTCCATGGATTTTACAAGTTGACATCTATTTACAAGTCTGGTTAAAGAGCACAGGACAAAGCCTTTTGTAGCTGTATGAAATCAAGTACCACTTGAGGCAAATCTGAGATTGGTCTTTCTGCATGCAGACATACTGCATGAGCCCTCCTGTTCCTTATGTCTGTTCTGCTTCCTGTTTCTAATACTTACATTCCACTGCTCTCCTCGCTCTCTGAGTATATGAAATTAAAAGAAATATAGGCTCCTCCTGGGCAAATCCCTTCCTCAGCAACCTGTGTAGTTGGAGCCTTCAGGTCTCATATCTGTGCAGACAAACAGTTAGGGCTGATTCCAAACGGTCTAGGCTTTGTTCTTACGGGAAGCTTCAGAAGTTTCTTGATTTTGTCACTATAGCACCCTGGCTGGTCCATTCATATGTTTGTACCTCTAATTATCTTCCTGTCATAAAAGGCTGACCAGTTATTCCAAAATCTCAAGGAGCATTTGATCTCAGTCTCTGTCTATCCACTGTGATCTAGCCAACAAATCTGGGGCAATATGTAAGTGACATCCCGTCTGTGTTAATGTCCAACCCAGAGCCCTCTGTGTGCTTCCTCTTTTATGAGGCTGGAGAGCCTTCTTACTTTGTTTCTATTAGTTGACACTGGCTTCTGGAAACTGACAACAGAGAAAACATATGCTACCACCTATCAAGTCTACAAATGTATTTACACTCACCTGCCACCTCATTAGGTACACCGTGCTAATACTAGGTTGTCCTCCCTTTTGCCTTTAGAGCTGCGTTAATTCTTCATGAAATAGACTCAACAATGTGCTGGAAACATTCCTTGAAGATTTTGGTATCATCTGTTCCACCACATTCCAAAGGTGCTCTACTACGTTGAGATCTGATGGTTTTGGAGGCCATTTGAGTACAGAGAACTCACGGTCATTTTTAGTAAACCAAATTGAGGTGATTTGAGCTTTGTGACATGATGCGATCAGCCATCAGAAGATGGGTACACTGTGATCATAAAGGGATGGGCATGGTCAGCAGCAATACTCGCTAGTGTTTAACTGATGCTCAGTTGGTACTAAGGGGCCCAAACTGTTCCCAGCAAGTGTGAGATTACACAATCACCGGCCTGAATAGTTGATATAAAGCAGAATGGACCTGTCCTTTGACGCTGTTTACACCAAATTCTGACCTTACTATTTGAATTTTGCAAGAGAAATCCAGGCCAGGCAACATTTTTCTACTCGTGTGTTGGCCAATTTTGGTAAGCCCACGTGAATTGTAGTTGCAGTTTCCTGTTCTTTTTTATTTTTGGACCCATATGGTCCTCTACTACTGTGGGCAGCACTGTGCATTCAGAGATGCTCTTCAGTATACCTTGGTTGTAGCAAGGGATTATTTAAGCTTCAGCTTCCTTCCTTTTATTTCCAGGCAGTCTGGCCATTTTCCTCTTACCTCTGGCATCAACTAGACATTTTCAAGCAGTTAAAACACAACTTACCTCCTCACATAATTTCTACATAGGCAGATGGGACTTATGGTTATTTTATGGTTTTATTAATACTTAGTTTGGGATTCATTTCTAATTGTCTGCAATAATTTAACCTAAGAGCAATGTCCATAAGGCATTAGTATCTTTGGGACTTGACCTTAAGAAGATGCTTATGATCTACAGTCCAAATACTGAAAGCAATCTAATTAGAATTTGTGTAAATTGTACTTTAAGTCACAAAACCTAAGAACCACTAGCAATATGATTAAAGTACTCATCTGATACTTACTGGACTGCCAAAATGAGCAAAACCGTCATCCCAGTCCTATTTCACTTCATTTGCGTTCAGTAGATAAAAAGAAGAGGATGGATGGAATCAGTCGTGAAACCAGTGACCTCCGAGTTGGGCTATGCTCAGGGATCCATGGTAGAAGACGAATAGACAAGATGGATATTCTGTCCACTGATGAAGTGGAGAATTTAAACTTTCAAATACTTAAATCATCTGAGAAAAGTCGTTTATATGGACTGAAAGGGACATAAGAGAAAGCAGGAAATATTGTATTGTATCGGCCCCTGAATATGGTAATCTAGTGTACAAGATGAAACAGATGCTCCAACGGCTTGCCAGTGGCTGGATGGGATACAGCCAAGATGACATAAATTTTCTATTTAGTGTGCCAAGTATTTGGAAGGTGTGGTATGACTTCATTAAGGTGGCTCCATCCTTCTGTGACTTTGCTAAAATGTACAAAGATTTAATCATCGTTCTAATTTCAAATGTATTGTCTACTTGTTCAGTTTTCTCAGTGTGAGTCATGTTGAATATAGCTACTGTTCTGTTTAAAAGTCTGGAACCACAATGAAAACTTGTCATAATGTCATATAAAACTGGAAATAATTTCTAAATTGTGAACTTTAAGGACCTGAAGACATTTAAAAGGTGCAAGAAGTGTCACATAAGCTGGATTTGCAGCACTGGTCATGGTAAGATTACAGTTTCTTACAATTCCCATAGTTAGATTCGTAAGTTCTTGACACTAACATATTTTTGTAATTTTGCCCCAACACATCACCACAATGGATCAGACAAGATGGGACTGAAGTGCAGACTTTTAGCTTTAATTCAAAGAGTGTAAGTAGTGCAATGGCTGTTTAGGAATTCCAGCCATCTTTGTACACAGAACCACATTTTCAGAGAAAGTAATTTTAAAAATTGTAATTTTAATCTTAAAGATTGTTTTTAATACTTAAATGAAAGTCATTTGGAGTCACTGCCTAAAGTCTAAACCCAAAGACATCACCGAATGTTATTCTCCCTCCCCTCTGCATTCAGCTTTGTATTTAATAACTGAAAAGCTTTCCTGTCGGGCTGAGATCAGGTAACTGACTTAGTCAATGAATAATTTCATTTCTTTGCCTTGAGAAACCCATATTTTGCTTTCGCAGTATGCTTCAGGTCATTATCCATTTGCACTGTGAAGCACCATTTGATCAGCTCTGCAATATTTAACTGAATCTGAGGAGAGAGTTCAGCCCTGCAGAATTCATCCTGCTATTTCTATCAGCAGTGACATCATCAATAAACACTAGTGGTTTGGTTCCACTTGCAGTCATGCATGTCCATGCCGTAACACTGCTTCAATCATGTTTGACAGATGAAGTGGTGTGCTTCAGATCATGACCTGCTTCTCTCCTTCTTCATCTGTCTGTGAAAGTTCTCAGTCATCCAGGTCATCGGAGTCTAAGGAACTTTGAAGACGTTTCACCTCTCATTCGAGAAGCTTATTCAGTTCTAAGAGCAACTGGTGCAGTGTCCCAATATTTTGCCGTTTCTCCTCAAAAGTTGCCCATAGTGGACCTCATCACAGCCACAGAAACTGCCATAAGGATGAATAAATTACCACAAACAGAAGCAGAGCAAATCAGGATGAAGGTTTCCGCCACCCTCTCCAGTGCAAAACTTCCTCCGTCTAACCTCACAATACAAGAAAAGAAGGCCGTCACATCCCTGAGCAAAAAAAAAATAACATCACTATATTACCAGCCGATAAGGGGAGGACCACTGTTGTTTTAAACACAATGGATTATCACGCAAAAATTACTACATTCCTCAGTGGCAATAAGACCTATGAAGCCTTAAAATGAGACCCCACCCAGTAGGCCTTAAAAATCTGGGACTCTCCACCAGTTGCTCTTGGAACTGAAGAAGCTTCTCGAATGAGAGGTGAAACGTCTTCAAATGTAAAGAAGTCCACACACCTTTCTTTCCAAGCTCCTTAGACCTCCTTCTTCATACTTTTCACTTCCCACCATTCCTGTACAAGCTCTTTTAGATCTTAAGTCTAATCTGGCCTTCTTGTTCTTGACCACACCAGTGATTTGCACCTTTCCATTTATATTCATGAAACTATCTCTTGATTATAGACTTTGATAATGACATGCCTACATCTTTGAGAGTGTTCTTGACTTGGTCAGATGTTGTGAAGAGGTTTTCTTAAGCAGGGAAAGAAATATGCAATCATCTACTTTAGATATGTTCTGTGGTCTTTCAGGCCCTTTAGTGCTGCTCAGCTCGTCAGTCCATTCATCCTTTTTCAGAATGCACCAGATTGTTGATTTCACCATTCCCATAGTTTTTGTGGCTTTGCAAATACTTTGCAACTCTTAAACGTTTATTTTGGTTTTTCCACACATCAAATCCAAATGTTTTATCTGTTAAATTTGTCAATAAACAGGAATACAGTGAACTGGCTTCACCTGGCTTCACTCTTTAACAATCACTTGTCCAATTACTTTTGAACCTCTCAAAATGGGGCACTAAAAGCAAAAACATGGCTGTACTTTCAAAACAGTCTGAAAGTTCATTGCTTGATTTAAAATCATTTGCGGTAAGACAAAACAATGTGCCTTTGTCCAAAAACATATGGACCTAACTGTAACTCCTGTCAAACTGTAACTCCTGTTCAGTGACAGCGATACAACTCAGATTTCCTTGAGCTGTATTCCTGTCACTGAAACAGAATTCAGAGGACACAAAGCTGGAGTATGTCTACTAATTAAAGCTTTTCAAGTTTTTAGGTTGGCCCACATTCTTCGCCTGTTATACATATGGCTGTACCTCAAGTTTCCAGAAGAACATGGCTTACTGAGTAGCATTTAGACAGTGGCAAACATGAAGTAATTGAAATTGGCAGGAGTCAAATAGTTATTGTAACAAAGTGGGGTTTTCACTGAATCACATCATGGCTAGATTGAGGGTTTCTAAGTGAGCAGTGAATGGAACTTTAAAACACTTTATGTGAACTGGATTCTCTTCTGCGAAACACATGTTTTGCGTTTCCAAACTACAGTCAGACAGATCAAAAGCGTCCACATCATGATAAGATCAGTATATGCAGTTTTGTTCAATGAGGGAAAAAAAGTTTACCACAGACAGAGACATTCCTAAACAAAGAATCCAAGAGTCAAATCAGCAGAAGTACGGTGGAGCTGTGGTGTCAAGTAGCATCTCTAAACTAGTTCTCAGGAAGGGAAAAGTGGCCAAAGGCTTCAGGCTTGGGCTAAGACATATCGACATTTCATAGTGAATGATGGGGAAAAGACCTTTTTACTAATTAATCCAGATTAGATGTCACTGGCACTAACAGAAAGGTGTATATTAAGAGACGAACAGGGCAGCGATTGATACTGCAGTTCATCAAACCCAGTAACAAAAGGTGATGGAAATATTAAATTCTAGGCCTGCTTTGCTTAACCTTGAGTTGGACACCTGCTCTGAAGTGACTCCACCCTAACAAAGCAAAAGTAGCACTCCAACCGTCAGAGACATGCTACACCCTCAGATTTGTCTCTTTGTGGAGGAGGATTCATATTACAGAAGGTTAATGAGCCCAAACGCACCTCAAAGCTTGTTGAGAGCTACTTGAAGACCAAAGAAGACCAAGAAGTCCTAATGTCATGAACTTCCCTCCACTTTTAAACACCACTAAACACTGCAGTCACTGGTGGGGGGTGAGAAAACCAAACATTCTCGATATCAATTGACCTTTTTTTTTAAAAAAACATCAAATTTATGCAAACTAGAAGTCTGTTCTCAGGCCTCGGTCTTTCAGACCCCTCTGTACCTGAGACAGCACTGTGGATAAGTAAAAGGTGCCTCTAATGTTGAATTAACTGCTTTTAAGTGAAATGTGAGAGGGCCAGTATAATTGAAACAAAGTGCTTGTTAAATTGTTGAACTGTGTGAAAACCTCCTTCGAGCTCACCTTTCTAATCAGGGGAATCAGGAGCTCTGTCCCCAAATTTTTTTTTGAACAACTACAGTACTAATTTATTAGACCACCTGTCATAAAAACAAGAAACGTTAGCGTTTTAGAAATTTGCCAAGTAAAATCCAAGCAAAAATGTGCTATTTGTAATTATTACAATTAAACTGTAAAACTGTAATTAATAATGCAGTAATTTGGCATCTATATTTAAAAAATATATATAATGTGCTTTACTATTTTCTTTAGCTTTTTTGTAAAATAGGACATCTGAGACTTCGAGAGTACTAATAAAAATTATAGCTTGCAAAAATTATTTGGGTAATTACCAATACTGTTCATTTAGAGCTACTGTTGCATAAATCTTACATTGAGTTATGGTCTAATAAATTTGTTAAGCACACTACCTTTTTTTGTATGGTAACTTTTTCTATATGGTAACTTCATATAGAGAAAGGTCAGGTGTGTCACTGTGAGAAAAATGCAGTATTTATGTATTTTTTTGTTCTTCACAACTATTTCAGTCGCTTTTTATACTGAGTGCAACACTAAGAATGCCTCTGAGGAGAGACGCCCATATTCCCATTTGTATAATTCATTCCATTAGGACTAGAAAGACCCTCTGCTCTTTTGAAGAGAGAGCACTGAGGCAGAGTGACAAAGCCAGGAGGACGCTGAAGTCTTTTGGTCAAAAAGTCACATATAGCTACTCTGAAGTGGTGTAGATGCTTTTCGCTGCAGAGGTTGTTAGCCGATTACTTCTACCAAGTGAATTGATACCAGCTTAGAAAACAAGAAAAGAAAATAGATTAAACTTTTCATATGCTATACTTTCAGCTGCTCTCTTATTCACAAAGGGATACCACAGCAGGTAGCTCTGCATGTTTAATTAGGCAGATTTTTACAGCCTTCCTGATACAACCCCAAAGGGATTTATATCTCCTCCTGGGATAAAAACTAAGAATCGTTCACTTATTAGGTGAATGTGTATGCTATGGAGACTATACTATGTATGCTATGATCTAGTTGAATTTGATCTAACAAGCTTGACAATGGACAGTTGGACAACCCATGGTCCTATCCAGTCTGGCCTATCCTAAGCTGTCCTATAGTCAGGCTGATTGACAGGCAGGTACAGTAGGTTAGTTAGCACTGCTATAGCTACTCATCAACCAAGGGAATGGTATTGACCAGATTTATCCAGCTGGGTATGCACACACATAAGTACTTAAGTAGTTCATTGCATTAGAAAATCTTTGAAAATCTCAAAGATTTGATTTGATAAAAGTTCTTAAATCATTCATAGAGAAAAGATTATATTTTTAAGTCTTACTTTGGTGCACTGTGTGCCACAGGATACAGGGTACAGTTATATCATGGTCACTTAATTAGACCCTGAAGCAACCGTTTACCCTTGCCCTCATACAAAAGTGGCAGCTAGACAAAGTACAGTTGGTGAATGTAAAGAAAACACAATAGAATAATGAATTTTCCCAGGACATCTGGCATAAAACTAGCACAGCATTTTATGAGAAGAACATCATACAAACAGTGAAACACAGCGGTGGTAGTGTGATGGTCTGGGCCTGCTTTGTTGCATCAAGATCTGGACGACTTGTTGTAATTTATGGAACAATGAATTCTGCTCTCTACCAGAAAATCCTGAAGGAGAATGTCCAACCATCAATTTATGCCCTGAAGCTCAAGTATACTTGTGTCATACAGCAGGACAATGATCCAGAAAACATCAGCAAGTCAACCTCTATATGGCTAAAAAATGAATCAAAATTAAGGTTTTAGAGGTACCCAGTCAAAGTCCGGACTTAAATATGATTGAGATGCTTTGGCATCACCTTAAACAGGCTATTCATACTCAACAACCCTCCAATGTGGCTTAATTAAAACAATTGTGCAAGGAACAGTGGGCCAGAAAAATTCCTCCACAGTGATGTGAAAAATTCATTGCCAGTTATCACAAATGCTTGACTGCAGTTTTTGCTGCCAAGGGTGACACAACCAGTTCAACCAATTTTTCCCATACTAAATGAAATCATCATTTAATAATTGCATTTTGGATTTACTCAGGTTATCTTTGTCTAACATTAAAACTTGTTTAATAATCTGAAACATGAAACAAAATCAGCAAAAAATATCTCTCTCTATATATATATTTATAATAAAACTAAATAATAAATAAAACTGTAGCTTTATTGGTCATTGGCTTGGTGACTATTATAAGGTAGATGATGAGTTATGTGTTAAGGAGTCACATTCATCTATTTTCTTCCAGCTATACAATTCAGGATTGCAGGGGGGGGGGGGGGGGGGCTGGAGACTATCCCAGCTGCCACAGAGCGAGAGGCAGTCAACCCTGGACAATGCTAACAACCACGGCACTGAATACAGCCTAGGAATACAACCAGTAGTTCACAATATTTAACTATTATTCAGGAATGTATGAGGTTTCGTAAAGTGGTGCAGTGTGTTGGGTGACTAACAGTTTTGAAGTTGTTAGTACATGGAACTGAATTCAGTTATTTAAACTGTCTAACGCAGGGATGTCAAAATCATTGTGTGTCTGTGTGCTGGCCCGGTGAAACTGCATAAGAAATGTGTAAAATTACAGAAAAGGTTCTGATAGTTGTTGTTAATTCACAGAAAATAAGTCTTTGCCTGGCCTATTCTTCGACACCCCTGGTCTAACACACATATTTACACTGCAGAGTTACAAGCATAGTAAATATATTAATAATTTGTTTCCTGTCATGCTAATCATTTGTTTATCTAAGGACCAGGGACTTTTGAATCTAAAATCTGCCCATTATGAAGCTGTTGCCTTCTGTAACGCACTTTGTAGTGGATTTTAAAAATGCTCTGCAGAGAATCATTTTTAGCCATATTGAAATGATCAAAGAAAAGTTAATGTTGTAGTGTGGCAGTTTGCCTTTGCAGTATTTCCAGCCTATAGGATCACTGGTAATTAATTTGACTTCAGTCACAGGTGATGAAATCCAATAAATGCAAGAGTTAGACAGGATCATCTCACCAGTGGTAAGAGAAAATATGAACAGACGATCGCAGTGTGATAACTACTTCCTTTCAGTTGTTACCGATTTTCTTTATTTAAAACTCCAACTTTGGTATTAAACACATTTTTTTAACAGATTCATGTAGCCTACATGAAACAACACAGTAATAATAATAAAGGTTTTGGTGTCTTGGATGTGCCTTTTTCTAGTCAGTATTTCAGGACTTTGTAGTTTCAACACTGCAGACCCAATATCAACAACACCCACTGTCACATTGTTAAGGAGGCTACTGTAACTGCACTCGGATTCTCGGAGCACCTATGAATTCTCCTTCCTTCGACCTCGTGAAATTTTCCATCTAGATCAAGACATGGTGATCAGAAAAAAGAGGCCCTTTCTCCCAAATATTTTTCCAGCTATTCAGCTTCAGCGCTGTACCAAACCATGCCCTGAAATTGTATTTATCTTAAATGAATTGTAGCTCATTTTTGTTTACCCTTTGTGTGTAATTTTGCTCTGCTAAACCCCTATATGCTTTTGTTTGTTATTATTCTTTCTGACCCCCTTTATTAGCCTACTTATTACATTTTTGGTTTCCTTTGGTTTTTTTTTTGTTTGGTTTTTTTTTTTTGGGGGGGGGGGGGGGGGGGGGGGGATTTGGGGGACCTTTTTGAGTTTGTAAGAAGCCCTTTTTTGACAATAACTGTTTTCTCATTCCCTCACTGCTTAGCTCCTAACAAGGTAATAATAGGAAAGACTCCCATTTATCAGTCGTGAGCATTCAGGTTACTGGACACCTCTAAGTGGCAGCTAGCTTGTGTTACTGTCTGTCACTCATTACTACAGATTTCAGCTGCCTCAATCATTAAACGCTAACAAAGAAAACAGAAAGATTCAAACGTTAGCTCTTTATTAAAAGTCATACTACTTCCAGACATCCATTTTGCTTGCTTTTGCCTGCACTTCTGAACTTTTTAACACCAACTCAACTATGTCAGAGTTTTCAGAAAAATGACACATCCCCAGTCATAATTACAAGTAAGTGGGAAACTGGTAATTATGGCAATTCTGCTATGACACAAACAGTACACCAGGGCAGGACTGGTAATTGTACTCTCGTTTTCAGCATTTACTATTTGCAAGAGTGGATTTTTAATCTTTTACTCTGCAAAACTAAAGGCAACAATTAGGCACAGTGGTGCTCTGTAAATGCAGTCCAAATACTTGGTGATTGTAAAGATAATTGCAGTCTAAATACAATTGTATGCATTTAGCAGGACTGTAGTCAGGGTGAATGTTGTCTCTCCGGGTACTCCAACTTCCTCCCACTGTCTGAAGACATGCACATTAGGTTAATTGGGGATTCTGAACTGGCTGTAGGTATGAAAGTGTGAATGGTTGCATATGTGTTACCCCAGCAATAGACTGGCAACCTGTCCAGGGTGTACCCAGCCTCCCATTGGCAGATGGGATAGGCTACAGAGCTTGGAAATAACCATCTTCATAGAGGCTCGCAAGATTTTGAATATTTTAGGAGAGCTTTTGAAATACTGCCCACTGTGCACTGTTCATTAAAACCTTTCTGCATGATGTTAACAAATGTAATCAATTTCATGGTTTTGTTTAATAAGTATTTGCTGTTGAAGATATGTGAATATAATTTCTAAGAAGAAAAGCAGGATCGAGGCACCAGCTTGCATGTTTCTACAATTTTCACATGGTTTTTAGGCATCACATCAAATCTCCCAAACAATGCCCATGCAGATGTCATCTTAGGACTAAAAATATGTAGTTACATCTGAGACTTGACAGACTGATTTAAAATAACAGACAAGTCACTACTATGTAAATAGGTCATTACAAAAGTAGCTTTAGCTGGGAAACACATTCAACGATCACTGTTAGACTAGTGTGCATACACTATCACCAACATGCAGAAGCTCAGCAATGTATGTTATCATTCTCTTCTTTTACATATACTGCATTTAGCATTTTATTTATTTAGAAAAGGATTCTGCTTGTTGTATGACATGTTATCTTTTCTTATTAAGGACACAGAGCTTGGTAACTTGAGAATCTTGCAAATGATTCTTGGCATGTACAACTAATCTGGTTTCTTTCTGCATTGTACTTGATGCGCATGTGCCTCAAAGTGTAATTTGAGCAAAAGCAGCATGGGTATCATTGGTAAGGAAACAGCCTTGCTGAGAAACAGCTTTCACTGACACTGTCGGGACACTTGCCTTAGAGTACTCACAAAGCTAATCAATACACAATACAAAACACACATCAACCAGCTTCTTGTGGTTTTGTTCTGAGGTTAATATTTGCTGCCTGCAGATGCCTTTTGAAAATTTTTAACATCTGCCTGATGGTCGAAAATAGTCATCGACCAATGTGAAAAATGAAGGCTAAAATATCTCAATATTGCTTTGAGGTCTAATTAGGTCCAATAATAGCTATAAATCTTTAAAAAAAAAATAATAGGAGTAGTGATACTATACCCAGGCTCTACTAATGCTCTGCTAATGTTGCTCTAGAGAGCCACTGAGACATTATACAGTTTGTACTTGTAATTACTCGTGATAATTTGGCTTGAAATGCTTGCCCACATAATCTGATAGCATTAGATAGTTAGCAACAGATTGTTAATTCAATAATTTAAATAGATGGACCATAATGAAGCTGTCCTCGTACTGATTATTTTTACAGAGTCAATGTAAATAATAAACTCACCAGCTCTGGCATTCTCACCACTCATGCACGTAGGGTGATGCTGAAATGAAATGTAAATCATACCCACACTGCGGTTCACGTAGCCGTCTTCCCTCATTAAATGGCCTTTCATATTGGCCCACACAGTTATTATTGTTTGTCACATGCATCTTTGCTAGAGCTGGAAGGTCAGTGTTTTCAATTACAGATTGTATTACTGATACCCGATATCAGATTCTTGACCAAGACATCAGTGGTGCTGGTGACCAGAGTTAACTCCTGCAGAAGGTAAAGGCTGAGAACTAAGCACTGTTCCTATTTTAATCGCCCACTTACTGTTGATACGGGAATAAGTGAGATGTAGAACAATTTGTTAAAAGCACATTTCCTTTTTTTTTTCTATGTAGACATTTTTTTTAACTTATTAATTGTGAGAAAAGAAAATAAAGTATGACCCAGAGGAAAAGAAAGTATGCTTTCTTTAAATTGAAAAATTTACACATCATGGCATAAAACAAATCACCTGGTCCTTGAGGAAGTCTTAAAATTAGGTAAATAACCTCAGATGAAGTACAAAACATGACATATTAAAAAGAATATTAAAGAACGTAAGGAGCTACTAATCAAATGTACTTGATTAATGATTATCAGGAAGTATGAGCACCTCTACTAGAGCTGTAATTTTGCAGGCTTGCTGGTATGGACCATTCAGGTGTGTGTTAACACAATGACAAGGAGGAACGACATCAGCAATGAGCTTTAAGAAGAAATTGTTGCTGCCCATCAGTCTGGGAAGGGTTATAAGGACATTTCCAAACAATTTTAAGTTTACTATTCAGTGAGAAAGATTATTCCTAAGTGGAAAACATTCAAGACAGCTGCCAATCTGTCTTGAATGGATATTGCAGCAAGTTTACCCCAAGGTCAGACAGTGCAATGCTCTGAGAAACTGAAAAAAATCTTAAGAACTACACTTCAGACTCTACAGGCCTTGCTTAGTATGTTAAAAATGTTAAAGTTCTGTAGTTAAACTTAAAAAAAAAAAAAAAAAAGACTGAATGTGTATGGCTCGTTTGAAAGTTTTGCCTGGAAAAAACATTGTAGCATGGCTTATGTTTGCAATATTGTATCTGAACAAACCACAAAACTTGTGGAGCATTGTCCTGTGGACAGATGGTACCAAAGTGGATAGGTTTGGCCATAATGCACAGCAACCCTTTGGGTAAAACACAGCATATCAGCACAAACAATGGTTAAGCACAGTGGTGGAGCGGTGATGCTTTGGGCTTGTTTACAGACATAGGACAAGGGCACCTTACAGCCACTGAGTACACCTTGAACTCCTCTGTATACCAAAATATTCCAAAGCCACTTAGTTTTTCACACAATTCTTCTGCATTTCAGGTTAGTTTTTAAAAAAAAAAATAATGACAAGATGTTATTTGGTATATTGTTGTTCTTTTGAAGCTTTATTTACCTAATTTTCAGACCCAATAAGGTTTTTCATTATCTACTGATATATTAAGCCTTGGAAGTCACGGAGGATCTACTTTCTTTTTTACCATGACCGGACATCTGACAAGACATCCTTTATTTTACTAGGCTGTCCTAAAAACTCCCTAAAGAGGCTGTAGCGAGAGTACTGACAGCGACTAGAAAGAGAGAGCATATTTCTCCCATATTGCCTTCAATGTTTCGCTTCACATACAAGATATTGAATAAGCATCTTATCTTGAAGACCTCAAAGTACAATATCACCCAAATAGAGCACTTCACTTTCAGACTGCTGGCTTAAGTGTGGTTTAAAAGTAGAATAGGAGTCAGAGTCTTCAGTTTTCAGGACCCTCTTCTGTGGAACCAGCTCCCAATTTGGATTCAGGAGACAGACATCCTGTCTACTTTTAAGATTAGGCTTAAATCTTTCTTTTTCACACACCTATTTTCACTGTGTGTTTATACCCTACTCTGCATTTAATCATTACTTGTTATTAATCTCTGGCGCTCTTCTGCAGTGTGATTTTTAAATTGTCTTCCTTCCCTCACCCCCAACCAGTCATGGCAGATGGCCGCCCCTCCCTAAGCCTGGTTCTGCCGGAGGTTTCGTCTTGTTAAAAGGGAGTTTATCCTTCCCACTGTCACCAAGTGCTTGCTTATAGAGGGTCATTTGATTGCTGTGGTTTTCTCTGTATTAATTTAGGGTCTTAAAATATAAAGCACTTTGATGGTGACTACAGTTGTGATTTTATGCTATTATAAATAATTACATTGAAGTGAACTGAAATTGAATTATAGTTTTTTGCTGATTTTGGTAGACTCCAGCAAATTTGTGGTTTATCTACAAGTTGCATGATCTTATTAGATTTTCACTTCCCAGTTATCGTGAACAAAAGAATTCAAGGCTATGTTATTATTGTGGTGTCTATGTAAAATGCAAAATCAAAAAAATATTAATAATAATGATATAAATTAATTACGTTTTTTACCTTTTCTCTTCTGTGTTTTGTGTATTTTCTTGATAATTAATTCAACTCAAGAAAAAAGTGCAGGATGGGCAGAAGCTGAAACCATAACAGTATAGGTGTCGTAATTATATATGTATCAATAATATGATGTCAATATTTTATTGTGAACAGTTTCCATTGGTTTCAACCTGTTTTTCTTAAACATAAAGAAATGTGCCGTTTATGTCTTCAGCCCTCTTTGTGCCCCCAGTTCACACTGAACAGCCTGTACTACAGTCTGCAAAGCTCTGCATGGGATCTGCATACAACCAGTGCACAACCCTGTGGGTCCCTTAGAAATCTGTTCCTAATAACTCAGCTGTTTACTCAAAGGTTGCGATCTTGTGGCATGAACTGGTATTATCCCAAAGTACAGCCTGTCCCCAGTTCAGCTTCAGTTGGTATTTCTTGAACACAATACAGATGTGTTGGACATAAAGCCATAGCTACTGTACTTAGTTCTGTTGGAAGGTTTGAAACTGTATTTAATATAAACACGAATCCATATAAAATCAATACACAAGTTTTTCCCACATTTCCATTTTGTAACATTTGTAAATTGGTGAGCTCACAGGTACAAGAAGATAATGCAAACCTGTATTTCCTATTTAACTCTTAGGAAAGAAAGCAAATAAGCAAATCTCCCAAAAAAAGGAAACTATTAATGGAATCATGAAGGAAACCGTCCATTTTTTTTATTTATTTCTTGCAGCAAACACATGGAAAACTCGTAAAGGAATTGTTTTGCCTATTTGTCATGCAGACTACACGCTGTGCAATCTAAGCTATACACAATGCAGTCACAACAGTACAAATGGCAGCATCATCGTACCGATCAAACGTTTGTTTGTGTCTCATCTACAGATTTTAAGAATGCAGTTGGAAACAACGCATTTACTGATTTGATGATTTCTGTATCATAAAGAGACGCTAACACATGCATGCCTGATTTCGGATGTAAACATGGCTTGCATTAACAGTGATTGTGATAACAGTCCTCTGACAGAAACACTGACTATGACTAATGTGAAGTAAGAGACGGGGAGGCCAGATTATAAATTCAATTTAAAAGGTTGAATCTTTTTTTTATTCTCTGTTTCAAGTACTCAAAACATTTGTGAATGTTTCTGTCTGTTCTTTTGTTTTCTCTTATTATGATTGAGTAGAATGAAAAAAGGGGATTCAGACAATCTAATTTAGTGTGAATGTTAATTTAACGCAAATCAAAATAGCCCAGTCTTTAGCATTTGCACAATCTCTATTGTAATCATCGATTTTTCAAACCCATTTTGACCAATTCCAAATAGACCTTTTCCTTTCCAATATGCTGCTCCCCTCATCTTCTTCTTAGAATTTATTTCCACTGAAATGTTCCTGTCTTTCAGAGCTTTGTGTTTTTTTCCCTTTTTTTTTTTGCTATGCTTTTCTCTCCTTGCTTTATGCTCCTTTCGCTCTGTATCTTTTTCTGTCTCCCCTCCCTCTCCCTGTCCTTCTTCTTTCTCTCCTTCCTTTTTTCTTTGGCTGCTTTTCATTCTGTTTTCTTTCATTGTTTTTCTTTTCTTTCTCGCCTAGGGACCCCATTTTTTTCTCTTCCTCTATTCAGGTTTTCTTTATTCTCTTTTCTGAATAGTTGTGGTACTTTAAGGGGAAGGGGAAGGCGAGGGAGAGGGGAGGGAGGTTAGTTTCAGTCAAAGCTGCAGAACAAAACTTCCTCCCACACCACATGCAGTGTCTCTTGGAATGAGTTTGTCACTGACTTGAAGACACACTCCCCCTCCTGTGTATACCACCATGTATGACAGCCTTACAGTGAATTGGTGTTAGGCCAGCAGACATAGCCATGTTCTATACTGACTATTGTCCTGTCTTAAATATCACTAGGGCATGTTGTCTCTGTTTGTGGTTAAGCAGTGCAGTATCACATGGTGACACATGATGTGGTGGTGGTGGTGGTGCGTTTAAACCAACCACAGCTGTGTGTGAATACGATTATCTCCCGACTGAGGTGCGTAGAGGGAGGCATTTGTGCTTCACAAGAACATCTTCATCACTGCAGAGAAATGACAGGCTACCTTACAGGAGGCAGCCCCATGTCGAGGAGCACTACCTCCTCAACGGCTTCGGTCTCAGTGGGACTCCACACATATAAGCACAGACGCAGTCCAGCAGTAAATAAAAGATGAGAAAATCACATGTGCTGGTTTGTAAATTTATTGACACACAAAGCCGTTCATATGAAAATTGGGAAAATAGCACGGAGGGTGAAAAAAAATCTATTACTGCACACCTGAAAGACAAAACCACAGCAACCAGTCTATCTCGACATATCATGACAGGAATCATTCTTCTTTCTTTATGGCAGTAAAAGACTACAGCCTCCTGCACCTATGCTTTCAGTCTCACAGCCATACACACACTCACAGTCTGCCCAAGACAATTTAATGCATGACTCAATGGCATTGAAAGTGGGTTGGATAAATTGGAAATGATTAAAAATGCAGAATTGACAGGGAAACCGATAAAACTTTCTCTCTATAAGTAAGAACCAAAAACCAGCATGATGGAATGGCAGGCTTGAAGGGGAGAGAAAGGTGAAAGACAGATGAAAGTGAAGAGAGATAAAAGCCGGAGTGAGGAGGGTGTGGGATAAAGCAGGAGGAAGGGAGGCAGAGATGAAAGCAAAATGAGAAAGATAAGAACAGAGTGAGAGAGACAGAGAGGGAAACGGAGGAAGAGATAGATAGTGTACAGAGCAGAGAGAGAGGTAACCATGGAAACAGGAGGAAGGTACAAAAGAAGAGATAGACAAAGGGTTTGATTTAAAAGAATGAAACTTGGACGAAAGAAAAGTAATTCCGACTGAAATTTGTTACCGGGAGCTGGAAGAATAATACAAAGAAAGTGACGGCCATAGAGGGACAGTGGCTGTGTCCCCACTGCCTGCTATAGCCAGTTTGAATGTGGTCGCCTCTAACCAGCACATAAGGCACTCCAGAGACCTCTAGTGTTAATAGGCTTCTGTGGTTCATTGTGGGCCTCACCTTGAGTAAATCTGGGGCCATTTCACTATATAGGACACTTGCAAGATGCCCAAACCCCCCCTCAACACACACACACACACACACACGTTTCCTTTTCTATACATGGAATAGGTAGCACGGTATGTTTTATAGGCATACTTTTCCGTGAATCATATAGGAGAAAGAGACTTCACAGCGACTAAAATAAGATAAAATACCTTGGTAAGATTCCTCTCCCACCTCACTGCAATGAAAAACTGCATTCCTGATAAGAAGATATGAGTTCTCCATGGTCCTACATTTTGTTTGCTGACTTATTGAATGAACTTGAGGTGCATGTTGAATTCTGTACTGTTGCCCATCCACTCCCATTGAATAAATGCAATGCGCCCATATATTAGGATTCATATTTGTATATCTATATAGAGTTACAGACAGACAGAGGGTTTTTATTCTGTGGTTTTTGAGTCTCTTGTGGCTATCCCTCCTTTTCCCTTCCCCCTCTCTGTTTTTCTCTCCTCTCTGTCTTTCTCTTTCGTCCTCTGTCTCTGTTTCTCTCACTCGCTCCCCCTCCCTCCCTCCCTCCCTCTTTCTCTTGATCTCTCTCTCCTCCTCTCTCTCCTGCTCTCTCATGCCCCCCTCTTTTTCTCGCTCTCTTATGCTCTCTCTCTCTCCCTTCTCTTTCTCTCTTTCCTTCCATAGCTCTCTGTCTCACTCCCTCGCCCCCCTCTCTGTTCCTTTTATATCCTCCTTGCTGAATGCTCTTCTCCTCTCCTCCCTCAACTCTGTCTTTTCTCCTTTATATTCAGCCTTTTTTTTCAAGCTCTCCCCACACTCCTTTCTCCAATGTTGTCTCCAAGCAGAGCTATTTCATTGCTAATATTCTGTCTTTCCATTTAGTACCCCCGCTACAAAATGGGGAGAGTAATCTTTTATTTAGGGTTTTCTTTCTTTTTCTCTCTTTTTTTTTTTTTTTGTTGCTCTGGCCATCTCTGCATCCTGTCTTGCAGTTTGCATAAGAACATTTTTTTTGGGGGGGGGGGTTTAAAGACTCGATTTGTTTAAATTGTATAGTAGAAACGAGCCAAAGTGAGAAATGGATCATAAATGCAGAATATCCTGCAGATATCTTGTTTATTTGCGGTAAGATGCATTCCCCTATACTCTGCCTTGTCTGATCACATATACCACATTTAAAGTTGCTCTCCTTTGCAGCAGTGAGGGAGGCAATACTGATAAAGACTCCTTTTTTTTCCTCCTTTTTTTCAGTTTTTCTTCTCTTGTCTGCGTGTCCACTCCATTCTTACTAACCTTAATGGAAGAAGCTGGAGGCGTGCAACTAGGGTGTGGCTGCTTTTATACACTTTTGATATAGGTCTTCTCCATCTGCATTGCTTAGATTCAAGCTGTGTGATAGTCAGCTCTCTGCTCTTTCTTGTTCTCTTTTTTTTTGTGAAAGCTTAATTACAGCAGCTAATCATGCTTGAGACTTACTATTATAACAGCATGCCATACAGAGGTGAGACTGATCCAGCGCTGGAAATAACAGAAGGTGTGTGGGCTTGCTGCCTTACACACGGGGGTCTGAGAGGAATGGCCAGCTAAAAAACATCAGTCCAATAACTCAAAGTTCAAAACACAGAGCAAACTGATTTCTCTCCTCTCTTTCTCCTGCTTTCTGATCATAAGAAAATCCTCACCTGAACACTGGAGCTGTAACATCCCTACACACAAACCTACACAGCTCCCCGTTTGCCTGACAGTGAGAGGATGTTGAATTATAGCCATCACCCAGCACAGCGTCTCTCCCTCACACACACACACACAGTCAGAGCAAACTCTGGCTGTATGCAGCCTGTCACTGGGCTGGATGAAGAAACAACACTGACAATGTAAGGAGTGGGATATGCTTATATAGAGAGACTCACCTATGGCTGATACACAAATGCCTTCAGTGTGCTGCCATTTGGATTCGCCAGACTGTGTTCTCATATTTGTTTTAACCCCCCCCACCCCCTCACAAAAAAACAAAAAAAAAAGAAAGAAGGAAAACAGGGAGTTGTCATCAATGAGTCCTCTGCAGTTGTATGATTCATTGAGATTTTCTCAGGGGTAAAACAGACAGCTGATATCTGAATCTGTTGCTCCCCACCACCAACACCAACACGTCTTCCTCCTTTCCTCCAGTACAGAGCTTTCTGTCGCTCTGACTTGTTCTCTTTCTCTTGTTGGGAAAGAAAAAAAAAAGTTCTAACTTTGACCCATATCACAGAGAGGATGTGACACTGCGCCGCATGCTCGTCGTCCTATAGATAAACAGCGCCGAGCCAGGCCAGGTCTGGAAATGGACTAGCAGCTGCTGGTAGAAATACAGTAATCATACAGACACCCGTGTCAGAAGTGTGTTGTTTTAGGGCTGTGGAGGACTGTAAGCATGCTGGTGTCAGTGGTGTGTGTTTCTGTGTGTGTCGGTGTGTGCGCGTTTGTCCCTGATCTCAGACATCAGACAAATGCGCGCATGCAACCACGCACAAACACACATTTGAAATCCCAGTTGAGGGTTAGTACACTTGAGAGCAGGGCAATGGCTTACTTCCCTTTCTCTCTCCCTCTCTTTCTTTCTCTCTGCCTCACAAACCTGTAGAAATCTAAGAAGTGAATGAAATTTTATGCTTATTATCACCACAGCCTTTTCCACTATTAGTTTTCCGTGGACTTACGCATGCAATCGTACCCTAAGTAAATGGACAAGCGAGCGAGGTTTTTTGTTTTTTTTTTGCTGTTATGAAGATTTGGGCCTGGAAAGGAGCCAGTGTGTTTCTTCCACAAACTTTTGTTGTCTGTGTCTTTTTCATTTTCCCCATAGGCTAGTTCTGTGTTGTTTTATGTACGTGTCCCTTGTTGTTTCTTCCATGTGGTTTCTTTGTCTTTCAGCCTCTTATCTCTTTGTTTCTTCCCTTGCTCTCCTTCTATTTTCTCTCCCATTCTCTCCCTCGACTTCCTGCTATCTCTCCCCCCCTCACTCACACCCTCACTCAATCTCTTTCTCTCTCTCTCTTCCCCCCCCTTCCCCTCGCACTCACTCTCATTCCCTATCTTCCCCCCCACACACCCCCCACGCCTCCTCCACTCCCCTTTCTCTCTATCTTTCTCATTCTCGCAGCACTCCCAGCTGCTGATGATTGATCAAGGTTTTCAAGGTTTGCCCTTTCCTGTTATTTAGTAGGAAATGTTTATGCACGGTCCTCAGTCTTACAGTCACAACTGGCATGTGTCCACGCAGTGTTTGTCGCACTTGCCCGCACCTACACACATGCATGCACATCTCAGATGCACTTTTTTTATTTATTTTTTTTATTTGTCACACACACACGAACACACACACACGCACTCACACACACACACGTGTTTACTAGTAACAAAAAAAAAAAAAAAAAAAAAAGGTAAGGTAAGCACTGGAATAACAGAATACCTGTCTAATTATCAGGTTATTAGTCTTTAGTGAAGACTACTTAAGCACACAACCTGTACTCAGCCCGCAGGTACTCTGCCGCACTGTTTCTCAACACAGCCTGAAAGAAATCTGGAAGTTCAATAGTTAATGTCTTCCCTTGCTGTTTTTCCTTTTCCTCACTCTCTCCGTCTCTCTATCTCCTTTCCTCTCTCCATTCCCTTTGCTCTCACCCTCCCCTCCCCACCCCACCACCCACACCCTCCTCCACCTCCTCCTCTCCTCCTTCATTCTGTTCTGCACCCCCCCCCCCCCCCCACCCAAACACCCCCACCCCCTTCTCTTTTCTCTTGCTGATGGACTCTTCTTTTTTATTTTCACACTCCACCATCCCCCCTTTTTTTTCTTCTCTCTTTTTCTCTCTCCTTTCCTCCAGCACACCCCCCCCCCCCGCACTCTTTTCTTTCACTGCGTTTTCTTTCAACCCTCCCTCTATCTCTCTTCCCATCCCCACCCCCTCTCCACCACTCCCCCTCCCCTCTTTCTTTTTCTCTCTTTTATTCTTTCTCTTTCTTTTGCCACATCCTTTCTTATGCCCCTGCCTCCAACCCCCCACCACCCCCAGTT
This sequence comes from Pelmatolapia mariae, assembly GCF_036321145.2. Lineage (NCBI taxonomy): Eukaryota > Metazoa > Chordata > Actinopteri > Cichliformes > Cichlidae > Pelmatolapia > Pelmatolapia mariae. The sequence goes on along the minus strand of NC_086233.1, from coordinate 53,011,397 downwards.
CTCCTTTCCCTTCTTCCTCCTTTTTTTTTGCTGCATTCTCTCCTTCCCTCCCCCACCCCAGCTCTCTTTCCTCTCTCCCTTTTTCTTTCTGTCTCTTTCACCCCCCCAACACCACCACCACCACCACCACTCCCTCCCTGTTCTTCCTCTCCCAGCTTCACTCCCCCTCCCTCTGCTTCTTTCTTCCTTATTCTTTCTCCCCCACGTCTGTCTCCCTCCCTCTTTCTCTCCTTAATGTTTTTTCTCTCCTTTTCTTTCTCTTTTCTTTTGTCACTCTTTTTTTTGTTTCTGAATTTCTCAGACAGTATACTTCAGGCTGTCTCAATAGTTAATTAGTTTGAATCTAGAAACAACGGCAGCAAACTACACATTCTCTGGAAAGTTACAAATTTGAACATTTCTCAGACATTATCTGTCTGACTGTTTTGCCACTGACAGACACACCTCCACCCATAGTGTCTCTGAGTGGTTTGTGTGTTGCTGTGAAAGTGTGCACATGCCTCTATCTGTGCACGTTTACACACGCATACACACGCGCGCATCTATAAACATGTCTCTGTGTGTGTTTTTCCACGTATATCTGTGTGCATGCACAGAGAGGAACTGCTGATTAGATTTTATAATTGTTTGTGCGCTTGAGCACATACTCATAAAAAAAAAAAAAAAGAAAGAAGGAAATGCAAAGTATGAAGTGTGATCAAGAAACGATAGAGCCCGTGTCTCTGGGTGCCTTAAACAGAAATGTGTGTTGAAGGGTCATGCTGAATTGTACGTAGTGAGAAAGGGAGATAAGATGTGTGTGTGTGTGTGTGTGTGTTTGTAAGAGAAAAGAGGAGAGAAAGAGAAGTGAGATGGGAAGGAGAGGGTGGGAGGAAGAGAAAGAAATGGGGTGATGCTGTGTGTGTGTGTTATGTGCATGTGTGTGTGTGTGGGGTGGAGGGCTGTTGGAAGTGAGGGGGGGGCAGGCACAGTCAGTTCTGATAACAGCAACAGTAGGAGGAGGATGAGCCGTGGGACCGCCCCACTCTCCCACAGATATAAATAGGAGGTGGATTTTTTTACTCCACTCATTTCTCCTGAAGGATGAGATCCCTGAAACACCTTAAACATCACTCAAGGAACAATGTGGTGAGTTTGTAACCGAAAGATAGGGGAAGATTTTAGAGGGGAGAGGGGTGGCGGGGGGAGGAGGAGGTGGCGATTACTTGTTTTGCAGTTTGTTAGTGAGCTGTTTGCACTCTTGTCCGTCTTTGTGTGTTTTGAGGGGAAGCAAGATTACTTTTCCCCCTCCACATTCACATGAGTGCTGCAGTAGGAACATACTTCTTTTTTAAAAAAAAATCATAATAATAGTTGTGTTTCTATCTCTGTGCTGCAAGCTTCTCCTTCTGCTCTGACTGTTTGTCCTTAGGTGTCTTTCAGTTGCAACTTTAAATGTGAAAGTACGGACTCTTGCAATTATTACCCTACCTTCTCTGTCTACTTGTCATTTGTCTTTTTCTCTTTCATTTTGTCAGCCTTTCATTTTGCTGTGCTTTTTCTTCTCTCTACAGCTCCCCCCCCCCCCCCTCTCCTCCTCCTCCTCCTTCCCCTCTTTCTCTCTCACTCACTCACTCTGTCTTTCTGTCTTTCTCCGGCTCCCCCCTCGCACACACCCCCTCCCTATCCTTTTCCTTTCTCTCTTCCCTCCTCTCACATGCTCACTCAATCTCTCGTTACCCTCCCCTCCCTCCCCTCCCCTCTTTCTTTATCTTTCAGCCCCTCCATCTCATTTCTCTCTCTGTCTCCCTCCCTCCACTCCTCCCCCGCCCACAGCTCTTTCTCCTTCTCTTCATACCTCCCTCCCTCTTTTCTCTCTCTCTCTCTCACACACACACACGCTTTCAAATACACACCCAGTCTCTTTCCTTTTCTTTCTCACAAACACACAGTCTGTCTCTGTCTGACTACTTTAAAAGCAGTAATTATAAATGACGTGGTTATCAGGGCATCCAGGTCTACTCCCCTCTCCCAACACACACACACTCACACATACACCTTTATTCCTGCTCTCTATCTCCTCTTCCTTTCTCCATCCACTCTTTTCTTTTCTCTCAGTATTGTGTCAGGAAAGGAAGCAGCTCTTATTTATATGGCAGTGTGAAGGCTAGAGTGCTGTCTGCAAAGAAACCAGGGGTCAGCTTCTCACTATACATTTTCCTACTCGTCGGAGCCATGCTGAGAAATAACCTGAAACTAGTGGCACGCAATACCCGCTTCTCTTTTACCACAGAGGGCCAATTCTGGTCATACCACAATTTCTTCCCCATAGTTTCACTGTTCTGCTTTTACAGGCGGCAGGATAAACATGCGCGTGTGGGTCTGAAACACATCCGAACCATACAATTAAGTTAGCGAGTCTTATGCATTGGTCTGGAATACAGAATGAGCTCTAAGCTCAATCGAATGTCTGTTATGGATATGAGACTGGCTGCCGGCATATATCATCTTGTTAAAGAAGCCCAGTGTGGCAGGCATAATAAAGTTGGCTACGGTGGGATCTCTTAGTATAGAGTTGAGATACTTTTCACCTTTATGAATGGCAGAGATAGCTCCAGTGATGAGCTAACTTTGGTCAGCAAGGCTGTCCCAGGACCCCACAGGAAGTGCTGAGGACAGTCCACGGAAGTCAACATCCTGGCTGGACCTGCATCCCTTGTTGTGTTCTTTGTTATTCTAAAGCCTGTCAAGGAAGGAAGCCGGGTGCTAACACAGATCTGTCTTATCTCCTCAATCTAATGTTCTCTGGATTCAGAGCAAAGACACAAGGCGTAGTCCGAACGCAGCTTTCACGGAGTAGCACTGAATCCTTCTCTTAATACTCTCCCCTAATTCCCAGCTAAGGAAGACTCTATAGCTGCTGGGGTCAGTCTGACATGCTGAACCTTAAAGGCTAAATTGTATGGTTGCGTTGAAAAATAGGCGCCTTTGACCTGATAGATTGCAAATGAGGAAGCGAGAATATGCGAGGAGAAATTGTGCAACAGGTTTTGTAACAACGGAATAATAGAAAGCACACAGAGACACAGATGCAGTTTTGCCTCTAGTTCATTTTGACTTATGGTGTATGTCTGTGTGTGTGTGTGTGTTTTCTTCCAGGAGGAGGAGAGTGGCCGCTTGGTGCGGACATACCCAAAGATGACTGAGGGCCAAGTGGATGTGGGCACACAGACGGAGCCTGTGGTCGTGCTATCTCTGGCTCAGGCTGCCGTTCTTGGCCTCATCTCCCAGAATGAAATATTTGGGGCGACTATTGCTCCTAATGGCTTTTACACAGGGGAGCCCAGAGAATGCCCCCCTCCACCACCAGAGTCAGTGGAGTATGAGTATGCTGACCAGCTGATAGGGGCCAATGGGGACTACCTGGCTGAGCCTGCTGGGGAGCCAGAGCCGCAGCCCCACTGCAGTGAGAGAAGACGGCCCGGGCCCCGTGGGAGAACCAAGAGGCCCAGGATTGATGGGGAATTAGAGGGTCATCCGCACAATGTACCCAGTCCACAGCCTCAGGTTAAAGGTGAAAGACTTGACTCTGATACCCCTCCTTCGTGTATTCACATGAACAGCAGGGGTAGTCCTGGCAAGTCAGATGATCCAGTCATCCAGCAAGGTACTCTGAAAGAGGAGCAAGCCTGTGGAAACTGTCCTTCATGTGTGAGAGACACATCCAGGCCACAAACAGATGGACAGCCAGAGGCTGAACAAGATGAAAGCTCTGGTAGGGAAAGAGTGAGGAAAGAAGAAGAGTTAGTAGTAGAGGAAGAAGAAGAAGAAGAGGAGGCACTGAACCTTAAGACCACCGGAGAAACAAGCAGTCCTGTGGAGAATCGTTATTATGATTCCAGTGAGGTGGCCTATGAGTCTGCAGATATGGCAATGCCAACAGAGTATGAGGAGAACAACCAAGCCATGCTGTGGTCAGACCCAGAGGGTCTCGCAAGACGAATGCAGATTGACCGACTGGACATCAACGTGCAGATCGATGAGTCTTACTGCGTAGACGTAGGCGAGGGCTTGAAGCGCTGGAAGTGCCGCATGTGCGAGAAGTCATACACATCCAAATACAACCTGGTAACACATATCTTGGGCCACAATGGAATTAAGCCTCATGAATGTATACACTGCGGAAAGCTTTTCAAGCAGCCAAGTCACCTCCAGACTCACCTGCTCACGCACCAGGGAACTCGACCGCACAAGTGTACCGTCTGTGAGAAGGCCTTCACGCAGACGAGCCACCTGAAGAGGCACATGCTGCAACATTCAGACGTGAAACCCTACAGCTGTCGCTTCTGTGGCCGTGGCTTTGCCTACCCCAGTGAACTGAGGACCCACGAGAACAAACACGAGAACGGCCAGTGCCATGTCTGCACTCAGTGCGGCCTCGAGTTTCCAACCTATGCGCACCTGAAGCGTCACCTGACCAGCCATCAGGGACCCACGACGTACCAGTGCACAGAGTGCAACAAGTCCTTCGCCTACCGCAGCCAGCTGCAGAACCACTTGATGAAGCACCAGAACGTGCGGCCTTACGTTTGCCCCGAGTGCGGCATGGAGTTCGTCCAGATCCACCACCTCCGACAGCACGCTCTCACTCACAAGGTACTGGCAGCGCACGCCCTCCCACTTAAGGTACTGAAACCCAATGATGTGCATTCGTCTACCAGTTGATGAGTTCAAAATAACACTCAGGAGTATGCTAGCTTCATGCAGCAACACATCACTATTTAAAAGCAGAAAAATGTGATTATCAACATGAGCACAAAAGAGATTTATGAGTTAAAAGGGAAGTGTTTTGGACTCTTTCAATAAGAGTCTGCAGTATGAATTCTCATGGAAAAATGGGGTATATGGCATCACATCCTTTTCTCCAAAACCAGTTGCTTTGTAAACATAGCCTTCAAAGACCTTGAGTTTTTGTATGCGTCTCAACCCCCCACTTGCATGTGTTTTGTGTCGTGTGTCATTCGCAAAGCTACTTCCCTTTGTGTCAGATGAATCACTCTAGTCTTTCTCTCCATTTCATTGTATAGTCTACTTTAGACTAAATAAAAAAAAACCCTTCTATTCATAAAACACGCTTTGTTGAATATTAAAATAAAAGTCAAAAACATGGTAAAAAACTTTTAGTTTATTCTTCCCATTGCCAGGGTTTTTCATCTTTGTCACTCAACAAGTGGGGGTGGGGAGAAATATAATCTACACGAGTAGGATCAAAAAGCCAGAATACAAATGCTCAATTGCAGCAAACAGGCACACATGTGAGCGCCTTGTGATTTTTTTTCTCTCTGTGACTCATTATTTATTTTCCACCCGACCATATATTTAAGCCAAATTAATTAAAAGGACGCAAACACTTTTTTTGTGTCCCCAGGGCATGAAAGAATTCAAGTGTGATGTCTGTGCCAGAGAATTCACCCTGTCTGCCAACCTGAAGAGACACATGTTGATCCACGCCAGCGTGAGGCCCTTCCAGTGCCATGTCTGCTTCAAGACCTTTGTCCAGAAGCAGACCCTGAAAACGCATATGATTGTCCACCTGCCGGTGAAGCCTTTCAAATGCAAGGTGGGGGAAGCAAGTGGCGCCTTTCGCGAAATCACCTGGGTCTCGCTGGGATGAAGCAGGGAGCGATACTCACTGTTGTACTCGTGTCTTTCAGGTATGCGGGAAGTCGTTTAACAGAATGTACAACCTCCTTGGCCACATGCATCTCCACGCTGGCAGCAAGCCCTTCAAGTGCCCTTACTGCACCAGCAAGTTCAACCTGAAGGGCAACCTGAGTCGACACATGAAAGTCAAACACGGCATCATGGACGCCACGATAGATGGACACGGTGAGTGGCTTGGTGACCTTAATTAAACTCTGAATTAAAACAGACGCTATTTGAATTTGTTGATGGGGTGATGTGTGGCAAATTTCCCAGTGGGACTGTTTGGGGTGAGCTTCATGTCGCATTACTGTCACTCAGTCTGTCCCTAATGCACTTTGACTCAGCATGTACTATAATCTAGTATTCGAGCATTTTGATGTTTCTGTCACTCTCTCCTCGTGTGCTCAGTAAATATAGCAGTGCCTGGATTAGACATGCCTGTCTCTATCAGTGGAGACTGATACCGAGGAGGGGCAATCTACAGGCTGTCCTAAATGTGGCCATATGTCTTTAGGAAGAGCTCCGCGTGTGTGTGTATGTGGTGAAACTAGAATTATATTTGTATCCTCCTTTGTCCCTTCTTCAGAGCCCCCCCAAGAGACAGAAGGCCAGGAGGACTACGAAGAGGAGAGCTTTGAATTCAGTGAGCGAGAAAACCGGGCCAACAACACCAACACGCCTGACATCTCTAAACTCTCTCAAATGGAGTATTACAGCACCTTCGGAAAGGGCGCCGGACGCTTCAACACTGCGTGAATTATTAAAAATGACCCAAAATTGAATATAGGTGTGACCTAACGAAAATAGGATTGCTTTTTGTTTTGTTTTATTTTGTTTTTTTGCTGTTAAAGGCAAAGTGCTTGGGCTCCTCTTCAAGGACATGAAGAAGCCTAGCAAAACTGCACATCAGTATGCACTGGAATCTAAAAAAATATATACTTTTTTAATCTAATTACATATTTTTCATCTCTAAAACATTTAAAAATAATTACAGATAAATATATTTGAAGGAAATGGACAGCCTAAAATAGGAGCAAAGGATTTAAAAAATATATATATATCTACACACATTTGTATATGTTGTGAGTTTTTTAACAACAGTTAAACATCATCTGAGCCCAATTTGAAAAGCACAAGCTTAGCTACAAGCATAGGTGCATATGTTGACGTCTCACTGCACGTCCTCATTCAGACAATCCCGGTCCCCCTCTCTGTGGTCAGCTCATGGGTTAAAGAAGGAAACAGGTGTTGCTGTTCATTTCACTTGCCAAAGCTAATAAAGTTGCAGAACTTGATGATTTACTTTGATTTAAACTGTGACAAACTGCAAAACGACTGAAAATGCCACTGGATTTGCAATCTGTGTTTTGTTGTATATTACTGTACAGAATGTATCAGCCCTCTAGTACGCTGGCTGGTACTGCAATCAGTGCGTTGCACTGAGGACCACTGTGTCTACTTTTTACATTACTGCATTAACAAGCGTCACCCTGTATTGATCTCTAGTCTATGAATGTAACTGTTTATGTGGAATGTTTTAAGATGCTAATAAAAACGTGAAGAAAAACACTTTTTAAAAAAATGGTTGGATCCCTTTTACCAAAGAATTAGATCAAAATCTCAGAGCTACTGGCGCCATTGGATTCCTTTCCTTGCTGCTGTGTTGAGCTGGGACATTGAATTTCTAGGGGTCCAATCACAGACCTCCAGAAATTACATTCAGGTTTCCCTCCCACCCATCTGTAGATCTTTTCAAAAGATTACCACAGAGAACAGACTGTGGTGCAGCATCTCTTTCAGCAAAACCTCACCGTTTTCCCTGATCCAAGCCTTCACAGGACTGCAGCATTTTTCAAAAGCAAGCCCCGCATTTGTATTGCAGTTGTGTGTTTTTTTGTTTTTTTAAATGGATGAATCTCAACAAGAATTGTCCTCCCAAAAAACTCGGACAGAAATATTAAGTGCCCTAGTGTGTCTACAAGAGCATGCCATCCATCATGCTGTACACTGGTCTCGAGTGATGAACGACAACCTCCCAACATGTGACAGGGCCACGGACCTTGTGCAAAATGATTTGGAAATGCTCAATATATTCAGTTTCTCCAGTGTTTAGCTTTTCAAACTTGTAACCTGGGAATAAGGTATCCATTTGCAATGTTGATATAGTGCATTTAAAAGAAGAAGAAAGCCCATTTTTGAGTTTTTCAGCTGCTGTGTTCACTCCATCACTTTTTTTTGTGATGACACAAGAAAGACGCTCATCTTAAATGGCTTTCTGTATTAGACATTAGTGTGGAGATAATGTTGATAGAGTTGTATGTACAATGTTGTGTACCAGGCAATACTGTAAGATAATAAATTTATTTACCTTTAAAGTGGCAGAGCTCTCGTTTGTACAGATGCAAAACACAAACAGTGGTTTAAAAGATTTATTGGCAAATGTGTGTGACACAGGCTTCAGTCTTGCCCAAGGCATTACATAGTACTGAATACTTCACATTACAAAAATAAAACCCTGCAAGTAATGGGACAGACAGTAAGGGAGGCATGAGGTTTGAAGGACAATTCTCAACGATTTAAAAACCTAATAGAACTACGTAATCCTATAGACAGTACTTTTTTTTCTCCTTCTGATTAAATTGCAAGTGGATTTATTGACCTTTAAGTTAAAAATGAGGTACAAAAACAGAAGAGTGACATTGCCATCTTCGTGCTTATCATATTCTTTCAAGTCCTTCACTTTCCGAGGGCCTTATCCAGATTTGTCTTGATGGCGTCGAGGAAGTCTGTAGTATTGACGTAATGCTCGTTCAGCTTGACACTGAAAAGACAGGATGCGGCACATCAGAAAATTCAACAGAAAAACAAGAGCGTAAAAACATGCAAGCAGCACAAACAAGATAATGCTGCTGGTTAGTTACACAGGGATTATTAAAATAATCATTTTACATATCATGATTAAACAGACTACAACTGAGTACTACAAGGTTGTGCCCATTTCATTTTGCATGTGGCTTTTAGACAACAGTGTATTATATGAAGCATTCATTCAGCGGCAGATGAGAAAACCGCAATGCCTTCAAGCAAACAAATGAGTCAATGCAACAAACAGATAAGTATATACACTAAATGTGCACAGAAGCGTGGAGGAACTAGATGGTAAGGCTACAGAATTCTTGAGTAAACATTTTACAAGCTCGACATAAATCATTCTTAAGCAGATGCACTTGGAAAATCCTGCGTTACATGTGCAGTTTATTTTGTTCATTACAAATCAGAAATGTTCACTCAATTAAAACACACTTAATATTCCCTTGATTGACTTTAAAAGCCATCTGAGAAAAAATAAATAAATCTTGCTTTTTGTCAACCTTGAAAGTCAAATTTAAATTGTGTTTTTCTTTTTAAATGAGTTGCTGAAAAATATATAGTAATGAAAACTGGCAGAGGCCTAAAACCTCTCAAATATTCCAGAAGATGAGGACAAGTTTACATAAAGTGCAGGTCAGAATCAGGGCAAAGATTAAATGCTGTCTTGGGTTTAACTTGAGGTTAAATCCACACGATTATCAATAATTAAAGATTAAAGCCATAGCGTCAAACCTTATTCATTTTCTGGCTGCCATCATAGGCTTAATGTCCCAAAACATAAAGATGCACCAAGGCCTGAATGGAAGCATCCTTCAAAATCAATGCAGCAACTGATGACTTTTTGTATGACTGATGAATCTGCAAATTCTCCTGTGAAAATTTGTGTGTTTTATAAAAATGTCATCCAGCGGTGAAAAATGGATGCCACTAGTTCTCAAAGCTCAAGATGATATCTTCAAATTGTTTGATGCAATAATAAAAATAAAAAGCAGCAAGTCCTTAGATGCTGAAGATGATACATGTTTGGCATTTTTGATTTAACAAAATAAAAAAAATGGCTACAGATTACTTTTGTTGATCAACTATTTGTTAGGGTAATCAAGACTTCCTTCAACCCTATTCCCTTGTTACATAATAAATGTAAAGGTTAAGCAGTAAACCCTTAATGTCACAAGGTTAAAGTAAAACTAGTTGATTAGATTGGTTGAGTTTAAAATGATTTATCAATTAAATGTGTTCTGCAGTGAACGTGGTAATGTTCAAATATATTGCTTAATATTTGCAGTGTTCTGAAGCAAAGCAGAACTCTAGCAGCAAAATGATTATTGAGTATATATATATATATATATATATATATATATATATATATATATATATATATATATATATATATATATATATATATATATATATATATATATATATATATATATATATATATATATACACACACATACATACACACACACACACACACACACACTGTGATTTCAGTAAGTCTGCAACTACACTGCAAACTAAGGTGTCAGCAGGGAAATAAACTTACTTTGACAGGCCGTGGATGCAACCTGCCAGGTCCTTGGTCATAGTACCACTCTCTACAGTCGCAACACACACCTGCTCCAGTGTCTGGGCGAACCTGCGGAAAAATGCAGACATTTATTAAAAAAGGCCACATTTCACATTAGCATGAGTAAGTTTCCTGAAATATTAAACCTCTCTTACTTTATGAGGTCAGGGTTGCCATCAAGTTTCCCTCTGTGCTCCAGGCCTCGGGTCCAGGCAAAGATGCTGGCAATGGGGTTAGTGCTGGTTGGCCTACCCTGAAAGCAGAGATGGAGACACTGTGTGCATTAAAAACTACTAAACATATCAACTGCAGTATCAAATATTTAAAGGATTTGAGCATCTGCAGATACTTGTCATTACATTCTTCACCACAAGATGGCAGTATAGCTCTATAGATGACACCGTATGCAAGCAGAAACTTGAGATTTACTCACACAGACCCCACAGGGCTGGTGGTTACTAACCTTCTGGTGTTCACGATAGTGCCTGGTCACAGTGCCGTGGGCTGCCTCAGCCTCAATAGTCTTGCCATCAGGACAGATAAGAACTGATGTCATGAGTCCCAGAGAGCCAAAGCCTAAAACAGGAAACACACCATCTTCTTTTAGTGCAACTACCCAAAAACTGGCACGCACCTCATATGCTTGCAGGTTTCAGTGTTTTATAACAGTGATGTTTTCCGAATATCTCACCCTGCGCAAGGATGTCGGACTGAACGTCTCCGTCATAGTTCTTGCAAGCCCACACAAAGGCTCCGGAAGACTTCAGCACTTGGGCGACCATATCGTCGATAAGCCTGTGCTCATACCAGATCTTCAGTTTGTCAAACTCTGGCTTGTAATTCCTGCAGAAGACACAACACAATAAGATTGTTTTTTTCTTTTTCTTAAAAAGAACATTAAAGTGATAAAATGGTTATAAAAGTTGCACCAAATACTAATTATATATATTTGAGCTTAAATTAAATGCATTTGTTGATATTAACAATAATTTTGCAAATGACACTGGACAAATGGGTCATTGATAAATGTGCACACATAAGCAGAAAGCTAGAAGACACTCACTTTTCAAAGATATCCTGGAAGATGTCTTTAAATCTGCCGTCGTAGGCTTTAAGAATGGTGTTCTTTGTGCTCATGTACAGGGGCCACTTCTTGGCAATAGCGTACTGGAAGCAGCTGTGTGCAAAGCCTGTAATAGACTGATGAAGGGAATAAAGAAACAAACAGTTCATGACTGCTGAAGGCTTTATCAGTTGAACAGGGGCTAACAACCTTCCCCTTATCAAGTTGAAAGTCATCTGCGATGACCTCTGATGTTGTAAAATCAAACAGACCCGTGCTGATGAAGGCAAACAAAACAGTAGCAAAGAGAGTTGAAACGAGGATAGAGGGCTGTAGAGACTGCGGTGTGCATTTTACAACTCAATAGCAGCTTCTTTGAGAGTTCAGACAATATGAGGACAATACACACAACCCAGATGTTCAATAACTATGGCGCAGAATTAAGCAAATCTTCTAACACCATCTGGATGTTGCAATACCAAATTTTATACACATTCTTCTACTTTTTAAGAAACCAATGAAAAACAATATTTGAAGCCCACACCAAAGAGCAAGCAAAGTTTAAAACCCAGACCTGTGCTCGTATTTGCTTACACGCCACTCTAAATAGACCCGTGTTCTAAGATATCATCCACGATAATGCTGGTATAAATTTTTACGTCCAATAAAAATGTCATATTGCGATATTATTGCATAACCAGTCAAGCCCAAGCAGATCTGACATGCGAGAGCCACGTGTTAGCCTCCAGTAGCAACTGTGCACCTAAAAGGCGCTACTTTAACAAAGTACAGTACTTTGTTGAAATAGTAGCGATGCCACCTTCAGGGGGAACGCTCTCTTGCATATTTTACAAACGTGTTTCACTACTTGAGGGGAAAAAACCCCAATATGATCAGTAAGGAGTAACTCATTTCAACTCGATCAACTTACTGCAGTTGTTGTTTAACCGATGCGTTAAGCAGGCATCTCACACTACTGCTTACATTTTTCAGGGAAAAACACTACTTCTGCTACTCGTGTGTTTATATTTGACTTGTGTCACTAACATGGTACTATAATGCTGCTTGTTTAAAGAGTCGCACTTCAAATTAGGTAGTGTGTCATCAGTGACAGTAGCTCATTGAAAATGCTGTTCATTTAAGCCTACAATGCTTAATTTCAAGAACCAATCAAACGTTGTTCTGTATTTTTTCTCTGTATCATTAGAAATATTGCTATTAGACATTTTCCTGAAATCTAGTGACATTAGGTTAGGTTGAGGTTATATTGCCGACCCCCAATTTGAAATACCATCAGCTGTTCTTTTCACTATATGAAAATTTCCATGTATTTACATTGTTTACCTTTTATATTATATTCTTAAAAATAATTAAAGGTTCTCATTTACATGTATATGTTTTATATGTTCCTTTTAGAACTTCTGGGCAAATGTTTAAGAATGTAAAAATATTATGGTAAACATTTCAGTAATATAAAACACTTTACAGGCCGAAAATATAATATTGCTTTATAACACCAAATGTAAACATTGTATTTTAAAGTTTATGGTGTAGCAGTATTTCTAATATTTTGAACATTTGATGGTTCTACTCTTTCTTAGCATGTCCCCGTGGTTCTCACGTAGGCGTTAGAAGTTTATGGTGTTTAAGCCCATTGTGGAGACTGATGTGCTGTATAATTCACAAAAATACAGTTTCCAGGTCCGTGCAAGAATGTTCAAAACCACATTCATGTAACAGAGGCCTTTTTCTAGGAACAAGCTCTTTCCTTTGTCCTTCTTCAGTTTGGACCTTCCTAGTTCTGTCACAACTTCACTCACCCTGCTGGTATTTATACATTTCTGCCTGAACCCATGTGTAAGATTGCAATTGGTCGCCCAAAATATAAAAAAAATATTGCCATAAGCAGTACATTTTGCTAACTAAAAGAGCATAATATGACATTTTATTTTGCCACATAAATCTAATATTTTATAGCTCCAATTTAAATTTCCTGCTCAGTCAAACTGTACTGTTTATAGAAAATCTCAGGGAACAACGTTTGGTAGCCCCTGGCCATCAACAGCAATGTTTCATTAACAGGCAGGAATTCATTAAGACCAAGATCTTACTCACATGAAGAAGCTTTTCTCTTTTGTCACTAGTTATGGACACTTAATCTGTTAAAGTTGTTTGTTGTTGTTGATTATTTAGCCACACTGGCACGAGTCGGCTGGGTCATTTTTCAAGATAAATGCGGGAACTGTTGTTTATTGTGAATTTCTTAAACACACAACAGGGTACCACTACTGTAAATATTAGCCAGTGGAAAACAGCCCTCAACAAACACACATGAGTAGAAACAAATGTGGGCTCGTACCGACAGGCCGACTACAGTTTTGTTGTGATTTTCTAAGAATTTAAACAACAAAAACAACCAAAATCTGCATTTTCCTTTAAGTAGAAGTATCTGCTAACCTCATCTGTGTTGTACATGCCCATTCCACAGCCACCCGCAGGGAAGTCAAAGACCTCCCATTCCTTGTTTGAGCTGCCATCAGCAGGTGAGAAGATTATCTTGAATTTGCCGGGCTGGTCGACAACAAAGTCTGTTGCTCTGTACTGTAGAAGAAACACAGAAAGTTAGACAGAAAGATATTTAGTACTTCTGGCTCAAAATGTGGGAAAAACAAATAAACAAAATCAAGCCCCACCTGATCACCGAAGGCGTGTCTGCCAATGGTGATGGGCTGTGTCCAGCCAGGAACAAGCCGGGGAATGTTCTTGCAGATGATTGGCTCACGGAAGACTGTGCCGCCCAGGATGTTCCTGATGGTGCCGTTGGGACTCTTCCACATCTTCTTCAGGCCAAACTCTTTATATAAAAAACAAACAAAAATTATAGGCAAGTCAATCATTCACGCATGTGCAGTGTTGGTGAACACCTATTTAGCTTTGCAGTTTACAAGATCATAGCTGCATTCATATGGGGAAAACACCTGCTGCTACCTTTTTACAAAGGGTACTTGTGGAAAACAGTGCATTAATAAACAATTTAACTAAATTTGTAGCCATCCTGTAGGGGATGATTTTTCTTTTTAATTTTTTTAATCCTCTAAAAGGCATACAGGTATACAAAGTGAAACAGGAGATGCTTGACATTTTAGTCTGTGAAGGCTTTTTTTTTTTTTTCAAAGCAATCTGCCTCCTGTCAAAGGAAGGTTTTAATAATTCAACAGCTTTAAAATTAATCACTTAACGCGCCTTATTAAACAACGTGTGCCCATTCACACTGCTTTTAATCTATATCTACTAAGCCCAAAATTGCCACTTTAAAAAGTCATCGACGCGGAATTGTATTTTCAACGCATTATACACTAATACCACGTAAATGTGTTTTTGTACACAGGAAGCTATGGGGGCAATATCACCTATATCGTCTGCCAAGACTGCACTCGATACTAACGAAGGAGAATGTAGTGGAACGGCAAAAAACAGGGACAGAAGAAAATGGAAATTGAGATTTTTTTTTTAATTTTTTTTGAATGTGAAAGCATTTCACAGAAAACAAATAAAGTGCAAAGTTTAGCTTTCCTCCACGACAGCACAACTGCAGTGCACGAGCATTTAGCGCGCTGGCACCCTAGAGCTGTTACATTAACACTGAATGGATCAGTTTTAGGGTGTTAAGTTAGTGCGTTGCATTGATACCTTATTTTAATGTTTGTTCAGTAATGCTTATATTAGCTTACCTGTCGGAAACTTCTCAGGATGATGCTTGCTAAGCAAACACCATTTCAGTTTTGTTAGCTAATGAGTGAAATGAGTAAACCATTAAATAGGAGTATCTACACTGTCTTCTAGTCCCCCACCCGCGTTATATTAGGGTTTATTCCGAGTACTAAACCTCTTCCACTAATGTTAGATTGTTAATCTGTGGGTTGGAGCATATCAATAATTAATTATTTACTTAGTCATTTATTATTTAATTACTTAAACTTTTTGATTGTCATTGAACACAACACCATCTAAGAAACTATGACATAGAACCAAATTTGTGATTAGTAATTCTGCTTTGTTCTGTTTTACTAGTATTAAGGCATACAGATGAGTTTGTGCTGTAAAGATGCTCATGTGCCTCTCAAATGGCTGAAGTCATGACAGAGAGCATCTTTAGCATTGTTATGAACAGCTGATAACATATTCTCAAAGATAAGAGCAAGCTTCACTCCAGAGCATGTCCACTGCAATCATGAATTCATGAACTGAACCATCTGTAAACTTTTTTTTTGACTGGGAAAAAAATCTTTTTGATTTCATTTGAAGCTTTATTTGAACTTAGACCTCAGCCAACTTTGCTTTCCTACTATCACATTGTTTTTTGTTTTTTTTTAAATACTACTAGCACAAATACTACTATTTAATAATATTACTTGATATTTTTTATTTATTTCATTTTTATTCTGAGTCCTATTGAGTGATGTTAAAAACATTATTACTACAACAAACAATTGTTGACTAATCAAAGAAAAATTGGCAGATTAATCGACTACAAAATAATCTTGAGTTGCAGCCCTACAGCGCTGTATTCAAAAATATGCGGAACTAATGTAGCAATCACTGTGAGAGAATGAAAATCTTAAGTCTAAAGTGCTCTGAAACTAGAAATTAATAATTCGCGATTAAAGATTCGGTAAAGACCTTCAACTCTGGCTTCGTCAGGTGTGATGGTGGCACACTTAACCGCCACGCTGTACTTCTTGGTAGCCAGGGCGGAGTCGATGGTGACCTGGTCATCAGTCTGGTCACGGTATGGCAGACCCAGGTCGAAGTACTTCAGCTCAACATCAACATTTGTCAGGATGAGCTAAACAATCAAAAATTAAAATTAATTAATTAAAAGGAAAAAAAAATTGGCACCAATAATGCACAGCAAAACCAGGTACGGACAGAATAATGTCTGAACAGAAATGCAGTCTTGCAAATGTGTCACAAAAGATCTCACTTCCTGCTTGTAAACACTGATGCATAACAGATACTGTTATAACGATACTGTATTAGTGTACTGTACTGTAAAATGATGCATTAGGTGTTCAAGACTTCAAAATTTTCAGACCACTAAAAGCAAATAGAAGTTAGAGGTGGGAATCACGAGGTACTCCACAATACAATATCGCAATACTTCACTCACAATATGATAGTAATGTTTAACATTTTGCAATATGTCAAATATTGTGAAATGTTAAAAATCACAAAGTATTGCAACAACATATCAAAGTTAAACATTGTCAGTATCAGTTTTATCCAATAAGATTATATCAGTTATTTTTTTCCTGCAAAATGAGATCATCAAGCACACCAACACTGTCACTAAAACCTGCAAAATGCCATAAGAAAGAGTCAGTCTGCCATCAATCTATAACCGAATGGGGTCAGGTTTCTGGTAATACAGCAGCTAATTGTAAATATACAGCTAATACAGTGAAAACTGCAATTAACTGTAAATAACTATTCACCAGTAAATCACCAGGCAGCCACCAATTTATTTATTTTTTATAGAAGCAAGGAGTTTGCTCATGTGACTGAGCCATTGCACTGATTTAGAAGGTAGCTTTGTCAAGGAAAGCGTGCCCAGTGTTGGATGGGTTTTCAGTTGAGCCAATTTAATGCAAGTTTGGTCAGCTAACATTGTGTCAGGGTGGTGCTGCATGAGATGAGCCCGCTTGTTTTGTAGTCTTGCCAGAGTATTTTAATTTAGTCAATAAAATATAAATCTTATCAAGTATGAAATATCAATCTGGTGCCCCTGTAGCGATACAATATTGTCACAAAAAAGCAATATCATGCTGTATCAATTCCCCACCCCTAATTGAAATGATTATGTTCCAGGGTGTGTGTGTTTTCTCTAGATAGTGAAAACTGCTGTACAAACATAGCCCTGTTTGCTATATTAATAAAGTGATCAGAATGAAATCAGCAAACTATCAGGCAGCCTTAAGAACATATTTAACGTGGAAATCATCCAGGTTGGCCTGGCCTGGCCTGGCTTAACAGGTTATTTAACAGAAAAGATTCTTAGAATCTTAGAATGAACCCATTTAAAAAAAAAAAAAAAGATAGGCTTGGGAGCCAGTAAGTGGAAGCAACCATCATCATATAACGGGCTCCTATCACAAGGTTTTACAGCCTCCTCCAGAGTAAATAAACGCAGACACCTGGCATATTGACAGCCGACGTAAACACCGGACTGCCAAGCTCCACTCCCTATAGTTAAAGTGTAGACAGAGTTGTTTGTCCTACCATAGCTAGGATTATGCATTTGAATTGAAGAAGACAGAATTCAGATTTCTAGTGGCGATATTTTACACACTGAACCAACAACAGTTTTCTGTCATAGGATCAGCACATGGATCCAGAGGGCAAAACACTGTTACAACACACCAGCCAATCGTGGACATGCCAGAGAACTAAAGCACAATCCTATAAAATTTCCATCAATTTCTAGCCATGGGTATTTAGAGCACCTTTCATAAAAACATAAATATATGCGGACAAACTGCAAGTTGTGGGAAACTGTAATCCATATTCAGCACTCACTGCAGTGAGTCTTCTCACACTGCGACTAGGATGACAGTGTGCAGAGATGCATACAGTTAAATTCACTTTAAACCTGGACAGGTCGTTTGTGCTGCTGTGTTGGAGGTTAATGATATTGTCAGAGCAAAGGTGAGGGCAAATTAGCCAATGTGTGCTGACAAACATCAATCTTTGAGTCATTAGCTTCAGGGCTGCTGTAGTTATCTTTCAGCGACAGCAGCAAAAAAAACAGTGACATTCTGGTTAGCTTAACAAGATAAACAATATTTAATGGCATTAATATATATCTCATAACTTGAATCAAATGTCAGGTAAACCATTCCTGTAGCTAACATCAACTACAATTAACAACCTGGGGTACTGTTGGTGAAGGTGGGTTTGGTGTGGCTGACTGCATGCATGTATGGCATGGTGAGACAAGGTTTGCTTGCAAGCATTGCCATTCACATGAGCAACTACCCATCAGTTTGGCTACACAAATGCAGTAAAACTGAGTAGCAGTAACCCTGGTTTTGCAATCCAGATAGATATTTCTGCAAGTATGTGAAATCTTTTAGAATCTATGAATAAAATTGGCTTTGATTGGACCAAACAGCCAATTAACTGTCATATTCAGCACCCCATCAAAATCTTAAAAGACAACTTGACAAGCAAGCGAGCGTTGTGCAAACAGCCAGAAATGTTCTGCCCCGAAGATATTTTTTCACCAGCATTTTAAAGATCCCCTAGCCTGTATCACAAAGACCTGAGTTTTAATTTGCATGACTTTAGGGAATAATTAAATGTCACATTTTCCCTTTGAGAGTACCTAAAAAACCCATAAAATGTACCTTGGGATCACTGATTGTTAACAAGACAAAACTGCTCATCAGCTGTCAAAAACATTCAATAATTGAACCTCATGCTATTCTGCGTTTTCTTCCTGAGCCAACAACATCTGCTCTCTCTGGAGAAAATTAGCCACTGAATTACCAAAGCCCCTCCCCAACACACATACATACATAATCCTCTGCATAACACTTCCCACACAGCCACCTGCCAGCCTGCCAGTCAGGCAGCGTGGGCTCACAGTATTCCCCCTTCAACCTTGGATGCCACTTTATCACCTTCTCTTTAATGAACTCCCAGATGATCCTGGTCATCTCGTCTCCGTCCATCTCCACCACTGGATTCGCCACTTTGATGCGTTTGTCGGCATCTGTCAAAAATAAAACGTGAAGTACAAAAAACATGAGACTGCTGCATGCCAATCATAGAAGAAATGCATTGATTAAGGGGAAAAAAGAAAAGGAAATGAATTATACTCAAGAGGATGAAAACCCGTCTGGTCAGACCAACATTTAACAATTTAATGTTTAATCTGAAATGTGTTTAAAAGCTACAAAAAGCTGAAATCAATTTGGACCCAAGGCTGTTTCTATTTTGCATCCACAAGAGCAGACTCCTTGCATCAATCACAGCTCAAATTTCCATCCACAACATGCATGAAGAGAGTCCCTGGATCTGGAAGGACGACATCTCTCATTTGTGCTTATTTGGTATGTTATATTGAAGGTTATTTCTAAAAATTCATGGCTCCAGATTTATACTGACTCTAAAACCAACTCCCTTCTAAACTGGGCCAAGTGAACCACAAAAAGGAACAGTTTTTTTTTTAAAGTTAAAAATGTAACTGGCAATTTCTGGCACACCGGATAAGAAAAATTACAGAAAAACTTTGCATGTGAATCTAAACTGTTTATTTTAAACTAGAGAATATGGTTCAATATATCTTTTGGATCGATTAGATTTTTTAGTTTAATGTTTAGTTTGCTATATAGATAATATATAAAGATTGTATAGGAGGTCATCCAGGAGCCTGGTTCTGCTGGAGGTTTCTTCCTCTTAAAGGGGAGTTTTTCCTTCCCACTGTTGTCAAGTGCTTGCTCAAAGGGGGTCAATTGATTCTTGGGAGTTTTCTCGCATTATTGTAGAGTCATTACATTACGATATAAAGCACCTTAGGGCGACTACTGTGATTTGGGGCTATGTAAATAAAACAAAATTACTGAAAAATGTGGACATTTTATTTTCTATGAACTAATCACTACCGCTCCACTCAATACTTCTTACCACGTCCTTGTTTGTAGCTAGCATGAATAGCCAACTGACCAAACAGTAAATAGCCATTTTGGAGAACCACCACTTCAATAGAAGACCAAATATTATTGATTACAGCAAGTATTGGTTTACTCTAAAACCTTTCTTTATTTTGAGAAATGCATATGTTCTTACAGGTAAAAATAATAATTTGTTTGTAGGTTTTAAAACCATCAAACCTCATTAGAAAACAAAGTGCTTTATTTTTAAACTGACTTTTTAAGACTGTCTCTTTACTTCTTTTCTGTCCACTAGGACTGATATGGATTAGTATGTTTAATCATATCTCCTGTCAGCCTACTCAGTGTGCGAGTCCTGCCAGCGGGAACATTTCAGTGAATAGGAAATTACAGGGGGGAGGTGCAGAGGATCAAGTGACTCAAATTTCCCAAGCCAAGCTTGTGCTCCCCCACTGCCCTAAGAGTAATTCAAGTAAACACAAGGTGTCCTATGGAAAAAGGGTACAGCCAACATTTTTAAGAGTGGAAGATATTATATCCATTTAAAACTCAAGCATTAGTCTGAGACTGAAGACATCTGATGTAGCTGGGATTTTGAAGCCACTGTAGCACCTGTCAAAACAGCCTCTGCTCTTATCCTCCGCACCCTGCTGACTACAGAAACATGGCGACCGTGCACTGAAAATGACCCCTAAGGAAGAACAGTTGTGGCTTTATGTTATGTTACAACTATGTTTATAGGATAGCATATTACACAGACAGAAAAAAATGCAATATCTGTAACAGAATGGTGAAAAAGTGATCATGTTCTGCTAACTTGTTGTTCTTTTGGCTCTGACACACAACTGTATCACACAATACTTAACCTATTGGAAATTGAAGAAGGAAATATGTTCAATTTTGGCACATAATGGCACATAATCAACTACGATGATGACTTGTCAGCAGTTTTATTTTAAAACAAATCCATCAATATGACTTCGGTTACTTCCCAACAATAAGCTGGCAGCGATGCTAAAACGAACAGAAAAGCTTTTTATGGATTTCCAAGTTCTGTTTGAAAACTGCACGCTGGAAATTACTTTTACGGCAATTTGAGCTGAAACAGTCTGCTGGCAAAATAAACAAGCTATTGCAATAAATCACTTAAGTGATTCTTTCAGAAAAATGGGGAAAACTATATGCTGTATATGAGGAAGAGCTGCTTTTCTTTGCAAGAGACAGAGGGTACAGTCAAGTAATATGATGTCTTAATGGTTGATGTTAGGAAATTGCAAATAATTTAACCATTTTCTCACATTTTATAAGCAAATCAAGATTTGATTTTTTTTAAAAATCAATTCCATAACAGACTTTGTCCTCCTCTATCTGCTTTTGGAAGAATACAGACTCTTCCAGCATTGTTTCGTTAACACATTAACTACTGTCAGGCATCATTTCTGACTCGTTCAACCTAAAACTGCAATATCAGGACTTTACTCTCACAATGCGGAGGGAAGGGAGCCCAGGAGAGAGCTGAGCAGGTTATGTAACTTATGAACGTATCAACAAACTGGAGGCTGAAGGGCGAGCTGAAGCACAGTCATGTGGGCCTGCATGCCACATCACTCGCGCATGCATCGGGGACAGATCTGCAGGATTTGTTCGACCACTTGTCGCTAAAGTCAAAGGCAGGTGTTTGGAGAAATATGCAACCGAGATAATAATTTGAAAACTTGCACAATGACTTGGCTCTTCTGTCGATCCAAAATAAGCACACAAAGGCTTTTTTAATGCTAAAAATGCACTTGAGAAGGCTCAGTGTTTTCAAAAAATTTCTGATACATTTCCATTGTGAAGACTTTTTTTGAAATTATTTATCTTTCTTGAAGGACAAAGAATTTTTATTGCCTTGAATGTCACCTTAAGCCAATCAGTTGGAGAAAAATTTGTTTACAGGTGATAAAAAAAATCTTTAAACTGTGACTTTGAACCAGAAGACATTCAATAATGGAAAAGAGGGAAACAATAAGACTAATGACCTCACCTAGCCTGCAGTGTGGGACTGGAGTATTTAGAGCTTTTAAATACCCTTCATTTTTAGCACAGTGTACTAATTTTAAATTGAACTGTGAGGTGCCTTGTGGAAATTACAGTCAAGCAGTCAAGGACAGTCCAAAATGATGTGTGTCTTAAGGAGATGAACAGAATAAGCATTGATTAGGTGTCCCGCCTGGTTAACTTTCAACACAGTAGGACAAGCCTTAGCCCACATCAAGTTTTAATCCTATACTTGGAAAAGGCATTTACGAGGTAAGCAAACAGCTAAAGCTAAGCTGCAGGCTGGCTGCAGGCATGAGTGCGAGGCTCGGGTAATGAACTTTTCATTCACTATCACGATAGTAAACAGTGGTCAATGCAAAAGCTTTGAAGCTTACAAATAAAGCAGCATTACACGGGATTGTGAAATTCAAATCAAGTTTAACGACATGTTGGGTCAGCTTTACAAGAGCTGTTAAATTTTTTAAAAAGTGCATACCAGCAATGAGGTGCTACTAAACCACAATGCAACTTGCGGCTGGAACAAAAGAAACCAATCAACACTGTCAATCTTCCACTTTTAGTGTGGCACGCAGGTTTTACACCTCGGAAAAGTGAAACACGATTCTATCACACTGTGGAAGTGTTATCAAATCATGCGATCACTTTATAAGAATCCTCGTGATAAAGAGCGTTTAGAGGCGTTGCTGTAACAAACAGTCCTGGGGTATGATCCCTAACCACCATGCCGGTGATTCAATCGGATCTGAGCCACAGCGTCCTTCAGCTGACCCACTGTTTTATGAACGGTAGCTGGTCATGCTAGTGCGTTTTTGTTCTTTTAAGGGAGACATGAATTCACAGCACTTCCGTTTATAGCTTATAATTTCAGCCGCATTTAATCTGGGATGGCTGCAGAGCGCACGTCATAAAACAGGATTCCTCTCCGAATCGCAAAAACACAAATCCATTCAGCCTGATCTCCCTTTTTATTTATTTTTAGAGTCTTGTTTGTTAACATTTAGAGGGAACATAAAAGTAACAAGCCGCACAGTGTTTTACAGTCTAAATAGCAGGGTGAGATGTGGTCTTTATGAGCAGCAGCCTGGATGCAACCCAGATGAGAAGCGTAATGTAGGACAGAGAGCGCCATACGGCAACAGCGGCGGCAGCCATTGCTCTCCATAGCGGAGACTCGTATGCGGTAACTGACCTTGGGAAAAGTTTCCCCCAAGTCATTCCTGCACTGACGATCTCACGGCTGAGGGGCAGCTCATCTGTTTGGACAACAGAATTTAACCGGGTTCCTCTCGTGGTTATTTTATTATCCACCTCAGAGATTAGCAGTTTTGGAAAAAAAATAAATCCGCAAACACAGCTAAAAACGGAAGATTCGCTTAATTCATCAACTGCCAGCTTTTGCACTGCACCGCCACTTTTATCATGAACCTTATATTCTAGGTCAGAGTAGAAGGCATGTAAACCTGGCAGGGTTTTTCCGTTTTTTGTGAGACTTTAGGTTGCGAACGTTTTAATTCATTCGAGTCCGCATATCTTTACATTGTCCTCCACGGTTCCTCAAAGTTTGAATGGAGGAAGACAAAGACGGGTCGTCTCACTGAGGCTGCACTCATCTTTTTTCGACGTTTACCTTTTTATCATTAAACAGCATCTGTTTACTCAAACATGTTAACGGCCATTTAACGGTCGTGGGCATTTAAAGTACCGGTGCCCTGCGCTCAGGAAACCATTAAAGGTATTAACCGCATCCTACTTGGCTAGCAGCACACGCAAGTCAGCTAGCACGGCTACGTTAGCTCCGTAAGAATAGCCGGCTAACCTGATGTCGGCTTTTTCTATGTACGCTGACATTGCATTAGCTCACCTAAATGCAACCAGAGCTACATGTTTTTTTTAAGAGGCCACGTTAACACCAGGCTAGGTCAAGCTGCAGTTAACGGTCAACATAATGATGCTCAGGATGAACCGGCTATCTCTCCACTTACAGTTTCTTTGTTGCAAAGTCTGACAATTTGCAGCCGGCGCAAGCACCGCCGGGTTTCTGGAAAAAGCAGCTCCAGCAGATCTCGAAAGGGAGCTGAGGACTTTCAAGTATCCAGCCATGTCTTCCCGGGACCGAAAACACTTTGCGGTGAACACTCGACGAAACACAGAGCTAAAGAGGGGGGCAAACGCTCCACGGCTCGCTGCAATATAGTCAGCAGCAGCAGCACCGCCCTTCTCCCCCTCCCCGGCGGGACACGCTGAGTGCTACGTCAGAGTCACACATACACAGAGGAGGGACCGCAACAAAACGGCGGTTAAACACCACAGAGGCTCGTTATAGAGACCGGATAACCCCGACCGAATCAAGGTGAACTACGGGGTAATCCACACAAAGGTCACAGCCTGCAACCTTAGAGGTTGATGAATAAAATACTTTACAATTACGGACAATTTGACATCTGGCACATACATTTTGAGGTCCATACAATTCCCCGAAACATCATCGACCGCGATCAATTGTTATGCCCAGATAAATATTGAGTTTATGCGGCTTTCTTTTCTGTACAAACCACAATAACCCAAACAAAGTCATCAGGCTCATTTACTCAAAGCTTAATGCGGAGTTTAAAAGTTTTTACAGTTGTTACAAAATAGTTCCAATCTAATGCTCAATGTAGAAATATTACCTGTTTGTTTTCTAAATATATTAATTTAATTTCTGAAGATCTGCGCATTTACAGTCACCCAATATTCATTAAGATCTAGCTGATGCAGGCCTGTAATTTATTATGTAGAATACATGCTTGATCATATCTTCATATTAGAGGAAACCCACTGAAATAATCAGCAACAATGTTATGTCCTAATAAATAAATCTGAATAAATCTGCTTGGTTTTAAGGCAAAAGTACTACACCATTAACACAAATCGCAATGACTGAGATATATAATGCTTTAAACTAACTCAATCCTGACAGATTTATCTTTGATATTTTCTATTTGACAATTTTCATCACAAATCATTGGTAATTTAGCAGTCATGACACAAGGTAAAAACACAGTCATTGTGAAAATTTATTAAGGTCCTGATTTGTCTCCAGGATGGGTACAGGAAAGACACATTCCACAATGTCTCAGCAGAGGGCCCTCTAATTTTAGCAGGGGAAGGTTACCATACTCGGAGATAGGTCTGCAGAGGAGTCACATGACAGGCTTAGTAGTGAGCCAGTAAAAGAGACAGCCAGGTCACCTCTAAAGTGCTCTTCAGATTATAGCAGGCCTCCGCTGGTTGAAAAAAACCTCTAAAGCCTTAACAATAATGTATTTACCCAAACAGCATGGCTTAAACTGTGTGTAATAACATTGTCGAGAAGGTCAATGCAATAAGAATGTCATTCAGTCATCCCTGAAATACAAAACTTTGACCTGCATATTCAATGAGAGGCTGTAATAAAGAACATGGTCACTGCAGTCAGGTGGCTGTTAGATAATCCTCTCACTTTATACAGCCACTTCAGAACACCTCTAGGTTTTCACATGTACTTTGTGGCCTGTGCTTCCCCGATTCACAGACACTCCGCAGCTCTCCACAGTGAAAACATTCACTCTCAGATGTCACAAGAACTACAAGGCCAAATCTCTCTAGATAGTCCCTGTCTAGACTCATTGTGTTATGCTTTAAAGTTCAGAGAAAGCACGCCTTATTGATCTGACACAGTAAAATTTTATTCCAGAGTCAGTTGCTCCACTGCAGCTCTGATTAGGCTTTAATTGAGATCTGATAGTGTAGGCTGATGCTGTTATTACTGTCATCTCGGTGCTTCTGGTGGGTTTCCTCTTTTGTCTGCTCACTCAACAGCACAGACAGTTCTTAATGTGCTCATAGGAGTTTGGGATATCATGTGATTCTTAGGTGTTTTATATAGCTTCAAAACACGTCTTGTTGTGCTTGACTGGCAACTGTGACTAAAACAGAAATGAAATATAGGCCTAGTTTAAGGTCTAATGTGATGTATGTGGCTCATCCGCTAGAATCGCGTAAAAATACACCAAGAGAGCGTCGATGAGCCTACAGCGACATCTGCTGGACGATTTATGAGTATTCCTTGTAGATAATAGATTTGTCTGTTTATTAAGCCTAAATCACGAGTGCTTTATTGCATACCAGCTGTGCTTTACTGCATAATAACTGCACATATTAGGTCTTGAGCCCAGCATACCTTGACCTTGCATATTTTATGAGTTGATGATACCTAAATAAAGCTGAAATGGAAATGCAGACTTGCTTTAACCCTAGAACACTATCGCTGGGTGATTTTCACCCGAGCAAATACATTTACATGATTTCTCTCTCCTGCAGCTGTTAGTGTGTCGAGGAGATTGTGCCTTCACCAGGGAAGTCTCAAATGTCCCAGGAATGGGTTTATCAAAGACCAGCTTTCCAGCGTCTTTTTATTTTTTTTTTAGGAATTTTTTGTTCTTGAATTCCAGATTTTTCTTTAATTTTGGAGCATTATTTTAGCATCCCCCATGACACTTTTTTTCATTTTGTTAGACATGGCACAGTTGAAAGTAAAAGCTGACCACTCTGATTTGTCATGTGTTTGATATATTTTGATGACAAGTACTTTTAGTTGGTCATATTATATCGGGTAAAAATCACCCGGCGTTAGTGATTGTGTTACTATTTATAGCGATAGTGTTCTAGGGTTAAGAGATGCAGTTGGCTTTATTTTATAACAAAAATGTATTTTGTAAATAAAAAAATAAACAGCTGACATTCAGTGTAAAAAACCCCCACCTCATTTACCTTATTTATTTTTATTTTATTATTTAATTTTAATAATGCCATAGAAAAATGTGGATCATCATGTCTGATTTACACCCTTTTTGCTTTTTACACCCTTTCAGGAAAGAGACTCCATGGACTATGATATTCACAAATGACATTGAGAAGAAGAAATAAAGTTCAAGCAAGACATAATACATGTGTGTGAATGAGAGGGAGACCGGTGGAAAGGTAAAGATGCAAAGAGCAGAAGTAGTGAAAGTAGATGAGTTTAAATACCTGGTGTGGCAGTAGACAGTGCACAAGAGAGGTGAAGAAGAGAGTGTGGGCAGGGTGGGTTTCGGTGGAGACAAGTGTCTGAGGGGATGTGAGAGAGAAAAAGATAGCAGCAAGAGTGAAGAGGATGTTTAACAGCCTGTTATGATACAGATATGCAGAAGGTTGGTGTCAGAGGAGGATGCTGGCAGGTTGAGATGGAGGCAGATGATCCGCTGTGGTGACCCCCTAGAGGGAGCAGCTGAAACGAGAAAATGGAAAATACAGTTGTGAGATGATAATAGTTTCAGCAAAGATGTTTTTACTAAATCCTGAAGATACCACTACGGTTTGATTTGATTGCATTTTGTTATATTGAAGTTTGTTTGTTTTTAGTTTAATGGCATTGAATGTTTTCAGATTTTTTAAAAATCTAAAAAAAAGTTCTTAAATAGCCAACATGTACTTTACTAGCTGCTTTCTTTGGCAATAGCTTTAAAAAAATTGCTGAAAAATATTTTTAACACTATTGACAAAAATGAACCAATAGGATTCGGTGTAGGGCAGCGATGGGCGGTACTTCCTGGGCAAAGGCTCCGCTTGTTATGTAGCTGTTATTTTAGCAGGCAGTAAAGTCTCGCTTGCAGGAAAGTTCGCCGGCATTTCTTCAACCGGACTTTAACAGAAACAGATTCATAAACATTGACAGGGTCAGCAGGGACAATGCGGACCTCCTCGGCTGCACGCTCATTTGTTTCCCAGTATCCTAAAACTACTGCGTTGGTCACAGTAGCAGGTATGAAGTGACCCGACGCAGGCTCTTTTTCACAATGGCAGGTGTTGTGTGTTAAAAGAAAAACAAAGTAACTCGTATAATAGCTAATCACTGATTTACATTAATGGTCTGATCATACGTGTAGACTGTAAACAGCACACAACTGGCTGTCTTAGCTCATGCTCTTTTACAGACTGTGACGTTTACTTGACGTTGCATAAGCACGTAGGTCTGTTGCGCACGGACCCACATGCACGTTAAAATGACAAGTGCCTTTGATTTTGCATCACGTTTATAAGAATATAGTTAAAGTGAATTTGTTAAGCTACAACTTATTAACATCTTAACTAAATATTCACTAACACACTGTTCTAGGTGTGCCTGGTGCTTTACAGTGCAGTTTGAATGAGCTTTCTCCACCAGTAAACTTTAGGTCCAAACAGAGTTATCATAGCTTTATAGTTACTAATTTGTTTTTATTTTTTGTTTCGTTTTAACTTTTGCTTTTAATTCTGTTTAGTTTCAGTTCGTTTCCAGTAGGTTTGCTCATTTCAGTTTAGTTTGTAAATGCTTCAAATTAATAACATAGGTGCATCTACTAAATACCTCGGATGAGTTTAAATCTCAGTGAACTCAACCTAAAGGTTAGCGGTCTAGTTTTCTGAAAATGTTATTAATTTGAGAAGGAAGTCACCTAGGATTCTCAAATTGATGCTATAGGTGTGTCTAATGGTTTGCCGGTTTGCCAGCCCTTTTCGGTTACCACAGTATCTGTACTAATTAGTCAAAGACTTGGGAAATTATTAGCACAGAAAGCCACTTAGTTTTTTTAGTAAGCGGGTTCATTGTGTGTTCAGATATTAAATCTATCTATTTTCTGTTTGCTAGTTGACTGAGTTTGTATTTGTCTCTCATTCTGACTTAAATAAAGATCAGACCACATTTTGTGAGTATTTCAGAATTTAGAATCCTGGTGACTCAAAGAGGCTCACAATGATTTTAACATGCTTTTTTACCCAATCACCATTCCAAAACCCAAGTTTGTTCAGTTTGTAGTTATGTAAAATAGAAAGACAATGTTTAAAAAAAATTATGCACATTTGGACAAAGAAAAAAGCAGTTTTAATTATTTCTCAGATTATTTTAAGACGCTTTAAGGCTTTTTCTGTTAAACTCATTCAAGTGTATTATCTTCAGGGTGTGGAAGAAGGTGTCAGAAATGTACATTTGAGAAAATCTTGGTCCTAAAACATCTGTTGAATCTGTGCAGTTGTCTTTTGTTTTGGGTGGGTGGGGGTTTACTTTTCTAGAAGGTGAAGATGGCTCTGATCAGTGGAGATTTAGAGCTGTCACTGTGTGGACATTTTTACAGGAGTGGGACTTTTTGGTTTGAAGAAGTGGATGGCAGGTGGTGTGTGTCACAGCAAAGCCCGCTTAGATGGAAAGACAGTCCTGATCACTGGAGCCAACACTGGGATTGGCAAAGAAACTGCTGTTGACATGGCTAGAAGAGGTTGGTGATTTGCCTGGATTAATATATCCGATTTTATAATCTAATATCTGTTCAGGCGTAATGATTTTGCTCCCGCATTGCAGGGGCGAGGGTTATTCTGGCTTGTAGGGACATGGAAAGAGCTAATAAAGCTGCAGAAGAAGTGAAAAAGAGAAGCGGAAATGACAGCGTGATTGTCAGAAAGTTGGATTTGGCATCTCTACAGTCAGTACGCCAACTTGCCAAAGATGTCCTAGCAAGTGAGGAGCGCCTGGATGTTCTCATCAATAATGCAGGTGGATGTATAAATCACATCAGACCCACTATGGTGTGATGTAGCATATTATGCCAGCTTTGTGACTGTGCATTCGTGTTTAACAGGTGGTAAATACATTTCCTTTGATATTCCTACCTCTAGGTATAATGAGCTGTCCAAAATGGAAGACTGAAGATGGCTTTGAAATGCAATTTGGTGTGAACCACCTGGGCCACTTCCTTTTAACGAACTGTCTGTTAGATCTCCTGAAGAAGTCAGCGCCGAGTCGCATTGTGAATGTCTCCAGTTTAGCGCATGAGAGAGGTGCAGTTTTTCCTCTTGTTTTCTAATTCATATAAAGAGAATTAGTTGGTTTTTTTAAGTCTGTCAGGAATGTCATCGTTTTATATTCATTTAATGTTAAATACCACATCTGTGAATAAGGATGAAGTGCTTTCTCTCAACAGGTCAAATCCATTTTGATGACATAAATCAGGACAAAGATTACCGGCCTTGGAGAAGCTACGCTCAAAGTAAACTAGCTAATGTCCTCTTTACAAGAGAGCTGGCCAACAGGCTGCAAGGTCCTGCGTCTGTTTTATATCTATATTTCTATGTGTCGTTACACATTGAATGGGATTTCATGTCCTTGTATTGACTTGTGTCCTGCACCTTGTCATTTTGCAGGTACTGGCGTAACAGCATATAGCCTCCACCCTGGAGTCATCCGCACCAAGCTTGGCCGACACTTCTGGCCCACAGTGCCCCTGTGGAAGAGGGTTTTGTATGTGCCCTTCGTGTTTTTCATCAAGAATCCAACAGAAGGAGCTCAGACCACCATCTACTGCGCTGTGGAGGAAAGCCTGCAAAATGAGAGTGGACTCTATTACAGGTCAGTCTGTGTAATTCAACAGATGGGCTCTTTATTGATAGACAGCCAAAAGGGATATTGCTCGGCTCGGCCATGTGGGGGAAATGGATCATATTGAGAACAACACTAACATACTCTACTGAGACGGGTATTGTGAATGTGTAATGAAGCATATTAGTAATGAAACAGCTGGACTCTTCTTTCTCAGTGCAGTCTAATGCAATATCTTCCCTCAGTGGATGTGCAGACACAGGAAATGAATCTGATACCAGTTCTTTATTTTCTTCAAAATTATACTCTGAATACGTCATTGCACGGGAGTCATTGGATTCATTTTGATGATAGGGAACGTGAGTTAGGGATTGCTTTTGCACTTTAAAAAACTACAAGTACCTGATAGTAAAAGCAGAAAAATTTTCTAATAACACTGATAAAGAAACTACTTAGTGCCGGTCAGTCATGTCTAGTAGGATTCTCCAACCTCTCAATGGACCTTTTAAAGGTGACAACAGGGAGCACAGTTGATCTGCGTACAGTAAAATAAATGTTCTTGTGATTTGTTGAATATAATTAAGTCCAGTTAACACAACTGTTTAAAAACCTAATGTGTTAACATGCTGTGGATTTTTCCACAGCATGATAATTCCTCTATGCATGAAAAATGTTGTCCAAGTCCAGTAAATGATGTCAGCGTGAACACTGATTCAAATCCAGTGAATTAGACGGACACATCTAAAACATAACGAGCAGACACATTAACGTTCATTTCGGGTCGTGTACTTAACCTTTTCGTGAATGTTAAATAATTATTCACTCTCATTTTAACTCTGGTCTTACTCCTGGGGGACAATTCTGTGTTTTTAGCTGCTGAATCCTAAATTCTGAACACCATATAATCTGGTCTATTAACTGTCATCTGTTTGTTTCTGGGCTGGTAGAGCAGTGTAGAGCAGGCTCATCGAGGCTTTTATGCAGGAAATAGCTGTGTGCTACAGGTGAAAGCTTAGCTGATGAGACCAGAACTGTGGGTTGGAAAATCAGAGAAATTATCTAAGTAGACTTAAAGGCCTTGTAGAGGTGAGGGGTGTTTGGTGAGTGACTCATTTGCAACTACAAGCGACCCCTTTTACATTGTGAGCATACTACAGTAGCAATTTAGCACTAATATAAAAATGTGGATTAGCACAATATAAAACGAGATTTTGATACAAGGAATCTTTTTGAGACAGAAAGTCAAGATCATATGATAAATAAAGGAATCATAATGTCAGCAGGGTCGCTGCGTCAGTGTGCATGCCCAGAAAAAAAATGCCTAGACAAAATCACAGTCAATATAAACGCCACAAACCAGCTGCAATACAGTGACAGCTTTCCACCTTTTGCAGATTTCCAGTATTTCCTTTCATTACTGCTGACATTATCTTATCAGGCATTTCAGCCATTTACCAGTGAATGACTGACATTTAAGTGGTGCTGCATGTGTTCAAGATTTTAAAAATGACAAGAGCTGATTGCATGCTCACACACACACACACACACACACACACACACACACACACACACACACACACACACACACACACACACACACACACACAGATATCTATATATATATATATATGTATATATATAGACCAGAGGCCTGGCGGCTTGAGGGTCCTGCGCAGTATCTTAGCTGTTCCTAGGACTGTGCTCTTCTGGACAGAGATCTGAGATGTTGTTCCCGGGATCTGCTGGAGCCACTCGCCTAGCTTGGGAGTCGCTGCACCTAGTGCTCCGATTACCACTGGGATCACTGTTACCTTCACCCTCCACATCTTCTCGAGAGAAGAGCTCGAGAAGATGTGGAGGGTATATATATATATATATATACCCTCCACATCTTCTCGAGCTCTTCTCTCGAGAAGATGTGGAGGGTATATATATATATATATATATATGTATATATATATATATATATATATGGAGGGTATATATAAATGCTGGCAGCACATTTTAAAGTATCTGAGGCCTGATGAGGATCATTTTCCATTAACTCTTCACATCACAATGACCAGATCATTCTATTCATTTATTGTATTTATTGTGTACCTAACACTGTACCTAACACACTGTGTAACAAACACTGTTTAGCATTTATCTACTAAAGAGCCATGCTCACATCTAGAACTGTTTTGCTAAAATAAGCAGGGCTTTCCCTAAAAATAGATTGTCTTGATGTTTCTCCACAGTCTGTGTATTTATTAATTCTCCCCCTGAAATGAGCGAGTATGTAATCTGTTCTGTTTGTTTGTCTGTCTGTTTGTTAGCAGTCTACAACAGCTCGAGCTGATTTAATTTAGGTGAAAATCGAGTCAAGGTCGTACCAAATGTGAAAGTCAGTAAAAACTTTATATTACCCCCAATTTTTTATGGATCAACTTCAAACAATATACAAGGTCTTGGTGGGCATGAGTACCTGGGTTGGCTAAACATTTGACCTTGACCTTTATTGTTGGTGCCCAAGGTCAAAGTTGACCTTGGAAAAAAATGCAAATATAATAAGTATTATGTGCCATATGAAAGGGAACATGAAGAGTGCTCTACAACACACCTCTTTTTTCTTTTTTTTTCACTATGACACCCTACGATGTCAGAATGAACCCATAACAGGCTGAGATCAGGATGTTGTAATAAAATAACAAGAATAATAATAATAATAATAAAACATCAAAGTTTTAGTACAGCCTTTGCCCTTTAAAGGAAGTCCCGTTTTCTGAGTGTTCTTGTTTGAAATTAGAACATTTTAAGATTTTCCTTAACAGTTTTTTTAGCAATTACAAAGCATATGATTTAATCTTAATTTAAACTGCTGATACTAGAACCTGACTGATATTGGACTTTTACGACCAATACCCATATTTGGAATGTTGCTTTGTTGTCACCACAAGTCATGGGTTACTCATTTACACTTCTCCGATCTATGCCAACAGGGAAGTTGCGGAGTGCCATCTGGTGGAATATCTGTGTAACATCAACATTTATAACATAATTGGAGGTTTTAGTTGTCAACCATACCGATATATCGCCACATAACAAATATCGGTTTGGCTCTACCTGATGTTATTTTTGTATATAAAGTGAAAACTGACTCTTTTGGTCTTTGTATGAAATTATATGGGTAATAACATAACTAATAAATATCTAAATTCCTATAATTATCTTTAAGAAAACAGTAAAAAATATTAAGACATTGTTGCCTTGTAAATTATCCTCTGATTGCATATCTTGACTGTTTTATCTGACTGATTAACTTGTTCTTGTGACTTAATCAACTCAGTATGAACAGATCAAGTTGTGTGTTTAACACCAAAGTCTGCACTGATTACAGCGACTGCGCCCCTAAAACAGCAGCCCCTCAGGGTCTGGATGATGAAGCTGCCAAGAAGCTGTGGGAGCTGAGTGCCTCTGTGGTCGGTCTGACGTAGTCACAGCGACGATGATGATGATTTTGATGATGATTGTCATCATCGCGGTGCCACTGGACTGCCAAGTGGCCTGAGGAAAGAACTGGTACTCTTTCTAGTGAACATCTGCGCGTCTAGTAGCAGCTGAGCTCCTGCTTAAGGACAACAAATGAACAAAAGACAGAAATTCACAAGTGATAGACATTTATTTAGAATATACAACAAACTAATTGGAAAAATACTATGAATTAAATTAAGTTTTTTCTTAAACAGAAGCAATGCTTCACAGGTCAGTTACATGGAAGCTGTATGATCTTTAGCATTGATTGCCATTAGCTTGAAATGACATTTTAATTGATGGGTTTCACCAATATCTGTGTGGACTAAGGGTTAAAATGTCATTTATTGTTGCTTGGGTTTATCATATAAGAATTATATATGAATGTGCTTTAGCTTTTTGTAACACTGCTAATAGTGGTATTCAGTTTCTTTCTCGTGGGCATTAAAGTGCTCTTATACATAGCCCATTGTTATACCTGTCTTTTAAGGCATACTGCTTATCCACATCCTATGTATTCATCACGAGTCTTCATTTTGATCCATGTGAGACCAGCAGTGCTGAGACAAAACACATGTTGGTTACATCACCATGAATTAAAGTTTTCTTTATACAAAATTTGTATCTGCTCATCACTTTTTTCGGTTTCTTTTTAAAGGCACTTTGTACAGAATTGCTACAAACAGTCCAATTTCATCTTACCCAAAGCTACATCTCAGACAAGTGCATCACATTTTTTTTTCTTTTTCTTTTTTTTTTTCGTGAGACAGAATGTCCATTATGGTGTTAATTACATATGCACAAAGTGCACCCTATCTGCCACCAGCTACAAATGTACCCTGTGTGTTCCTTTAATGTTACATGATCAGCTAGTTCAGAGGAAAAGTACCATATCTTGGCATTTACATTCAAAACTGTAAAACATATACAGCAGATGTTGTGAAGTCAAAAGATAGTTATCCTTAAGGTTGAGTGTGACATGGGGAGGAAATCTACCTATATTGCTCAGTTTTAATGTATCTATATATTCTATCTATATTTTTTAATTACACATAATTCAACATCTAGATGGCTCTGAGTCTACACAAATGACACAAATGACTCGTGTAGACTATGGATGTACTTCCTCACAATCTATGGTGTTAACATCTCTACTTCCACAATATTTGCTGCATAAACTTCATAACTAACTAATGCTCTTCAAAATCAGAAAGCTGTTTCATCTGTTCCACTTGCATAGAGTGCCTTCTCACGAGTTTCTTCTTCAACTTGAGGCCACCTCTCTTTGGTGTGTTTGGTGCTACTGGAGCTATAGATCTAATACCTGTGGCCAGAGGTGAGGAGGGCTTGTTACTAGCCCCGATATCGGGAATGGGAGGGTTTGGGTTTATGTTAAGAGGGGGGAGATGGCCAGGCCTGGTGTGGGAGATGTGATCCAGCAGAAGTGTGCCTGAGCCTCTTCTCTCCAGGAGGCCAGGTGCACGCCTGCGTGCTGTGCTGGGAGAGGATGTGCTGGCATTGCTGTCTAGAGATTCTCTGGAGCTGGTTAACATCACAAGTGGAGAGGTGTTTAGTTTCCTGCGCTCCACCGGGACCTTAGGAGAATCTAACATGGCAGAGTCTGAATAGAGCTGTGAGTCTGAGTCATAGTGATCATTCCCCAGGTGTCTCCTATGCATTGTGTCTCTCAGACTGGCTAGTCCACTGCTGCAGCTGCTGCTCTCCTGCTCTGTAGGCACCGTGCTGCGCCGTGCCAGTGGCTGGTGTTGGCCTAGCGTTCTCTCATATGATGGTTTAGATGTTGGAGGAACTGATAATGAGGTGGTCATTTTGCAGGGCTGTTCTCCCACTAGTGGGAATAAGCTGTCCTTCCCGTCTACACTGTTCTGTCGAGATAAAGCCGACCTCTTACTCAGAGAGAGTCCGTTTACCCCTGCAACAACATCCTCATCAGAACTAGCTTTCTTACTCTCATCATGGGCGGCGGCGGCAGCAGCAGCCAGGACAGAGGGTGCAATCAACCCCCAAGGCTCTGATTGCAGCCGCTTTAGCTGAGGCAAACGTGCACGTTTGGGGTTTGCAGGCCGCCGCGTTGGCGATGTGGGCCCATTGGCAAGTTTCGAAGCTGAGCTGGAGGTTTTTAGCTTTGTCTGGAAACTGAAGACTGTGTTTTGTTGCTCTTGCTCAGGTGAGGGCGATGCTGTGACGTTAATATCAGAGGGAGAGGTGCAGTACGCTGGGGAAGATCTCTCAACCAGCTCTGGTGATGGAGGGACATTTAGATACTGTTTGGTAGTCTTAGTGCCAGATGGTGACTTGTCTGTGGTGATTATGATCACCTCCTTGCCTTTAGCTTTGCATGCATCCAAGAGCAGTTTAAGTGTCTCCTTGTCATCTGCGTTTATGGCGTAGACCAGCGCTGAGGCCCCGCTCCTGTCTTCCAGGCTGGGATCAGCACCGTTGCTAAGTAGGTGATCCACCACTTTGTGTCCAGCCTTGTGAATGCAGGCGTGCATTAAAGCTGTCCTACCTCCTTTGTCCTGTATGTTGGGGTCCGCTTGATTGTCCAGCAGATATTTTATGAGCTTTGCCT
Source organism: Pelmatolapia mariae (assembly GCF_036321145.2). Lineage (NCBI taxonomy): Eukaryota > Metazoa > Chordata > Actinopteri > Cichliformes > Cichlidae > Pelmatolapia > Pelmatolapia mariae. Next base: position 52,974,974 of record NC_086233.1, on the reverse strand, counting down.
TACTTACGCTCTGCTGGTCAGTGTGTGTGGACATGCAGGCCACCATGAGAGGTGTTTCCCCACGTTCATTGCTCTCGTTGATGTAGGCACCTCCTTCCAACAAGAGCCTGGTGAGTCTCAAGCGTCTGAGCCACACTGCCTTCAGGAGTGAGTTTCCATCTGTCCGCAGTTCCAGAATATCTGCCATTACCCAGCCAGTCACAGATCTTCTCAGTACTGAACTCACAGCTCGCAGCCCTTTGAACAAATTTGTGGAATTAGTTCAGCTTACATAGTAAAATGAGTGATTAATACCCACTTTGTTTGTCTGCTTTTCTATTTGTTATCACTGCCAGCAGGTGGCAGTCTGTTACAACCTAAAGAAAATAAAAATAAAACTTACTCTTACAGATCTGTGAAATATAGTGGATATATTGTTTGTTTAATTATTGAAATTGAGTCAGTGTTGTAAAAAGAAATTGGCAGTTTTCCTAAAATGCTCATGCACGTCCTCAAAGATCACGTATATCCATGCAGAAGTCAGCGTGGTAACACACCTGTTAGAGTCATAAACACTACTGATAGATGTGTCATGATGTCATAATCAAAGTTGATTTTTTTTTCTAAACCTCTATCTAGACAGCAGTGCCCCCCCCCCCCCCCCCACCCAACATACTGATACTGACAAAAAAGCCTCCAGTATCCACTACAAGTAAGCATAAACATCATTTTCCTCCTTTCTCGGACGAATATACGAGAGACTGCGCGTAAATGCGATGTTTGTTATATAAATTTCAAATAGTGATCCAAACATCTGTTCAAGCTTTTTAACTGGCGACATTAAATAACGTCACACTAAGCTCAAAGAGTCGCTGTCCGCGGTTCTCATTTTGGGTAACTTGGCTCGAAAGACGCGCTCCATTACACATTGCGGTGTTCGTCGTCTTATTCTGCTTCAAATCCCAAATGTAAACATTTTATCTGCAGTTTGTATATCAATTTGCCAACATTAGACATACATTTGATTTCACATGCAACACAAGCTGACGATCTAATTTAACAGCCCCCGGCTTCACCGATGCAAGATAGCGAGGTAAAGTTGAATTAATTAACCTTCACGTGTAATATTGTTTGTGTGACAGTTGTTTCCTTACCTGGTCAAAGAGGAGATTTTCCATGTTCAAAGTAACCAGTGCTCTGCCATCTGCGAGGGCGAAATTAAAGATTCAAAACAGAAAGTTTGTTGAAGTTCTCCACAATAATCCTATTTTCTTTTTTGTTTTTGTTTTGCAGCCGTGACTGTTCCCATCAATGCGTCTTGGTTTAGGTTACAGTGTGCCGTGCCTCTCTGGCACCATAACGCATGAGCTGTGTGGCTTTTGTTATGGAGGCACAGCACATCAGTCCAATGGGGAGTATTCCTTTCACTGCGCACTCAAGGATCACAACCTGGAGATGCTGCGGGTTATAAATAACTTACTTTCTTGCTTGTTGAATGAAACGTGTATTCTCTTGACGTCAGAGTCGACCAAAATAAATTGCGTCTGATGAAAAACCTCTGTCTCGATCTTTATATCTGCAGGACACAAACAAAACGAGTGCTGCCTCCTAAAGACATGCAAATGATCTGCGCGCGTGTTATTTTAATTATGTCAAAAGAGCAGTATGAAAATGAAAACGGTGGGCACAGTTTGGCCTACACGTGATGAAGATGAGAAGGCTGCTTTTTCTCCCAGAGCCTAGTGCTTAGGCTGCTTTTTGAATTTTCCTCAGATAGTAAGTCTGCGCTATAAATACGATTTAATCTTTCTGCAGGGTGGAACAGGAATAAAGGCAGGTTGTCTGTCTGCCATGTATGAAAGGGCACAGCGAAAACAATTCAGTTGTAAAATGTGCCTGGACCACCATCATGCTGCTTCTTGCAGGGAATTCCAATAGGATATATTCATCAGCTATCTTTCTTTCTTTTTTTTTCATTAAAATAAAATCAGAAATCATATTTTATAAGCAGTGACACTTTGATACAAAGCATTAGCTAATATTTAATGTTTATGCATATCTGCAGCGCTTCTTTCTCTCATTGTCATGTACTCAACAAATTATGAGAGAGAGCAAAAATATTTTGCACCTATATATTTACAGTACAATTAAAGAAGCCAAAACTTGTAGCAGCCACCGCAGCTATACAGCCTAATAGGGACATTTCTATTTTTAGGTTGCTATGAGACAGCACAGAAGCAGTTTCTAATGAGAACAGTGATGTTCTCAGCCCTGCAAAGAACAGGTAAATCAGACACATTCCTCCACGGACAGACAGGATTATATGGCATTTTTTATACAGTTATTTTTGGATCTATTTTCCACTTATGAGTAAGTCACCACCACCACCACAATCGATCATTAATCCTTTGACCCCTGCTCCTTTTTTTCCCCCTTTCTTTTCTTTTTTTCTGACTCTAAGACTAATCACTTTATTACCTATCCAAAGGCTTGACGTCTCAGGACTTCAGCTGTCAATGTTGGCAATGATTTCTCACCTGTGATTGCCTTCTCAGTCCCAGAGGAAGTGTTGTTTACAAGGCACATGGAGAAGGCAGTTTCATAAAGCAGCTCATGCTGTAGTCACCAGCTCAAAAGAATATGCTCCTCCTGTTCAAGAAGCATTAACAGTCTGGCTAAATATTGTCATTTCTTCACCAGAAATGACTAAAAGAGTTGTGTAAAATATTGGTTTATATGTAGATAAGTAAAAGCTGTTCTTCTACGTGTCAAACTTGATTCCAAGAATAGGAAGTTCTAAGAATTTTTTTTTTTTTTTTTTTGTCAAACACAAACTGAAATTGTTATTCAGATGTTATTATGTATATTTCACATTTTATACTGTTGAGTAAAAATTATATGGGTCTGTATTATAGACAGACTTCAGAGAATCATGATAATCCAAGGATCAAAGGCCAAAGCTGACTAGTTTAGACACATTCATTATCACTGGGAGCCAAAAGGACGTCAGTGGCCCTCACAGAGGTTGATCTTTGCCCCGATGATGCTGTCGTCGGCAGTATATACAGGAGAAATAAATAATTAAAGTGAAGAGAATAAGCGCCATCACCCCTGGGAGCACTTTCCATTTTCAGATATCTTACACCACAGCTGCTGCTCTCCCTCCCCTCCGTTCTAAATATAACCTTTTCTTCTGTCTGAATTGTGACATTTTTTACTCATCAGACTACAGTAGCTCAAAAACTATTTATATATTCTGACAAAGGACACATAAAAGTTATCAGCAGTTTTCAAATTTAGAGTCTGATCACAATTTTTCCAGGAGATGGGAAGAACAGAGCACTTCATGTCTAACCTTAATTTCAAATAATGCCTCAGTTTTGAGAAAACAAGAAAGAAAATTGTTTTTGTAAACTGCAAATAGAAATATGCTCAGTTTTTTTTATTGCACTGAAAAAGAAAGTTCCTGTTGTCAAAGCCAGTAAAATGTGAAAGTCAGATACAGCCAAGTGATACAGGAAAGTCTAAAAAATATATAGTGCAACATGTAAGGAAACATATTTATTCTTTGCTGTGATTACTGTTTAATTTTCATCCTCCTCTGAAATGTCAGGTGACAACTCATTGCAGAACACTAATTTAAATAATTGAGCAAATCTTGGTATTGTGGCAAAGATATGTAATTATAACAAATAAATATTCTTAAGTGCTGTTAAAGTTACATTTATTCTGTTTAAAATGTCTTTTATAATTTCATCACTTTCATGAGTTCAGCACATAGACTGTAAATAGGTTACAAATGTCTCATAACCATAGACTGTATATAAAAGATGGCTGGAACTAGCCAACGCATTTAACCTGCACTTTCTCTGACTTCTAGCAGAGCTACTGAGCTGCCCTATCTGTGACCTCGGTAAACACATTCCTGATCTCAGTCACTGTTTTTTTTTCCTTGTACATAAATATGGTCACATTACATTAAAATAACAACAAGAACAACTAAGCAAAAACAAGGATAAAGCAGGGCATGCTTTACTGTGTTACTGACAAGCTGCTAGGCAATAAATATGTGTTATCCTTTGATTTCTTGTAGGCTGAACATGGCTGGCTGTTGGCAATCCACTGGCAGACCATAGGGTACAACCGTCAGCCCTTCTACCTGCAGAGAGCGTCTGATGCTAGATGGAGGCAGTGTCCAAACCAAGAATTTTTTCTAGTCTTGCTTGTGATGTTGCCAGCCCCAGAGAAGAGAGAAGTTCTAACATGTAAAGTGATGAACTGAAACAGAGTTTTCAAAACAGTGAAAAGTGTCCACTGCTGCCACTCTCTGTACTTTTAATACTGTATCATTTCATTTCTGATGTTTTTTCCACGCTTCTCCTGTTCTTTTTAAGCTCCACTATCACAGCAAATCAGCATTTAGCATTCAACAGTTACATGCTGTTCGGTTTTTGGAAGACTGTGCGTTTTTTGTAGGCTGAAAACCTCTCTCTGAAGGCTCTCCATAGGTGTATACCTATGCAAATGGCCAATCCCGTGGTACCATAAAAGAAGCGTCAATCAGAGCCTCCCCTGGCTTGTGGTGTAGGTTTATGAAATACCGACCTCTGCCAGTTTGAAGCTTAATAACTACATTAATCACAGTGTTTATATCCATCTTTTATATACAGGCTATGATTATGACAAAAGTGAACCCAGATTGTTCAAGAGAATCTGATTGGACTGCTTTTAAGCACATCACTTGAAGAACATTATATCTTTTTATGTATACATAAGTAATCTTGAACACTAGCATTAGCCAACTAATGCCAACTATAACGTGAGTTAAATTTAAGGTTAGCATTAGGGTGTGAATTGTTTTGGATAATTGAGGAAATGGGGAAAGCACTTAAGGAGACCGGGATATTATGGCTGTTATGGGAGTCAAAGAAAATTCCTTGACCCCCATAACAGCCTATTAATTCTGTAAATAAATAATTAACTGAACACAGTTTACCTGGCGCTCTCCAGTGGCAACAAAAGTCACATCTGAGAAGCTGCTAGTTTCTTTACAAATACCTAATTGTTAAAAAAAAAAAAAAAAAAGCGCAAACTGCTGTTTTATTGGGAATACTTGGTTGGGAACAATAATCTCCCGGAGTCACCACTGGTTGCTGGGAAACTGCTCAGCCAAGAAATAGTCTGATACATAACACCCTCCAAAACTGTTGATTTGCTGTTTTCGCACTTTGATTTGTGTAGCTGTTTGATCCTGTTTTTAGTCTTTGTGGAAGACTAAGTTAGCCAGCTGCAGATGAAAGCATCACATTTTGCATATGGACACATAAACAATAAAGGAAATGACATAAAGGATACAGATACGACTGGAGAGCTGCCTCTACAGAAATTTCAATTAAGCCCAAAGTCACAACAATTCTGCCATAACAATTACGTCCATGGTCTGAACACAGGAATTCCAAATAACATTTGCCTTTTCTAAAATAAACCCCTAAATCTTTTTTTTAACATATATACATATCACTTATCCATTCCTTCCTGATAACTCCATTTGCATTTAGACACCGAAGCCTACATGGTTGTTTTTTTCTAGCACATATATTGCCTGTTGTTGTGCTGATGTTGTGCTTCTAGCTCTGTGGTGGTTGTCTCTTTAAAGACTGAGTTTGACATTCTCATGGCATTTGGTGTCTCAGCGATTGTATCAAGCGAATGTGTGGGCTGCGACAGCATTAACTCGCACGAACCCTGCTGCAGCTTTGGACTGGACTGCTCCTTGTCTCCCTTCTACCTTGGCAGATTTAGGGAAATGCCTCCAGTGCAGCTTAAAAACCTGCCACCCCTCACATATGCTGCGAGTGATTTTTTTTTTCTTTCCCCTCGTCCACTCATGATTATAGCCCGTGAAGTATAACACATTTTCAGACACTTTGATCTTTTCATATTGAAAAGTGCTACTTTCTCATAGTTGAAATCTTGAAATGGTTCCACTCCTCCTCTGCCTCCTTCTCCTTCACCAGTCCTTCTGTTCTTTCTCATCTCGCATTGCAAACCAACACCTGCCCTTCTGGCAAGCAGTAATTGAGTTGAGCATTATTCAAGAGCATTATACAGGCAACAGTTTTGCTGGGTGATCATTGTGTACGTTGGCTGTATCCTAGGAGATTGGTGCATATCTAATAAGGAGTTTGTTACTCATTTTGCAGAGTGGGCACTTTGATGTCCGCCGTGTTGAATTTTCTATTTTAGCTCAACATCCTCCTAATGAAGCAGAGGGCTTGAAGCTTCAGAATTGGTTGCTTATCAACTCTACACTCCACTTATTAGTAGTTGTTGTGAAACCTTTAATTGGATACTGGAACAGGAGGCACCTTAATGGTCTGTCAGTAAAAAGTGGTCATGATATATAGCGACGGATGACAGTTTTGTTAACATGGTTAAAAATGTGAAAGGCGAACGCTTGCAAAAAACTCTCACTTTCCCCTCGTGTTTTTGGCTTTCTTTCCTTTCGCCCTCTAAATCAACAAGTGTTAGGAGAATTTCATTAGGTGCAGTTTCAGGTGGAGTTTCAAATTCTGTATAGCTGCCTTACTAACTACAAAAGTAATTAGTGGCAAAATTGATGTTTTGGTAGGATCTGTCACACCTCTGTTAACACCACCAAATCAAAAGCTTAACAGTGTGTCTTGCCTCCCACTGGGTAGAGAGCAGAAACTCTTCCTGCCATAAGTTATCTAATGAAAGACAACAGAAAAATACAGCCATCAATAGAAGTCCAGGAATATAGCCTACCTACCATTACACTGAGGTAATCGTGTCTTAAATATCTTTTCTAATCTTTAGTATCATGTACAGTGTTTTACTTTTGTAGGAGTATCTTTATCCTTCTCGGAATAAGGTAAAAGCAAATATTGATGTGGGGTTAAATGAATTTCTGTGAAAAACTGAGTTTTCCACTACGAATTCATCACAGACTGTTTCATAGCTGCATCTGTCAGAGGTTTGGGCTCGTCAGAGTATGTGGGTACATCAGTGTGGATGAGTGGATGTTCTGACAGTGAGTTAGAGAACTTCACTCTGCTTGCGGTTCACACCCCTGAGAATGTGACGTCTTTGACACCATGAGGCACTCTGACCAAAATACACCTCCTCTGCAGCACAAGGTGAAGAAAGAGCTTTTTCTGTCTATGTTGTTGGTAGTGACGTCAAATCACTCCTTCCTATCCTTGAGGGTGTCTGCAGATGAGCAGAATCAGACATGACAGGACCGAACAGGATCAGCCTGGCCTCAGTTAAAAAAAAGAAAAGAAAGATAATTGTCAGGTCACAGATCTTAGAGTAGATAAGAAACCTTAGAAACATGGCGGAAACGCAGGACGACCGCCTCCTTTATTGAAGAGTCAATCCAGGGGTTCACCCATGACTAATGTGGATGAATTTGAAGACTATAAATCCAGAACAACATAGCAGGATAAAGGTGGTGGAAAGAGGTGCACCATTTGTTTGAATGTTTGCTTCTCCGTTTACACAAAAAAACTAAAGACCAGCTTCCTGAAACTTTTCCTAGACCTTTGTTGGAGCTGCAGATTCTTTTTAGAAAAAAATCAAAAATAGTGTGTGAACTTTTCAAAGGGTGCACTTTTCACAAAATCCTATACTGTGTAAAGAATTTGTGCTTAGCCTTAATCTTTGTCCAGCAATAAAAGGCTAATTGAGTTTCATTTTTAAATAGCTAACTGTCCTTTTAGTTCTGCTACAAGAATCTGGCAAGTCTAAGATGGCACAAGCTTGTTGCAGCTGGGTTTAATCAGCTGTGCTAGAAGGTGGGATGAGCTGGCAATATATGAGCTGGCAGTATATGAGGACAAACACAAGTCAGTAATTATTGCTGGGTGCTGTGAAAAAAAGGAGCTGTAAGACAATGAAAACTGTCAGATTTAATACTTTAAAACTCCTTTAGAAAGTTTGGCAAACAGATACTCCAATTTGAAAATGTCTGAGAAGGTGATGCCACGATTACAAAAAAATGTACAGATGAGAGAGGAAAGTTCTGCAGGTGATCTACTAACAATGCTGTAATTTGGAAGAACAGATGCGACCAGTTGATTTCATTAATGACTAACGCAATCTACCAAGAGGAGCACAAATTAGCCTGTCGCAAACAAGCAGACATGATGAGGGAGCATGTTATCTACTAAAAAAAATAAACAGTACATGCACAGGTTTTACGCATGTATTCTCCCCCCCGAAACAGCATGGCAATTAAGCTCAATCAGAGGTAGCAACATGTGAACAGATATGTTCTGGTACAAGAGTGTGTGTGGAGAATGAGTCGGTATCAGATTGTTCTTTTCTGCAAGGCTATTTTTTAATGGGGACTTCCTGCAAAATCCTGAATTACGATCAGTAATTCACTGTCGATCTTATACAGCAGGGGTCCCCAATCCCAGTCCGCAAGGGCCGGTGTCCCTGCAGGTTTTAGATCTCACCCTGGGTCAACACACCTGAATCACATGATTAGTTCATTACCAGGCCTCTGAAGAAATTCAAGACATGTTGAGAAGGTAATTTATCCATTTAAATCAGCTGTGATGGATCAAGGACACATCTAAAACCTGCAGGGACACCGGCCCTCGTGGACTGGGATTGAGGACCCCTGTTATACAGTATAAGTAAACAAATCTAAATCTAAAGGTATAAAACAAAAAAGAAATGTTGAATATATAGAATATAGGAAAAATTGCATTTATATTTATTAGTAAAAGAAAAGCTATTCAGAATCTTGGAACTTCTACATGATCTGGAACAGGATGTTGCAGAGCTCTGTGTGTAAACTGCTGATGAGGTTTTTGGATGTCATGCAGTTGTAATTTTGCACCAGTGTATTGAGAGGACAAAGCTTGAAACACTGAAAACAGGTGTGCTTACATCCACTGTAAGTTTGTGGCAGTTATGCAGGCACAATTTTTTTTTGTTGTTGGGATGTTTACATTTAGATCAGCATTACAAAATAGATGTTTATCATGGTAGATTTGTTGGTATTTTGTGACGAATGTGCGGTTACTATGGACAAAATTCCTCACAGCAAGAGGATCTTCACCACCTTTCCAGCTGATGTATACAACCAGGATTTGCACGGCTGCCTTACCAGGGGGTTCTTGGCCAGTGATGCAGCCACGTCAAGGCTCACTGACCGGGGGCAGTAGACCTGTTCCACCGCTCAAGGATGATCAGATGCAGCAGCCAATCCTCTGCCTTTGTGTGGCCAGGCTGTAGCCACCTGGCCGCTATATTGCTTAGCCACCTGGCGTGGGCGAAGAGCCAAATCCCCCCCATTCAGAACTCCTGAAAGAGTCAGTGGTACTCCTCGGAACCCAGGCAGTCCATGTTCACCAGTCATACGTCCTCAAAATGACAACAGAGGCAGTAGCCACAGCTCCCATTCATCTTCAGGCCACCGGCATGCCTCTGCTGTGTCCCAGAAGACCTGTAGGAATGCCCGGGGGTCATCTCCCTCCACCATCTGGTGGAGCATCACTACAGGGGGAGCTGCAGTGGTGCGGTGGGGAAGGCAGACAGAGCAACCAAGTACTCCAACACTCTCGTCTGGCTCACAGACAGTAGCCATTGATCTTGATCCACTGACGTCTGCTCTGGTTCATGGAGGCCATCTCCGCCAGCATCATTGCCAGTGCTTCCACTGGCTGCACTGATTGAGGTACTTTATGTTTTATTTGCAGCCTTTTCCAAGATCACTCTGTGCAGCTTTTCAGCCGACTTATTCCTGGCACAACCTTCTCCTTTGGTCCCAGCTCACCACTGAAATAGCAGGACTGATCACACAAATCAGTCCCAGCTGATCTGCCAGTTTTTTGGCAATGCCCACCGAACCCACTACCCCACCACTCCTTTGTAGCAGAGCTACAAACCACACCCCCACCACACCCCTAGCTTCCTATTTTAATGCAATGAAAGCTAATAAAATATAAATATTTCAGTGATCTATTTATTGCAATTTGTTGTGTGATTAATCCCACTAATAGCTGACACACTGATTTGTCACTGGAAATGTCTTGTAGCGCTTCTTACATTTTTCTAGTCATTGGGAATTAGATCTGCTTGTATACTTCACGCTCTTGACCCATCTATCCCTCCTGTCTAACATTAAAAGATAACATCCTGCATTTGAAGCCTACTTCCTGCACACTGGACATTCTGCTTCCATGCCTCTATAAAAAGGCCTTTGATACAATCAGGCCAAGTATTGTTGCAGTAATCAATAGTAATCTTGGTTCAGGAAATGTCCCAAGTGCCTTAAAACATGCCATAGTGCAGCCTTTTCATAAAAACCAAACCTAATCTGTCTGTCTCATCTAACTTTAGGTCCATTTTCAAGATTTATTTTTATCTAAGATCATAGAGAAAGTTGTTTTCCACCTACTAGGACAAATTTCAATATGACCATGGGACCAAGTCTGTCCTTTTCAGGGTTTTAATTTAATTTATGTTCAGTGACAATGAATCCATTGTCATATATACACACGTTCTTTTTATACAAAGTAGGGCTACTACTCTTGCTTGCATCGAAAGAACTGGTGCTCACTACTGCTTTAACACTGCCTCTCACCCTCTTGCTCATCGGTCGGTCATGAAAGTACACAGAAAAAAAGATGCAATTCAAAGGCACGGTTTTACACATGAATGTGCTATAATCATCCTCCAAACGAGTTTGTCATCTGTCTGTACTTTCTTGGTGTCTGCTTTAAACGCTGTGATGTATCTTCCACTGTGCAGACGGTCGTCAGAATAGCCAGACAAGCATGCTGGCTTGCAAACTGCAAAGTGCTACTGGATGCAATAGGACATCATGGTGTTTTTGTCATACTCTATTTGATATAGCTGTTAATGGTGCACACTAAATCTTTATCTGGCAGGCTAGTCGACCGTTTAACAGACAACAGTGAAGTTTTTTTAAGCTAGGTGTTATTTTTCATGCTGATCAGTATACTCCACAAAGCTTTTCAGTCTGTTTTCATTATTATCCATTTCTATCATGATGCTACCAATCTATAATTCTATATAATATGATATATTCAATATTCTACACTCATTATTATCATTCATCCTATCATTTTACAGTTTTGTTTTGTTTTTTTAAATCATCTAACTAATGGGAAATCGACTTGTCAAGCTGTGTTCTGAAGTTAAATACAAAATGTAGTTTTCTACTATTTTTAAGGGTGATTTTATCTAGATTTTTGTGATTGCTTAATTGGTATTGTTTCTAAAGTGTTGTGTCATTCTCTTGCATGTGTGCCAGCTCAAAGCATAAAGCATATAGATTTAGCTTTACTACGCTCACATTTTTCTGATTTGCCAGATCTCCATCTGATCTGGACCCACCCTGACTAACCAGATTTAGCTGAACGCAGTCGTGTTATTACATTCAGCTTAACTCCTTCTGTACCAAGAACAATGTATGGCGGTATCGAAAAGGTAAGTTCACCTTTATGATAGTTATATATATAAATGACTACGTAACCCTGCAAACAAGAAGTCTTGTTAAAGTATTAGATCAGCATAACTGTGCTGAAAGCATAGTGCCACCTGTGCATCTCTCACTTTCTGAATCCGACTGATTTAGCTGACACACTTGGCTGAGCTGCCCGTGTTTGTGTCCTGCTGTTTGCTCACACAGACTAGGCAGGACTTGTATCAGAGGAGGCACAGTGAGTGAGGCTCTCTCTGCTTGAATCACAACTCTGCAGGTTTATAATCAGTTTTCCTGTCTGATTTCAATTCAAAACAGGCATGACTATAATACGCCACCAGGGTGATCTGGCTGCCAGTCTGCTTGTAAGAAAGACTGACGATACTCAATATAAATATAATGCTCGACTCTCTCTTAAAGGTAAGGAAAATTCATCTGCATTCTGGTTCCCACTGTGCTCGTGAGGCCCATTGCTAGTGTTCCCCTGGGCCAGGAGCTCTCATACCTGACTGAGCAGATCGAGATAAGAACCAGTTATCTTTGCCTCACAGCACTCCACATCCCAGAGGGAGATCACCTCTCTAAGCAGACGCAGCAGCCTGGGATTCAGTGAAACCAGAATATCACCATTTACTCTGTGTCTTTCCAACTTCCACCTACAAGGACTTCAAAAGCATAAAATGCAATTAGTAGTTAACCATTTTTCAATGCTCCCTGCTTAAATCTTAAATTGGCCTAAATCAATTGAATGTATGATCTGTAATGTTAAACTAAGCAAAACACGCTTGTCAATCGAGGGCTTTGACTCCTTTTTCAGAGGATCAGAAGGTGCACAATTATCGTGCAGTGATGCGATGTAAAGAAAGCATATTCAGATATCTTGAGCTCAGTTAGACCTGTGATTCACTGGTGCACCGGAAGATTTCTCTAGATTCTCTAAATCTTTAAATGATTTTATGTACTGGATGAGGAGATATTCAAAGTCTTCCCAATTTTATGTTGAGGCTCCTTATTCTGAAATTGTTCCACAATTTGTACTCATCTCTACTCTCTATGCTCTAAGAGGCTCCTTTTCTATCCAATCATGCTACCGACCTGTTGCTAATTAACCTAATGAGTTGCAAAATGCTCCTCCAGCTGTTTCTATTTAGTACCACTTACTTTTCCAGCCTTATGTTACCCCCTTCCCAACTTTCATTTATTATGTGCACTGCTGCCATCAAATTCAAAATCATCAAAATGAGCTAAATGTTTTTCATGAAATAGTAAAGCTTCACCAATCACTGCTTTTTCCTTGTTCAGTGACAGTTCACCTGTCTGCATGTAAATAAATCCTGATATATAGTCATTTGTCTCACCCATAGCTTCTGTTTCATCCTTGTCGCTCTATATTCTCCGATTTGATGCCTGCCCCTTCATGTGCCTGGTTCTGCCAGAGGTTTCTTCCTGTTTACAAGGAGTTTTTTCTTCTCACTGTCACCACGTGCTGCCCATAGGGGATCGGGGTTTTCTCTAATATTGTAGGGTACGTAACTTACATTATGAATAAGTTGAAGTGACGGTTGTTGTCAGTTTGCACTGTGTTAATAAAACTAAACTGAGTGAACTCTATTTTATTCAATGTCAATAAAAATATTGATCTGTGTAGGTTTATATTTGTTTTAATGACTCAGTCTTTGAGCAGCTGGAGGATGAACCGGTGTAAGCCCTTTTTATTGCTCCAGGCGCTCCCAGCCTTTGTGTAAAGTGGAGTCAGTTTAGTTTGGCTGTGAACTCAAAGACGGCACTCCAGCTGGCACATTTTGAGAACAATATCTTGTGTGGTAGGATGACGGCATTGTATCTTGGTTTGGAAGGCTTTCAGAGGTGCAACTGTCCAGATAAAGACTTCCTGTGTGCTCAGTGTGGAGTACTGCCTCGGTCTGCAGGGTCAGACAGGGCAAGTGTTGGATCAGCCTCTTCTTTGCTTTGACATCAAAACTAGCGAAAGGAGAGAAGGAGAAATGTAAAATGAAGATATTCTTCTCAAATAAAGGTCTCGTCGATATCATATGCATCTCTGTCTGTTCTGCTTTTTTCACGTTATATCCTTTATGACTCATCAAATTCTAATTTTAAACATAACAAAGACGCACTTATTTTGGGGGATTCCCAATCTCCTTTTTCTTCTAAGCCACACTGCAAATGGCACACATCCCTTGGAGCTGGAGACGCCCAGGATGCTGCTGGGATGTTTTCCATGGCACGACTGTGTCAGTATCACAATGTAGTGAGTCATGTTTATCATCTTCTCGCCTGTTGTGCCTCCTCTTCGTGTGAGTTTTGAAGAACATGGCCAAAATCATGAGTGTACATGTCAATATCTTTGTCAGTGTTTGTGTTTACGTTAGAACTCGGTGTCTTTAATCAGTCCATTTTAATAAAAATTGAATGTCATGATCTTTTCACTGCTGGGAACACATTAGCTGTGTGCTGTCCTCTGACTAAGCCTGCGATGTTGTTCTCTATTCAGTAGGACTCGATGAATGCTAAATGGAGAGGGAACCTGATTTAATTAGTGCTGATCAAAGGTTTCATTTCATCGCATTTCATTGTGCGAGTGTGCCTTGACAAAATGGTCACAGAGCATAATCGGTAGCAGCTGTGATATCACAGCAACAGATCTGATCTGAGTGAGAGGACAATGAACTGTGTTTCCAAGGAAATGATGCAGCAGTTAAGACATTATTGAACACAGAAGATAATCTTAGTCATTTATTTAGCCTTGCATACACTCCTGTACGTCCAAAATATCTCCACAAGCATGCATGCACAGGCATTTAAACTATGCACAGTTCTGAGAGGTGTACATCTGGACAAAGCATCGGGGTTTTAGTAGATATAAGGGAGTACATTTGGGGGCAGTGACAACAAAACAGCTTCCAACCTGTGATTCATCACATCATAGGAGCTCCACTTTGGTGCTATTGCAGAATTAACTGGATTCACATCTGCTGTGATTTTGAGTGCTGCACTATGTACACCAGAAGGTTGGCAAAATTGGCAGAAACCCCCCCCCCCCCCCCCATAAATGTTTTGATGCATCACTGGTTAAAAGCTGTTTTATGTGTCAGCTTAAAATCTGTATCTTAAGTTTTGCTCCTTGACGGCAACGAGATATGTCTGTTCCTGTCACCGGTTTACAGTGTCCATGTTAATACAGGCACAGATGGAGGGGATGTGCCCTAAATAAATATGTAAGTAGCCATGCTGGGTTCCTGCTCCTCCTGCTGCTTCTGCTGATGCTATTGATCTAATTGCTCATTAAAAGCCCAAATGCCTCAATTGAAATGTTCCTAGTGCAAACTAGTCAGCACAAAGAGGTTTCTGGTGCGAACTGCGAACAGTTCATGTATTTCAATGCACAACTCTTCTCTCCAGCACGCAACTGTCCTCGCAGGCAAAGGAAGAAGCTGCTGAAACATGAAGTTAGAAAGAAAAGGGGGCTCATATTCATTCTTCACTCAAAATAAAAAAAATAAATAAAAATCAGGTCCGCAGAGTTGGGCGTATTTGTGCTGATTACAAAAATAACTTTTCACACCAGCAGAAGGAACACCAGCAAGAGTAATGTCTTTGTGTATTTTTAGGGATGATTAATGTGATTCCCAATCCAGGACAGCCGACTAGAGAACACAATCCTTAAGGGACTGTGGCTAGAACTGAATGGGGTCATCCAAAAGAAAAAATCGTGTGTTTGGTGTATGCGCCGCGGTGAATATGCGTTTATGTTTTTAGATTTTAGATGAATTAAATATGTTTGTCTTTTATTTTTTTCCTTATGTAAATTTTAAGATTTACGGTTAAGGTTAGAGACTGTCACCGCTGGTAAGTTGTGAATTAATTATTTATTTTTGCTGTTGTTTTTCCTCTCCACTAGCTCCAAAGGGAAATATAAGGCACTTTAGCTACTCAATGCTCCAATATGTTAACCCGTAGTGTCTGCGTCTGTCTTCTTTTTGGTGCTGAGCAGGCTGCTTAACAGCGTTAACTCAGAAAACAGCTGCCTGCTGACACCAAAAACTATGCTATAAATAAACTGAACAAGATGTATAAATAAACCAAGCTGAAATTTAGCTTACCTTGTTAGAGTTGCGCGATCACAGGTTTTCTGTGGAACAAACCATCTGGTGCATCAGATGTGAAGCTCTGTAATAAAGTTGCAGAATCAGGGGACAGCTGTGTCTAGGATTATAAGTATGGCCTGTGACTTTCACTTAACTACTGAAACTTCCATAATCCAAATGTTCACAAACAGTTTGATGCATCTTGTTATCATTTGAGCAGTCAGTGGTGTTTAGATGAGTAACTGCCTATGTTTTGTTGACCCATCCCACCTCTCTCTGATCATTTTGTAGCTCTTTGATGTCACCAAACTTCACCTTTGCTGTTTTTTCTTCCCCCTCTGGCTCTGAGAGTCAGACAGAAACCTGCTGCGTGTTATCGTGCACTTCAGGAAACAATGGATGCAGCTAAAATAAAAGAATCACACCTTCCCCTGTGTTTTGGTTTTTACAACACGTTTTTACCTAGACCCATAATTTAGTGGAAGTTAAAGGAAATGCTGTAGCATCCTTCCAGACGAGTTCTTCTAGAGCTGCGGGACAAGCTGGCTTTAGCCAAAAATGTGGCCTGGCATATAACACTCAAGAAATGTGCCACTGACATTTTTAATAAACAGCTATTATTGACGTTTTGTGTGCAGACATATAAAAAAAAGAAATAAGACGCTGGATTTGAAGTGCTCGGTGTATGCTGCTGGTGCTGCTGTTGTTGTTTAGTGCTCGTTCTTATTAGAGGTTTGACTTGATCAATGTGATCAGCCATGCACAGCCAGGTGTGTGGTGAAGCTCAGTGAGGCACAGGGACAGGGTTTATAAATAAACCAAATAAAGAAATGGTGGCATCAGTGACCCCTGAGATGTGGCTTTGGAAAGGCTGGAAAGGCAGACGTTTATCCTGAAGAAACTAATAAAGCACTGTCTGTCAACTGGGAGGTGAGTCAGCCCAGCATCATTAGAGAGAAGCATCGTTCTGATCATGTCTCTGAAGGGAGATGACCATGCAGCACCACGCATCCAGGCAAGACCACCAAGAAACACACAGAGCCAGCAGCCAAGCAAAACAATCTGTTTCTGCAAACAGAAACCCAGGCGTGTATGCAGGCTTTAAAATAGAAAAACAAAACAAAAAAAAAAACACTTACAGTATTGTGTTACAGTCAATTGTCATGGTGACAATCTCGGGAAAAAAAGAAAAAAAACATCTATCAGCCATCTATTGTTGGTTAATGATGTGTTAGCTTGCCAAAGCTATCATTACCCCTCTCTCGCACAAATAGTCATCTAGAGCCATTTTACACAAGGATATTACAGCGTCCACGATAACTGTTGGATCAGAAAACGCAACAAATCATTAGCTATTATTGATCTGGACAACGTGTGTGTTCATACATAATCACAACAGAATTTTCAAAATTGTAAATTGGGAAATTAAAAGAAACCGGTGTTTAATGTTTAATATGAAACACTTTGATATTTCTGTAATTTTTTTTCATTGAGATTCCTGCCAAGCATCAGATTTATAGATGCATACCTCTCTTATGTCTATATGATAAGTTTCAAGCTCCCAGCAGTTAGTGTTCTTCATTTCAGCTTCTCGCAACTGGGAAAAGTCAGTTGCGATTGCAAGTAGCTGCAGCACCCACTTGCGAAATCATAGCCCAACTAAGCCTGTTGATTGGTGAAGGTCTGCAGATGATTTTTATGTAATTTAAAAAATAGACAGACTGCCAACATGTTGCAATCAGTGTGGGTCAGTCTGCGCTGATGTTATACATTATGCTAGACATTTTGCAGTTAAATCCTGCAGCAACTACGTCGATATTTGTGGAGGAATTTCTGAAGTTCTGTTTCAAATTTATGAGGTTCTGGCTGGACTCTGACTGTAAGTAGTTTATGTAAATTTCTGTGTTTTTAACCAACAGATTTGCAACAAAGAGCAACAAACTGCATGTCAAATACCAACATGAACTCATTCAGCCACACACTGACTGTAGACTGGTAGCAGACTGACTCTGTCTTGTTGCAGTTTTATCTCCATCTTGGCAGATGGATGTTTTTTGACAGGAGAAAATAACTCCACCACGTAGAGGGCATAAATGAGAGCAATTACAACTTAACATAATCATCCATCTATCCATTCTCCTCCACTTACCCAATTCAGGGTTGCAGGAGGTTGGAGCTTATCCCAGGTACCATAGGGTGAGAGGCAAGGTACACATAGCATACATACATATCTATTTCCAAATGATTTTTTTATCAATGATTTTACAAAAGAAAAACCTTCATAGAGGAAAACTGCTGTCTGTTTTTCTGCATATGTCAGCAATCTATCGGCTCCGATAGACAATGCTCATTTTTCCAAAATGTAAAAAAAAAAAAATCCTTAAAAAGACAAGAGATTTTTTTGTTTTCAATCATTGCTGTTTTTGTGTGCAAGTCTGCCATTTTTCCAAGTTTTTTTTATCCACAATCATTGAGTGTCGATATATTTTTCAGAGCTGATGATCATTTTTTTTGTGCTACTGCAGGTATTGGGTAAGAAAAAAAAAGTAAAAACAGGAGCATTAAGAATGCAGGGCTGTAGATCTAAGATCCAGAAAGGATGATTAACAGCAGGAGTTTAAATGCTGCAAAAATTGAACACATGCTACTTTATTGATGAGATGCATTAGTCAGTATTGACTAAAAGAAATGAGAGTCTTTTAGACCTGATGGTAAATTATGGGGAATCTATATTTATAGGCTAGTTAATGTTGAGAAGCGAGAGAGGTGGTGGTCCTGTGTTGTGCTGACACTGATCCCTCAGAGATGTTTCACACCCAGCTGTGACATCAAGCACTTTCATTACTAGAACTGCAGCTGGTTTCCTCCTAATCAGCTCATTTTTGGTTAAATTAAACACAGAGTCGTTGTGCTCTTTTGTTGTTGGTGTAAAACAGAATATATCGACAATAACACAGGACAGCAAGCTGTAGCAAGCTAAGGATATGAATGGAATTTAATATGAGTTTGGGTGCTTTGGTAATATACTGTAGTCATAAACATCCAGTTGTACATTTCTGATGCAGTTTTAGTGCTTTTCACTATCCTCGTGCTTTTTTTAACGTAACATCTATATTTAATATCTTAGACATGTTTTTGGCTGATAGCAATGCATCCTATAAAAAGCAAAGAACGTGTTTTAAATAAAACAACTCGAGTAGTATTATACTGCTGGCCTCCTCCTGCTGCAATTACTGTGCTTCTTCACCGTGTCATAACAGCAACCTTAAAACTTGAACTCCAACAATCTGACCAGAGGACCCAAGTGACTAAAAAATAAAAAATAAAAATAAACAAGGATACAAATGTAGTGAAAATTTCCATGAATCCCAACTGAGCATCTAACAGTGATGCCTTCACTATGAAGCCTTGGTCTCTGAGTCATAGCCATAGCTTCAACTCTTATCATCAGTCATAAAGATTTGGTCACCTCAGAGATGTTGACTGACATTCTAACAAACACTTCTGCTCTTTAATGCAAATTACACCAAGTCATGTATAACGTACACTTAGGTCGGGATGGGACTCAAGAACCGGTTCATGCAGAGGTCATTAGCCTGGTTGCCTATCAGTCGGTTCCACTTGCACATGTGCTACAATCAGCTGATGTACAATCAGCTGTGAAGGAAAATGGTGGTGCAGTCTACATTGTAGATATTGACATTGCTTGCACAAATGGATAAGAGCATGATGGTAAAGTGTAAACTGCATCCAGGACAGAAACAACTATACTTATACTGCTAACACAACTTCAGCTCTTTGCAAGCACCTGCGCAAACAGCATGCTAATGCTAAGCTAGCCAAGGACCCAGAGTGATGCTGAGTGATTGCCGATCCCAGCAGTGTTGCCAACTTAGCGACTTTGTCGCTATATTTAGCGAGTTTTCAGATAGCGACTTTTTTTTCTAAAAAAAAAAAGACTTTTTTTTTCTAAAAAAAAAAAAAGTCGCTAAAAAAACGTGTATCGCTTTTACTCTCAACAAGCAGCGGGTGCTGTAACGCAGTCAGTTCTTCTTTTACTCTTTTACTCTTATGCTGTTTTGTGGATCACAAGGTTTAAAACTACTTATAAACACACACACACAAAGTAACTCCACCAGAGTGCCTATTTCGGGTCACTTTTGCCGGTCCAAGCCCGGGTAAAGGAGCAGGGTTGGAATTGTGACGTTAAAAAAAAACAATAATTGCTAAAAGAAATTTAATTTGTTCTAAATAAACTCTAAATGCATTTAGGACGTTTTTTACTCACTTTATGTCTCTTCCACGATGTTATTTCTCTCTCCAACAACGTAGGTTACAATTATATTAGCATGACCAATTATGCAAATTAGGTGATGACATCATTTAGCGACTTCTAGCGACTTTTAGGACAACCAATAGCGATTTTCCTTACTGAGGAGTTGGCAACACTGGATCCCAGGCCAGCAGCCAGACCCTGAACGTCAACAGGTGAGAAACAGATGATTAGTCAGGTGTCTCTGTTTCTACCTGTTCATGTTTCTAAAGCAGAATCACTGTGCTGATCATTTTGTCTTTTTTTAATGGTTTTTATTTATGCTTTGTGTTTCTGGCTTTGTGTTTATACCTAAATACTAAGAGAACGATTGTAAAGGTGACCTTATTAGGATGAGGGTTTGTGTGGGTGTGTGGCAGAGGTGGGAATAATGAAGTACAAGTACTCCGTTACTGTATTTATTTATTTATTTATTTTTTTGATCTGTACTTTACTTAAGTATTTATTTTTCGGACAACTTTTTACTTTTACTCCCTACGTTTAAAACAAATATCTGTACTTTCTACTCCTCAACTGTGTCATCTATAGCATTTATACTCGGGGGTTAAAATTGGCCGGAATAAGTGCAGAAGAGGAATGAGTATAACAGGAGTAAGAGTTTGTACAATTTGTGTATTGCTAGCTAAAGGTCCAGCTGCTGTATTTCACAGGGAGAGAAAAGAAAGAGAGCTAACTCCACTCAGAGATGGAGAAGTATTTTCTAACACTGGTATCTGTACTTCTACTTAAGTACAGGATATCTGTATTTTTGCCACCTCTGGTGTGTGGGACTATAGTCTATAGGTTTATGTTGTTAAATGGTAATTATGAGACAATGCATTTCAGTTCATTTTACACAGAAATGTGAAAATAATGTGTAACAGTGTGTAACTACAACATTACTGTACCGCTTTACTTTTGAGAAAAGTGCTCTGTGTAATACTTTTTTGAGTGATGTCCCCAACACTGATCAAAAATAAGGAGGGAAAATACTTCCAACATGCACAAACATTTGCAATTAATTTAATTTAATATAATGTTATTGCTACTTAAACATGGTGGTGACTTTCAAAATGGAGCCATTGAGAAATGATAAGGAATCAAACTGATAAGTGATATCGATAATAGAGTCAGAATTATTAAATTCCCTCCCCTACACTTGGGTTCAGGACTCACAAAAGCTAACACGCAGCTGTAGCTCAGGAGGTAGAGGAGGTCACCAAATATTTGGAAGGTTTGTGGTTCGATCCTTGGCTGCGCCAGTCTGCATCCCAAAGTATCCTTGGGCAAGAAATGGAATCCTACTTTCCGTTGCATTCTTTTGAGTGTGAATAGAAGTTGATTGAAAACACTTAGGTGTCGAGAGAGTGCTTGTATGATTGGGTCAATGAAGCAAGTTGAGTAGAAAAATGCTATAGAAGAATTCATTTAACCTATTTTCATTGTTCATTTATTCATTGTTGCCAGTTGTTATCAGTAAATGTCATCAGCAAAGTGCCTTCTTAAACAGCTAGTAGGTTCAGTGTGCTGTTATCACCTCATCTAGTCATGATCAGTTCTGCGTTACTAAAAATAATAATTCAGAAGTGTTTCTACATCCAGACCTATCAAAGATCTCTATGAGGACTGAAGCCTCCAACCTTCACCCAGGAGACTTAAGACATCTCAACTCTTACTTTTGTGGTTTTAAGTTTAGGCATAAAACAAAAAGCTGGTTAGACGAGAAAAAGATCATAGCCTGGATTCACATAAATACTTTCATATTCACCACATTTTAGAAACTACGTTATATTTTTCTGGCTACCAGAGGTCGTTGGAGATTTTCCATGAACTTATTTACACTACTGTAAGATGTGTGGAATGAATATCTATAAGAGTGACTTCACTGATAACAGATACTAAAAGGGGGGGGGGGGGGGGGGTAACATTCAAAGCGAGTGCACAGTATGAAGCGTGGTCATCATTTTTACACAGCTGGGTTTGAAATGCCATTCATTAAATAACTTTATGGTTTGGAGCAAGTGTGCACCTGACAGCCATGTTCCTACACGTTAAGTGTTTATAACAACTGCGTCCTTTTAGTGACCATGAGGCTGCCCGTTTTTTTGATGTCTGTAAAAGAGGTTATGACTCATGTCCTCTTATGAATCTCTAATTAAGTCTAACGAACAGTAAATTGTCTGCTCTTATGTGGCACCTTTTAACCCTAGCTAGGTTCGGGAAAGTGCTTTGCAAAAATTTTTTCATTCACACGCATGCATTTACACACCAGAGCAGCTTAGGGTTCAGTGTCTTTGTCAATCACGTAGAGGGACCGTGGAGCTTGCACCACCAACCCAGTGGACAGCCTGCCTTAGATTGTAGTTTGCCAGTTCGAATCATTATAACTAATTAAACTGAGACTACGCACTATGCGCTGAAACTATGTTTCCTCTTCCAGATATAAGGTTAGCAAAGCGTGTTCGCTGACATCAGGGGCAGACTGCTTTGTAATGTGTGACAACTTTACTACTCTGCTTCACTTGTGCTGCTCTCAAATGATGTTACAGCATTTCTCATTATCTGTGGCAGGCGTGAAAGGAAAACCTGAATTCTGTTTACCTAAATTCAGTTTGCTAATTACAGCAAACACACACCTCTGTAGCACTGCTGAAATGGTATATTTCACATTTTTTGTGTTGTGTTACACTGTGAGAATTTTGCCAGTTTGCAGACTTACAGAACTTCACCTGTCCCGTGTATGTCATATGGAGCTGTGGTTTTAGAAAGGTCATGAAGATAAATGGCAAATGCCCTGCATCCTGATTTGTTTCCTTAACTAGTGGGAATCAGAGAGAACTGCCGTTTCAGTAGGGCCTTTGTGCTGGCTCATCATTGGGTGTGAATTTGTTTTCATCGCCTTATCACAGCTCATGGGCTTGTGGCAAACAGCAATATATAATAAGAACATCATTTGGCACCGTTTGTACAGCAGCATATGTGGTGATACACTCATGGTATGTCATGAACCACCATTTTACATCTTGTCAGCAGAGTCACGAGCCAACAGGGGACCACTGCGTGCATCCAGAAGAAACTGGAACAAATCACAGAAATGAATACAAAGCTACACGGGCCTCCAATTGTATTTAAAGTGAATAAAGTCATTCTAGTCTGGTGTTTATTCTACTCTCAGTTTGATTGCTCTGCAGATTCATCTTCATCTTCATAGATCACCATCAGGAGCTCACGGCAATTAGTGTCGCCAGTCGCTTTGCTCCATGTCAAGCCGTAGTAACTGCTGAGCTCCTTATCAAGCACATGGAAACAAACTAGTCCTAACATGCAGTGTGGCACGCCAAGACAAAGCTGCCGGGCTCCTTCACCCAGGTGTCCTGAACCCATTTTGTTTCAAGGAGGCCCGTCAGTCGGCCGGTCCCCCGTGGCTTGCCGGTGTACAGATGGTGCAGGTCTGAGAAGCATCTGAGGTGCTGGATGCCTTGGTAAACAGTTGCCACATGGCAACAGATGGTGGCGTGGAGGTCCAAACAGGTCAGCTGTTAGTTTGGGCTGTGCGTTTCTCACTTCACTCGCTTAAAGGTGTGCTTCATCTCTCTCTTGCTCTCTCTCTCCTCTTTTTCTCCATATTAAAATTGTGAGCAGGCTATTTTTCAGCTCTTCTATATCCCAGACATAATCATATCTCATTAGCTGTTTTACATCTTCACTAAGGGAGAACAGTCATCTATTCAAACGGACATCAAGTGTCACGCTGAGCCCACAGCCGATTTCACGTCTAAAATACATTAGCAGCAAATCTAAAAAATGAAGCCGAGTTTGAAAAGAAAAATATATAGCCTGATGTATGGCAATATGCAGTGCCCTTTCTGCTTCTTAGAGACCAACCCGTCTTCATTCGCCTCTATCTCTTCATTGTGTCGTCATGGTGATGGGTTTTCGTCTTTGTGTCTAATTAAAGAGAGAGCTTTAGATGTATTGACTATTTCAGATCACAGAACACCTCTCTCCCAATACCTTTCCCCATGTTGTCGTCAAACGGTTAATCTTTAATTAGAAGCAAGCATGCAGCTACAACATACTGAGAGCATGCAGATGGAATAGAAGAGCATCAGAAACAGGGGCGGTCACATGCTGGCATTTATTCAAACTACTCTTGATTTGTTGCTTTCAGGGAAGATTCTTTGTCTTGTGATAAACTCTTTCATAGAGAAACTCTGCGTGACCCTTGCTGGCACATGTTGGCGTCAGTAAACAGTTTATTTATTTATTTTTAGCAATATAAATCGTTTTGGAAGTGTTAAAAAATACAAAGTCTTCACAGCTAGCAGGAAAATTGGAAATTGTATGGGAGTACTTCCCAGCCTTTCATGATTTCAGTGAGTTCTATTTCATTTTGATAACATGTTACTGTTTTTCATGACATAGCACCTTTTTATTTTTTATTTGAGCATACGCTTTTATTAGTTTTTAATACAATACAACAATTTGGAGAAACTTCACAATCCAAACTCGAGCTATAATTATGCAACTATAAACACAGTCCAAAAATAAAGTGTATAAAATATAATATTTCATAACGTAAGCAGAGACTGCTTTGTGTCACTGTGATATCCTAAATGAAGGGCGTCATCTTTGTTTCTCCCGTTAGAAGGGGTCTCACACTTTAATTATCGCTCTGCGGAGCTCACAGAGATTACATGAAAACACCCAAAAGCTGTGTCTTGACCATCGAGAACGACTGTTCCTTTAAAGATTTCTCAAACCAATCAGGTTGAACAGGCAACACAAAAGCAGAAGGGTCCTTTACGCGACAGGTGAGGATGCTTGAAACACAGGTTAATAATCTGTGCATCTAAAGTCTGCACAGTTCCACAGATCAGCTTCAGGCAGCATTTGCTGACCTTCACATTTGACATGCTCGATAGTCATTTTGTTAGGTTTGGCTAATCTGATGCTGATTGCTTTCTCTCTTCTCAGGGATGTCATTAAATGTAGAGCTGTGGGTGTATCATCGGTGTGTCCTGCGTGTAGAAGATTCCCTCCACAGATATGTGACAACTGCAGCTGCTCAGCAAAAGTAGAGCAAGAATACCCTCTTGTGTTGGCTCATGCAGTCGCACTCTTTGTAATCTACACTGCAACACAAGTGCGATCGTGTTCTTTAAAATCAAAAGTTTCACACAGACTCACAGCTCACTGAACGTGATGTTAGAGGTGATATTTATTGTCTTATTTGTGTATCCCATCTTATCCCAGTATTTCAGTTCCTGAGTTTAACGTATACCTGAAATACGTTAATAATAATGATAATATTTACATGTGTTATTGATTGATTGATCATACTTTATTCATCCTGAGGGAAATTGGGTTAAGGCTGCCAGCCGTGCCAGCGCCGTATTACACATTGTTATGACACAGTTGTTTCCAAATTCAAAGAAAGTTTGGGGAAGAAAATCAAAACTTCTTATTTGGCTTCTCTTTTTAGGGATCCTCCTTTCCGTAGCATCTTCCATGAAAACTGAACTCAGTATTTGAAAACAAAACAAAGAATTTTAAAAAAGTAAAAGCCTCAGAGAGTGATTTTGAACATATGAGGCCACACAGAGGGATTTATGTATTGCTTTTCTAGTCTTTTCAGCAGAGTGCTTTATGTTGCATTGACACAATTTGGGTTTCAGTATCTTGACAAAGAGAAAAACGTTCACTTTTTTAAAACAAGCAACTATTTCAGCCTTTTTTCCCTTCAATCTGTTGAAATTACTACACTTTGTTATTATTATATCTACAACATTTGTGCTCTGCTTGTACAAACCTGCCAAGCCTGATAGACAATATGCCTCCACAAAATTAAACATTTTTTTGTAAACCCTCGCAGTTTGGAAAAGAAAACTGCATTTGCAAATTTTTCTTGAGAGAAAAAATTAATCCAGTAGAAAAAATTTAAAAAAGAAGAAAAAGCATAAAATTAATATCATAGCACTGGTTAGAAATAGTGAAATATTAAAGAAATCATAAAAATAATGCAAGACAGCCATAAAGATGTGGTCAAAATACATTTTTGATTATTAAAGCATATTTTGGCTGAAGGTTAAAATCTGTGAGGAACTTTTTGGCCCCAGTGGCAGCATATTGCTTCCACTTATCAGTGATGGAAAGTGTCAGACTCATACCCTTATCAGTTCTCCGTCCAACAAACATTTAATAGATAGCTGGGCTGGAAAAGTGATAAGGATATGTGCTTGACAATGTTAAAGCCTTTTTTGTAATAAAACAACACGATCGCATGAAAAAGTAAAGTAAAAGCAACTCAAACCTCAAGAAGGACTTACAAATGAAAAGAAATGTGAAAGCAACAAAAAGGTCTCACATTGTTCCCTTATTGCCACGTAACTGTAATCCAGAGCTGTTTTTTTTGTCCACAGTTTAACGCAGAAAATCACAAACGTCTCCAGGGGGGAAAGCTGAGCGCTGCGTCACTGCATCAGAACCAGCAGTCCAGCTTCAACTACTCCTGTTACCACTCTGTCGGTTTAGCATTCATCTGCATCCATCCGCTGAAGTAACTTTGAGAACATCGCTCATCAGCAGTTTTAAGGCCCGTCTGGCTCCACCTCATCCCTGGTGCTGTCCTGTTAAAAGTGAATACCCAGATTATCTTTGTAATCCCTAATTTTGTGCCTTCTCAGTCATTATCAGTTAGTGTTGTGGAAGGGGACTGGCCTCAGGTTCACACAAAAAAAGATCACAACTAATGTACAACTGAGTGTAGAGGTGCAGTAGTTACTCATCACTCTGTAATCTGAGGTTCAGGATGTCGGACTTTTGGGTAATTTAATGCCATCTATGTTTAACTGATTTTTTCCTAATACTTACACAGAAATGTGATCAGTTGTAGGTATATGAGTAAAATTGCAGGTATAAAAAGTTGGAAAAAAAAAACTACCCATTTCATACATGAAAGTTTTAACTCCATAACTTTAAGAGGACACTAAGTGTGTTGAGGTCATGTATAGCAGTGAGCTGCTGGCAGTTCTTCTGTGTTCATCCAAACTTTATCCAGTTGCTGTCAGTGTAATCGCTGCATGGCACAAGTCGTCAGAAACAACCCTAAAGCCACATTTGGGGAAAACTAAAGAGGAAATGTGTGCGTTAACAAATTAATTTTGTGAATAAAGATCAAAAATGACTTCCACATTTTGTACATAGATTATTTAAAATGAGCTGACAGTAGGTCATCGCAGCTCAGTCTTTTAAATCAGGATCAGTGGGGTTGAGTGAGCCAATATGTGACATGCTTTGACCCTTTTGGCTGTTATCTATAGTCACTCCTGGGGCATGCAGTTGGCAGGGGAAGGGCAGCAGACATCTCTGTATGCTTTGGTGCTGGTTATCTCTGCCTAGTTCCTCTCTTCAGCGTGAAAGTCCCGCGCAAATTAAACACGGCTGACTCACTTTCTGATCCAGTTCCGGATTTCTTCTCCACACCAGCCGCCAACAGCAGTCACACGGATGAGGGGAGATCTGCCGAGCATCTCCTCTGCAGTGCTCTGCTCTCCTCTGGGATTAGCTCCGCTGCATTCCCACTGTCAGCAGCACCAGGGCCATCATGCGCATGCACGCACACACACACACACACACATACACACACACAAAGACACACACATACACATTCATTGCAGGCAGCAGTAGTGTTGTCTACACCAACAAACGCATAAATTCCTTTTTTTTCTCTTTGTTTTTCTCTCTCTCGCAGACTCACGCCAGTCTGGTTTTACCTTTACTGTTTCTCACTAGGTCCCAAGCTTTATCTCTTTTACTCAAAAGCCTGTACACACTTAGGCCCAGAATCAGCTTACAGCAGCATCCACTGGTTCACTGCGATGCATATGGTGTTGCCTCAAAGAGACAGTGCGATTCTGTAGGTCAACAAAACTTTTCAAAAGTTGCTACATTGTTGCAATGACAGGACAGAGGTATTGGTGGCACTGAAGTCAGCACACATGATACAAGAACGTAGCTTATGTTGAACAAATAAAAAAGGGTATAAAAAAATACCATTAATCTTTGTAAAAATGTTCTTAAAGGTCACACTGTAAGTTTTTAATCCTATTCTAATTGATGAAGTTTGGAAAAGATTTCCACCATGTATGGTGAAATAAATTAGGCTTCCCTCCTTTATTCTACCGTGATCAGCCAACTATCACTGTTTATCTGAGCAAAGAAGTGGACAAATCCCAGTGGTTGTCTTTGACCTCCTCTCTCATTAAAAACCAAAAAAACAGAGGATTAGCTTAAATAAAACAAGCAGGCTTGATTGGGCTTTTTCTTGGAACACCAGGTAATTCCTACAACCTTGAACCCTGAGAGGAAGTAGGGACAGGACAGTAGGACGATAAAGTCATGCACGAGAGAAAATCAGGTTATGGTGAGCAAACTGGCTTTCAGCATTGTCAGAAGACAGCAACAGTTGATCAGTCCTGCAGTAAAATTTGAGTTGCCAGCCCAATCAGCAAAGTCTTGTTTACATGGAAGAGTGAACAGTCACTGCGAAGAGCCCTGCAGCACTGCCTGATGCTCCAAAATAGAGTACAGTTCACATCAGCACCTCGAATTAATCTCCAGCAGAGGGCACCATGGATGCTTTCTATTTTTAGTAGTTGACTAAGATTTCTAAAGGGGATTAGAGGCTTCCTGAGGATGCCTTGCTCTGTTTTCAGGGAAAAGAAGCTATTTTCTATGACTGAGAACTAGCAGGAGATTTTACAATAGGCATGTATTCATTCCTTATTATTAATCAGCAGCACTGATTGCAAAATTATCACCATTAAGAGCTTTAATCTGATCTTTCTGAATAGGTGCCTTTGAGTCTGGTAATTTTAAAACATTGCACGTGTTTGCTTTGTTTACTTGTAGCTCGCTGTAGCATGCAAGGTGCAGTCTGATGCACAGATCTCACATCTCTGAGAAGATTTTTTTTGCCTAAACCATTTTTGGCAGCACTAAACTTGACTCAGTTGCCATGGACACAGATGATGTTTTCCTTTTGGTTTTTTTTTTTTTTCAACCTTTTTTTTCTGTCTGTGTCCATGACAACAAAATGGCTTTTACAGGAAATGGTATGCATTTTCAGATGCCGGGAAAAGAGGAGGGTTAATGACATCATTAATTACACTATGTCAAGCCACCACTGGGAATGCATTTTGATATTAAAACAATTATTTAGATATCTGGATTCTGCCCTACATGAGGGAAACTTCTAATCGTTTTATCCAAAAATGTCATATTATGTAAGATATTTGCTATGTCTCAAGATTCTGACAAGATCCTTTTTTAAGTGCTTTTATTTTGCTGTCAATTCAAATTGTAGAGAAAAAAACATCACAGTTATATTTCCTGTGACAGCTTTCTTTTGAAATCAGAGATTTTCTCCAGTGTTTTTTTTTTTGTTTGTTTGTTTTTTACAGATGATGGCTAAATATAGATGCATTTAACACAGGTGTGCATGCACTGACCTGTCACTGACTCTCTGGATCTCTAGAAACCTAAGCTCAGGGTGAAGGTGGACAGAAGAGTGGAATATCTCTTTAAAGTGATTTAAGGTGTTGTGTCAAATGAAATAATCACCTTTTGTAAAACTGAATAAAAATCATTCTCAGATATTCATTCTCAGAACAGATTCAACTTTTGGAGATTCTCAGATATAATTTCTATTCAGTTATGTTCTCTCTGTGTCCAACTAAGAAAACATAATATAGCTGCAAACACCATTATCACTAAGAATATAAACAGAGTGTAGCAAATATAATTTTTATTCATGCATTTGTCAACACTTGTGTTTTTTTTCCAAAACATTAAAATGGGTGCGTGCAACATAAAATGCAATCATATTACAGTTTATATTTTCATTGAATGTGAACACAGACAGTTTTTAATGTATCCAGCTCTATTTTGTGGAGCTGTTCTAAAGATTAGAAGTAATATAGTACATTTAAAAAAAAATCTGCACAGTTGTCCCAGAGGACACACTCAATCAACGGCAACAGTGCAATATGGATACCCCCATGCTTTTGAGTTAGCCAGACAGGTGTTTTTGCAGAAAATGTTAATGTCAAAATGAATTTAATCCCTTTAGAGATCATGTTTTCTTTCTGTTTTAAAAAAAAAAAAAAAAAAATTTTACTTACAGGCAAAGCCATGTTTAGCAGGTCACAGAAACCTTTGACCTTTAGGAACCAGATCCTAATCAATGCATTCTTCACTCCATTTGGATGGTGGCACCAGATATAACGTCCTTGTGAGAATGATTCAAACATAAAAACTGAACACTCATTTTGATCATTTATAGATATAAATATGTAATATATGTAACACATGCAAGGATATGTTTAAGGTGCTTGTTTGCAAGCATTTATAATGTGTTCATAAAGACTGAATATTTAATACCAAATATTTGATTAATTTTGCATTAAATTAATTTTATTGTCTATTAATGCACATTTGAAAGTCCTTCACAAAGCCAGTTATAAATGCATTCAACACTCCTAAAAGTACAACATTATAAAATATAATTTAGTGTGAATTCATAACTGTTTGTGGTTGAGTTGTAGCTGCCAACACACATTGAGGAAATCTCTTTTGTCATTTAGATGTAACATGACTGAGTAAAAAAAAAAAGGAAATAAAAAAAAAGTTTCCAATGATGAATCCTTTAAATGAAATAATAATAATAATTAATTAATTAAAAGCTCCTTTTGCACAACCACTAGATGGCAGTGTCAAGTTAACCATTACCTGATTGGGACTGTGTGGCCACCAGACTCATTATTAGCACATGATGAGGCTGCACTTCTTCAGGGAAGCAAATGTAGGTTACTACATGAATATTTAAGAGGAATAAAAGAAACAAACTGAGAAGCAACAAATTCAAAAGAAGTGGACATCCAAGGTCACTGTGAAATAAGACAGCCACCCCTGAGGCTCTCAGCTCAGCAGCAGCTTTTGTATTCCTTTCAGATAAATTATAGATGGTTTCAAGGTGTGAATATGGTTTGTGTTTTGAGTGCTGTTCATTTTAACAGTGTCACATTTCATGTGCAAAGATGTTGTCAGTGTGTATTTTCAGTTATCTCTTTGGTCTTTGAGCTGATAACACTTGAAATCACACAGGTTTTGCACATGACTACAAAGGAGGAAAGACCAGCTGCAGACATATCCAGCAACTAATCATTAACTACTAAGTGAGACTCATGAAATAGAGCACTTTTTTCAATGACGTAAAGCGTTTTGAAATCTATTTGAAATGACGAGTAGCAAATATATAAAAGAGGGAAAATGAAATAGAAAATATTAATTATACTTGCTCTATTGACTGGTCATCTCAGTACTCAAGGCTGGGATCAGCAAGGTTTAACTTATTGCAAACTATATTACATTATATTAAATCATATCATTTAACCAGCACATCATGCTAATTTAATCTACACATCCCTGTATGTTAAACAGTCAAACAGCTTCATCTGAGGCAATTGTTCCATTTTAATGACCCTTTATGCATGATAGGTTAATGACAGCAGCAAATCAGCATAGGGCTAATTCTTATGCATCAAGAACGAAGGTGGTGGGAACAAAAACACAGGGACAAATGCATTTCTACAACATACTGCATTAACAAAAAAGAAGGGGAAAAAAGGAGAGAAAAGGGGTATTAAAGATCACAACCTCAAATATCAACTCTGCACAGTGTTGCCAAGTCTTGTTGCTATGGAGATTGCATCCTACTGCAGGTGTGAGTAACGACAGAGGAAGTCAACTGTGCTTCCTTCTCTGTGTTGCTTTCCGCTCCTCTGTATCTTACATGGTCCCCACCGCTTGTGTCAATGCATGTTAGCGTGTGTTTGCCTTTCACACATGCTAAAAAACAGCCTTAATGATTAACCCTGAGCTGCGTGTAAATACTCTTACACACTGTGCACTTTTTAAAAAAACTTTCTATGCATATGTTCATCGTCAGCAGCACATCAAAACAAGCCTGATTGTTCTGAGTTCTCACCAAATTATTTTCTAATGCCATTGTGTCAGAGGAGTCTTTCAAAAGGCGACAATAGAAGACCTCAGAACTGTGTGAGTGTAATTAGCCCTGGGGCACGGTGTGCATGTTGCAAACCCATTAAATACATGCATGCATCCAAATACTGCAAGGAGATATCCAGTGAACCGAGATGGCATTGCTGTGCATCAGAGCCATTGGACGAAATCCAGTTTGAAAAGCTGAAAAGATCTGACCTGGCAAGATGTGATGTGACTACTTCCAAAAATGCAGGTTTGTTTTTCCAGTATATTCAAGAAGCACTTGGTTTTGGTAGGTGCATCACGCAAAAAGAAAGATCTAATATAATTACTTAATTTATAACCTTAAAAAATCAGTGTTTACAGTCTGTAGCTGCAGTATTGATTTTTGTGTTTAGATGCACAGAACCACATTCACTGACCACAGCACACATAACACATACTCAGTATTTTCAATGCATGTTACAAAGAGTATGAAATTAATTAGCCTACAAAAGATTAATTGTTTAATATTTAAAAGCTCTGTTATGATTTCAGTTACTAATTCTGCTTTCCAGTTTCTCAGCTTTGTCCTATGTAATGCTAAACCTAATTTCTGTTGTTGGGATTGATAGTATAATTAATCACGAGGTGCATTTTCAGCTTTTTTTAAGTTCTTTTTTTTAAGCTTTGATTCCATCATTCAGTCATTATTTGTAACTGTGCAAAACTACCCATTTTTTTCTGCCATAGTGCATAAACATGTAGCAGATTTTTTTTACACCCTCACACTGACTTGTCCATTTCTATCAGATTTGGAGCCGTTGTTATGCACTGCAGGCGGCTGCTGCTCAGCTTGCTTGTGGCTTTGTGGCTTTGAGTCTAACTGAGGCAGACCGAGAGAGGCTTATTAATCCCAGGGCTGCAGCTTCAATCTGAAAAAAAAAATGCACTCACTCTGCGAAATAAATAGACATCTAATGTTGGCCATCTAACTATACAATATGAAGTGCAGACATTATGATCTGCATGCTTGAACCGGCATTGTTATTAATAGGGCCTGACATTTTCACGGTTCGTGGCTCAATCACTCTTTGCAAGCCTTGGTGAGCTTGCACATTTGCATTAGGATACATAAAAGCTCTGTCAAGTGTCCAAATTTGTTCAGAACAGTGTTTCAAAGTCAAGAA
The DNA here is from genome assembly GCF_036321145.2 of Pelmatolapia mariae. Lineage (NCBI taxonomy): Eukaryota > Metazoa > Chordata > Actinopteri > Cichliformes > Cichlidae > Pelmatolapia > Pelmatolapia mariae. The sequence goes on along the minus strand of NC_086233.1, from coordinate 52,941,854 downwards.
GAAGCTAAAGATAACCAGCCATCTGAGGTGAAAGCAAACAGCAAGGTTTCTACTTCCACAATTACCGCTACTGGGATCAGTCAGAGGGAAGATATCAAAACAAAAGAATGAGAAAAAGAAGAAGAATTAATCACATCAAAGTCACTGTGGTAAAAAACTACACTCACTGGCGACTTTGTTAGTTACACCTGTTCAACTGCTTGTTGAATCAAATATCTAATCAGCCAATCACATGGTAGCCATGTAGGCATGGTCAACATGTGCCACTCATGTCAGCTAAGATGAGGAACCGGTGTTACAGAGAGCTTTCCAGCACCTTTTTGAAACTTTGCTACAAAAAAAAAATTAAACAATCTTCGAGAATGATGAAGTCTATCTAATAAATGTCTGTTGAGTTTATTTAGTTTAGTTTTTTAGCTTTTTAGTTTGTAGATTTTTTTTAAAGTGATGCATAAATAGGACAACAAGAGGACTTCAGTGCAATGACTTGACTTGAGAGATGTGGAATGTAGGGTGAATGTGCATGGATGCAGGGTATTTAAGTTTAACTGCCATAGGGCTGATGACGGCTTTGATTTCATATGGTCCAATGTAGATAGGAGCTGCTTCCAGGAGAGTGATTTGAAGGGGATGTGTTTAGTGGCAAGTGTCTTAATAATAATAATAATAATAATAATAATAATAATAATAATAATAATAATAATAATAAAAATAATACATTTTATTTATATAGCGCCTTTCAAGACACCCAAGGACACTTTACAATACGATAAAACACATAATGGAAAAATGACAAAATGAAGAACAATAAAACAAAAGCACAAGATAAAATTAACAAACAGTGGGTTCACAGTGAATATGCAGATTTGAGATGTAAACTGGGGGAGAGAACTAATGTTTCTTATACCTTGGGGTAGAGAGTTCCACAGCCTGGGAGCAGAGCAGCTAAAAGCTCTGCTTCCCATGGTGGTGAGGCGGAAGGAAGGCACAGCAAGCTCGATAGAAGAAGAAGATCGAAATGAGCGGGCAGAAAAGGTAGTGCTTAACAAGTCAGAAAGGTAAGAAGGTGCAAGGTTATGAATGACCTTGAAGGTGAGCAGAAGAAGTTTGTATATTATCCGGAATTTCACAGGGAGCCAGTGAAGTTGCTGAAGAACAGGGGTAATGTGCTGGTAGGATGGGGTTCTGGTGATAATGCGAGCAGCAAAGTTCTGAACGAGTTGAAGCTTATGGAGGGATTTTTGGGGGAGACCATGCAAGAGAGAGTTGCAGTAGTCAATACGGGAAGTAACAAGACTGTGGACAAGAAAAGACGTAGACTGGGTGGAAAGAGAAGGACGTAATCTGTTAATGTTACGTAGATGGAAATAGGCAGAACAGGTGAGATTATTGATGTGAGATTTATAGGAAAGTGAATTGTCTAGGATGACACCAAGGCTCTTAACCTGAAGGGAAAACTGTGGAGTTATCGATAGTGAGTAAGAAATGGTTCTCCTTCAAAAGGTTGGATTTGGTGCCAATAAGGAGGATTTCAGTTTTATCCTCATTGAGCTTTAGAAAATTAGAGCTAAACCAGGATTTTAATTCGGATAGACATTCTGTAAAGGAAGAAGGTGAGAGGGATAAGAGGACACCTGCTCTTATACTTGGGAGCAGGTGTCCTTAGCCGATCTGCGTAGCAGCGCTGTCGATCGACGTCCCTCAGTAACGTTTCAGGAGCCCAGGTCCATATGCGCCAACAGCATTGTAGTAGGTGTTGAACTGAGGGAACAGCAAGATCATCCTCAGCTTCTGAGAACAGGGTTTGTCTTGATGCATGCTCAATAATCCAGCTAAGTAAATCCCAAAAAGTTGATTTTGTTCAACAGGGTTTGTTGGTAAGCTAGGGAGGCTTCAAAGGGTGAGAGACCAGTCACAGAAGAGGTAAGGGAATTATGTACATAGTTGTGAAGTTGTGAAGACCAGGTAGGCAGGTTTTGCATGGTGACACAGCAGAGAGCCGATTCCAGCTCTTGGTTGTGCCTCTTGGTTTGACCATTGGATTGTGGGTGGTATCCGGAGATGAGGCTGACCTTGGTTTTCAGTCTTGTGTAGAAGGTTTTTCAAACCTGTGAAGTGAACTGAGGACCTCTGTCAAAGACTATTTCTATAGGGATGCCGTGGAGCCTGAAATCATGATCAGCAAGGAGCTTGGCAGTTTTGGAGGCAGAAGGAAGTTTGGCCAAAGCAATGAAATGGACCAACTTGGAGAACCTATTATGGAGAAGATTATGGTCTACCTGGAGGAAACGAGTAGCTTGGTGACAAAGTCTAGTGCTATGTGTGACCAGCGTCTGTGAGGGATGGTTAGTGGTTGGAGCAAACCTGATGGCCATTGAGTGGTATTTTCTTCTTCATGGACAAGTAGAATAGGCAGCTACATAGTCCTTCTAATTAGTGAGCTGGTTCATTTACTGCAGGGTGACAGGTGAATTTGGCAGTGAGAACCCAATGAATGACTGTTGAACAGGCAGGAGTTGGTACATAGTGTGATTTGGTGGCCTGTTACCTGGGTCTGGCTGATTCTGAAGGGCCTAGTGGAACCCACCGAACCCACATTGCAGGTGGCAGGTAGGATAGTTGCAGGCTCAGGTTGATTAGCAAGAAAAAGACAAAAGGTTGCAGCTTACCTTGGGTCCATGAATGTTGAGAGAGTACGGCCCCAACTCAGAGGCATCTACTTCTACAATGAATGGTTTCGTGGTATCATGCAGAAATCAATAGCTGTTTTAACTCAATGGCTTCTGGGGACCAGATAAATGGAATCTTAGTTTAGTTCAGGTGAGTGAAAGGTGCAACTACCTCGCTGGTGCAGCTATCTGAATAAAACATTGGCAGAAGTTGGCAAAAACAAGGAAACGTTGAAGGTGTTTCCATGACGTGGAGTGGGCCATTTGCTCATGGCTCAGATCTTTGCTGGGTTGGTCTTCACCTGCCCTCCTGCTAGAATATAACCAAGAAAGGTGACTGAAAAAGAATGGAACTCACATTTTTCTGCCTTGACATATGACTGATTCTTATAGAGAGAAGTTGCAATACAGAGTGGACTCAGTGCTGCTCCAGTATCCTGAAGAAAATCAGGATGTCAACTAGGTACACAAACACAAAGATATTCAGGAAGTCCCTCAGAACATCATTTACAGTGCCAGAAAAGCTGCTGGCGTGTTAGTGAGGCCAAATGGCATAACTAAATATTTAAAGTGTCTTAGGGGTGTTTTGAATGTGGTCTTCCATTCATCAGATCAGATGGTAAGCATTGCGTAGATCGAGGTTGGTGAATATTGTGGCCCCGTGAATTGGTTTACAGGTGGAGTTGATCAGGGACAGTCAATAGTCAATACAGGGATTAGGTTCTGAGCATGGTGCGCTATTACTGGGAGGTAGATGGTTTCTGAATTTGGGGCATCACTTACAGGTGGAGAGCGTGAGGCTCCGGGTAGGGTAGCCCAGTGAGCGTAATTGAGTGAAGTTCCAATGTTTTCTTTCAAGTAATTCAGAGGAGAGGGCAAGCAGAAGGACAGGAAGTCATGAGTGGTGAGTAGTTTGGATTTGGAGAGGCAGAGAATCTCTCAGAGGTGACCAGCCTCAGCTGTAGCTTACTAAGCTGCAGCTGTAACATTCAGCTTAAGGTATAAATTATTTTTAAAAAATCATTTCAGCAGTTCATATTTTTAGCTAACGCTACTCAATGGTGGAGGAAATAGTGCATGTGTAGGGGAACTGTTTCAAAGTGTGAATTAAAACACATTTTGCCATTTAAATGTGTGATCTGAAAAGTCCCCAGGTTCTTCATAATGAAGCCAGTGCAACAGTGTGCCTCGCTGATGTGTTTTTAATAGTCTTTAGACGACAGCCGCAGTCCACAGTAAGGAAGAGCAAGCTTTTGTCCGGACAGACAGTCCTTTTAAAACCCAATTAATTGTTGGTATTTGGTCTTTTCTCACAATGTGCCAGAAATAACAAGAATAGAAATACTTCTCGCCTTAACCTGTTTGTGTCAGTGTGGAATTTTACCCAGACAACACTGGGGCCCTACACAGGAAAGATGCTTGAGGGAAGGTTCTTGCTGGGTGGCCCAATTGTGTTGAAGGGGTTGCTGATACACTGCAATAGCTGAGATAATAGTGTTTTTATTGAGAGCACTCGTCAACAGTTGTATAACCTTGCCTGAGCCTGGTGAGCGTTGTGCTGTAGTGTAAGTGATGGCCCTCCACTAGGATCAGACCATTAAGACTCATTAGTCCCCATTGATAGCCCCGATGATAGGCACTGTGAAATGAGGCAGCCAAGGAAAAGGTCAGCAAATGGATCTTAATTTGACCTCACTAACCCGTCACTGATTGGCAGCATCTGTCATCCTTAGATTTAATTTAACAGTGATTGAGTGCTGCGGAGACCATATTGGCAATAACCCCTGCAGGCTATTTCATAGCCCGCGTCCTTCCAGATGATAGCTCTGCCTGCCGCCCCTTTTATGCCACAATTGTTTCCTGTGCCCGGGTCTCATGCTGGGCTGTTCACCCGCTGTGTCAAATTCTGCTTGTTTCCCATAACAGCCCTTTAAAAACAATTTCATTTTTAGTCAATTTGCTCTTCAAAACATGTGTCACCAAGCTCAGGTAAGAGCGGTATTTTATTTTATTATTTGTAAGTGTTTGAAATAGATAAGCACGGTTCCCACTGTTATTCAGTTCAACTCAATTTTATTTACATAACACCAAATCACAATAGTTGCCTTAAGATGCTTTATATTGTAACGTAAATATCCTACAATAATAGAGAGAGAACCCCAACAATCAAATGAGCCCCTTTCAACAACCACTTGGTAACCGTGGGAAGGAAAAACTGCCTTTTAACAGGACTTAGTGATATGTATAAAAAAAAGTTAAGGGCTTCCTAAATTCACTTTGATTTCAAAATTGTTTGCCAAAAATGTAATGGCAATCCACCTTGTACTTATTAAGAATAGTCATCCTTATCCAAAGTTATAGATCAAGTGTTTGCACTGCTGTAAGCAGCAAAGATCTGTGCTTGCCCGTGAGCAATGGATGGTCAGTGCGGCAGCATTACACAGTGAATGCCAGGGGAAGTACATTATTTGGTCTCCGCACTAATCAGTGACTAAGACGGAAAATACGAGGAGGAATGTGAGTGTAAAATAAGAGAAGATGCTTTAAGGAGAAAGGGACTGATTATGTAATGGAAGGACTTGTTTACATGTCCCCTCTGAGTTCATATTAGCTGAAGGAAGACACCCTGCCTTTGCTTCTTGGGCTCTGCCACATTGCATTAATGTCTGTATTCATAGTGACTGGTAATTGGCCTACTTTGAGGCGAGTGTTGGTCTCTTATGTGGAGTTGTACAGTAAGGAAAAGAGATGGCAACCACTGTCCTAAGGTTCCACTTAGCTGAACATGCAAACACAAATGTTGAAGTTAAATAACTTATAAACCTGTGCAGACCCACAGCAGCTCCAGCTCATGTTGTAGCTGCCATAGCCTGGGTGGAGATCTTTGCTCATCCTTATCATAGTTTAAAGAAAACATATATGATGGCAGGACGGATGGCTAAAGCTGTGTATCTTAAATTAATTTCAAAATAAGCCAGTGTTGTTATTGTTTACCTTAATCATAAAAACAATGTTAACAATGAAGATTATGGCTAAGATTCAGTGTCCACAGTCATGCACATTTACAGAGCTGGAAGACGTTTTTACTTGTTGTCTTTGTACTTAATTTTGTTGCTGCTCATCAAACTGAGAAAAAAGGCAAAAGGCAGGGAGGTCTTACAAAGTCACACAGCAATGCAATGAAGCACTTCTTGAGTCATTGTTTTATATCCAGCTTGTTTTCATAAGATGACTTTGAGCTAATTCTTCAAAGTTCAGTCTTTTTTTGTTCAGCTGAAAGCACTCGTTTATGTTTTGCGTTTCACTTCTTTAAAATGCTTTACAGTGCTTAATACTGCAAAATATGGGACTTAATGGTGAGCAAGGTGGAGTGTTTAGCTTAGCAGCAGCTGATAAGACCCAAAGGAGATCTAATGTTCATCATAAGAATCCTTTTTACTGTCCTAATTATTTTTTCACCCAGGGTTAGGTAGGCTTAGATGGCCTTTTTTGCCCTTAATAAATCAAATTATCATTTAATTATTATATCATATTAATTATCATGTATATACTCAGGTTATCTTTTTTAAATATTACAATTTGTTTGATGATCTGAAACATGTAGGTGTGGCAAATATGCACACTTAAAAACCAAGGGTATGCCAAGGTTGTCATGAACACGCTGTGTTGAGGCAGATGAGGACCCAAACGCAAAACTCTCGGAGACAGAAGTGGAACTCAAAAACGCTGCTTTATTGCAGGACTTACAAAGTAACAAAACTAAACTGAGGACCGAGGGAACACAGAGAGACACACGTTCGGGAGGAGACATTGACGACGCGACACTGAACAGAGAGAGACATGCACATAAATACACAGAGGGTTAACGAGGGAAGTGGGGACACACGGGGAACACAGGTGACACAGATAATCATAACGAGACATGGCAGGAGTGAACACAACGTGACGCATACTGACAAGGGACTGTCAAAGTAAAACAGGAAGTGCACAGAGGTTCAGACATAACGGGCTGGGGAAACATGGAATAAAACACAAGGAGGGGACACGGGGGTTCACAGATACAGAGGGGCACACAGAGGGTAACCAAATAAGGAACATCTTAACTGAACGACCCAGGAACCAATGCCTAAATAAAGAGCAAAATACAAAATGCACAAAAACTAAGAATACTGGGCCAATGTGGCCCAGGACCATGACACCACCCCCCCCCCTCAAGGGCTGGCTCCTGACAGCCGAAACCCAAGAACCAAAAGACAAGAAAAACAAAACAACCCACCCAGGGCGGGAGGCGGGGGACCAGGACGGAGGGAACGAAAACCAAAAACACAAGGAGCAGGAGACCAAAACTGAGTCCACAAATATACAAAACAGGTCAAAACAGGGAAGCAAAGTCCAAAAAGGGCAGAAGGTCAACCCAGAAGGCGACGGCAGAAAAGTTCACAGTTCAGCTGTTCCGGAGGCCGGCCACGTGAAAAGCGGCAGTGGCAGCAGAACGGGTCCGGAGGCCGGCCGCGAGGAAGACGGCGGCAGCAGGGCAGGTCCGGAGGCCGGCCGCGTGGAAGACGGCGGCGGCGTGGACACAGTTCCGGAGGCCGACCGTGCAGACGGCAACGTCGCGGGAACAGTTCAGGGGGCCGGCCTCGACGGCGGTGACGTCCAGCTGGTGGCCCGGAAAGGGGCCGGCGATTCCGAGGTGCAGAAGCTGGACCAGGCGTAGCAGAAGCAGGGACCGCGGCTGGACCAGGCCTAGCAGAAGCACAGGCAGAGGCCGGGCCAGGCGACGGCGAAGCTGGAGCCGATGCAGAGGCCGGACCAGGCGACGGCGAAGCTGGAGCCGATGCAGATGCGGAGGCCGGGCCAGGCGGAGCAGAAGCTGACTTGGACCCTCCAGCGGAGATGAGGAGGTGAGGAGCTGCTGGCCGGGCTGACCAGAGCCGCCAGCGGAGACGAGGAAGTGCTGGAGGGGTCCTCCTGAACCCCCAGCGAGAACAGATGCAGTGCCAGCAGGTGTGGAGACCTCTGTCTTAGCGGACGCTAACTGTAGCTGCACAGGGCACACAGTCGGCTTGGGATGCAACGGCTGGGGCTGCACAGGGCAAACAGTCGGCTTGGGATGCAACGGCTGGGGCTGTGCAGGGCAAACAGTCTGTCCAAGCTTTGTCAGCACGACGCTGTCCTCAACTGACTGAGAGAGCTCACAAAAGCTTCCAGCCGAGGATGGCAGTGGCTGAACAGGTTGCTGAGCTACGAACTGAGCTGATAACTGAACAGGCAGTGGAGCAAGAAACTGAGGTGGTAACAAAATGGATGACTGAGCAGATAATGGAGCTGATAACTGTGCTAGAGACTGAGCTGGTGACAAAACAGGAAAATGTTAATAACTGAGCTAATGACTGCGCTATGGACAAAAGTGCAAGTTGCAGTGGTGGTGGAACAGCGGGTGGTTGAACTTGTGACTGAGCAGGTGCCTGACTTTTGGGTGCTCTCCTCCGGGGAACAGGAACGGGTACTGGGCCTGGCCGAACACCAGCCGTCCCCACCCGAGGAACAGAAACGGGTGCAGGGACGAGCTGGTCTCTGGCTGCCTTTACCCTGGGGGCCGGTGTAGGTGCAGGAAATAGCCGGACCTCTGCTGCTCCCACCCGAGGAACTGAGACGGGTGCAGGAGTCGGCAGGGTCACAGCTGACCTCACCCGGGGAACCGGAACAGGCGTAGGCAATGGCTGGGTGTCCATCAACCCCACCCGGGGAGCAGGTACGGGTGCCGGGATGAACGGAGCCTCTGCCAGGCTGGGGACAGAAGCAGGGACCAGCTGGACCTCAGCCACCCTCACCCGAGGAACTGATATGGGTACAAGGGAAAGCTGGGCCCGCGCTGCCCTGGGTACAGGAGCTTGAGTTGGAGAGCTGAGCTCAGGAGCAGTAACAGACACTGGGAAAACCAAGTTAATGGCGCCAAACACAGGTTCAGAAGACAGACTTATGGCAGGCCAATTTTAGCAACTCTGCTGTTCTTAATCTGTCCATGTTAGAAGTAGCAGTCTTTAAATTAGTCATTCTACAGAAGGATCCAGGCTTAGCAAAGTTAGAGTCTATAATCCTTGGCTCAGAAGGAGCCGTTATAGAAATAGGAGCATTCACATAGCCTGTTTCTACGTATGCAGGCTGGTGAGCAACACAGTCCAGGAGTGAAGAAACACCATTCACAGTCTCATGTTCAGCAGGTACAGGAGTAGGGGAGTTAACACAGGTGGTGTCTGAAGCAACTGGGTGCGAAACTAACTCAGGAATAGGCAACTCGGGCTCCCTTAGCAGTTTACACATGACGGACGGTAACTTGTTGCCCTTAACCTCAACAACAGTAATTGAACGCACAGTTTTAGTATTTGCAAAACCTGAGTTAACAGACCTCGCCGCAGCTATTGTTAACTCGAGAGGAGCAACATTGTTTATCCCTGGAGATACAGTTTCAGAGCTAACAGACATGGTAGGGAAATCTAAATGTGGCAGAGGGTCAGAAGCAACCTGAAGAACAGAAAGCGCAACCCTTGAAGGCTGGAAAACACAGTTCATTCACCAGGGGGTCCTCTCCGGTTTCAGCAGGAAGAGGAACCTCAGGACTGTTTGTTTTGATATTTAGTTCACAGGTATGCAACTCAAAAACAGTATTTTGCTTATCGACGGTGTGAGTATCAGTCTGTGTGTTAATTACTGCTGACCTGGGAGGAGCAAAGGAAAAACAGTCCTTCTCAAACATGGGTGTGAGGGTAGGTAATGCAGGCGCTGGTTTAACTGACCCAGAATTACTAGACACAGAGTTAATGGCCTCTGGGATGACATGCACAGAGTGTACAGTGTCAGAATCTTTTAATGCAGCCTGAAAAGCAGTCTCTAGGGGGGCGATGAACTCAGTCTCATGCTTAATGGGTGCAGAGGTGAACTTAGGATCGTTATGAGACCTGGAAACACAGTCACTTTCAACCTTACTATTCCTCTCTGAGTTACGGACATGAAAAACTGCGGACTGAGGAATAGAACACTGACCGAGTCGGTCCGGCTCGGAAGTGGCATGGAATAAACAGTCAGCTTCACTCACCACCGGAGTTTGCTCAGTAACACTTGGGTGGCGACGGCGTGAGCGTCGCTTCTTCCTGGGAACTGTGCCGTGAGTTCCCGGGGCTGTAGACGCAGGCACCTCTGAGACGTCGGCTGACTGGGCCGATGACGGGTCGAGCTGCGTCGAAGAGCCAGGGAGCTTATGCAGCTCCGAGCGTGGAAGCCCCAGGAAGAGCGCAAAGGACTGCAGAGGAGATAGGCTGCTTGTGGGAGGCACGAAATCTCTCCTCGGCCACCGAGTAACCCTCTTCTTTGCGCGGGACATGGGCGGCGATCGGGGAGGTGAACCGGAAGTTGAAAAGGCCGGAGGAGTTGCGGCAGGCAATAGGCGGAATCCTCCAACTCTTATCACCGGGGGACGAGGTGAAGAAAAGGCAGTAGCGTTTGCAGTTTGGAGGCTGCGCGGCCCACCTAGAGCCAATCGAGTCCCATAAAAGGCAGACTCGCGCTCCCGGGCATGCCGAGCCTCCTGCCTTCTCCTCTCGCTAGGGAAGGCGGAGTCTGCACGCTGCCGATTCCGTGGGGAGTTTGCTGGGTCCATTACTGGTCGCGTCGTACTGTCATGAACACGCTGTGTGGAGGCAGATGAGGACCCAAACGCAAAACTCTCGGAGACAGAAGTGGAACTCAAAAACGCTGCTTTATTGCAGGACTTACAAAGTAACAAAACTAAACTGAGGACCGAGGGAACACAGAGAGACACACAGGTTCGGGAGGAGACATTGACGACGCGACACTGAACAGAGAGAGACATGCACATAAATACACAGAGGGTTAACGAGGGAAGTGGGGACACACGGGGAACACAGGTGACACAGATAATCATAACGAGACATGGCAGGAGTGAACACAACGTGACGCATACTGACGAGGGACTGTCAAAGTAAAACAGGAAGTGCACAGAGGTTCAGACATAACGGGCTGGGGAAACATGGAATAAAACACAAGGAGGGGACACGGGGGTTCACAGATACAGAGGGGCACACAGAGGGTAACCAAATAAGGAACATCTTAACTGAACGACCCAGGAACCAATGCCTAAATAAAGAGCAAAATGCACAAAAACTAAGAATACTGGGCCAATGTGGCCCAGGACCATGACAAAGGTGCTTAACAAGTAACATAGAGAATAGAAGGAAGATAATAGAAATAGGACCAAAGCAAGTACTAGGTATGCAAAGAGGGAGCTGTCACTGATAGATAGGAAGGCAACAGGTACAGAGCAAACAAGAAATTATATGAGCATAAAAGTGCATAATATAAAATCATAAAATAAATATTAACTAGAGGGAAAGGCAAGATTGAATAAGTGGGTTTTTAGTCGTGATTTGAACAGTGCAATGGAATCAGATGCGCGGATGTCAAGAGGAAGGGTATTTCACAGTACCGGGGCAGCCAGCGCAAACGCACGGTCACCCTTGGACTTCAGCTGAGATCTAGTGTCACGATCCTGGGTCTTATGACCCAGTGTTTTGAGTTTTAGTTCATTTTGATGTTTATAGTATGTTTAAGCTCATTAGGTCTCCTATGTTCATTTGCTTATTAGTTCCCCCTTGTGTTTCCAACCCCTGTCAAGTCTCCCCTGCTCTTCATGTGTTTCATGTCTGTGTCTTACGTTGTCAAGTTCTGGTTGTCATGTCTGCGTCTCATTATTGTTTCCTATTTTATTTTGTAGAGATCTTGTGTTTTTATATTATGGTTTATGTTTTGAGTCGTTTGTTGTACTGTTTCTTGTTTCCCTAGGTCTCAGTTATGGTTATCATAGGTTTAGTTCTTTGGCTTTGTAATATGGCTTCCCTGTGTTCCATGTTGTGTCTACTGTGACCCTTTTGTACCATGTTTCAGGTTCCTATGTTCTGTCTCCCCAGTTGCTGTTAAGTTGACATATCTAGAGTTCAGTCAGTGTGTTTCCTGTTTTACTTTGAAGGTCCGTGTCTCATGTCAGTGTTTCTAGTTTTGCTTCCCTTGTCTCGTCCAGTCTGATTACTTCCAGCTGTGCTCTCCTGTGTCTCATTCCCTCGTTATCCCTCTGTGTATTTAAGCCCTGTGTTTCATTGTCAGTGTCGTAGTCTCCCTCATGGCTGTGTTTCCCTGTGTGTTAGTGATCCATGTCCCAGTTTAGTTTTGTTATATTTTTTTGTGCCATTCTGCAATAAAGCAGCTTTTTGAGTTTAATTCCTGTATGGTGAGTTTTGCATTTGGGTCCTTCTCCTGCCTGCACACAGCCGAAACATGACATCTAGGTTGCGTCAGAAGTAGTTGAGTGGCAGATCTAAGTGTTCTAGCAGGAGTATGTGGTTTGAGAAGTTCACTAAGATAACTTGGCACTAATTTATTAATAGTTTTGAATGTAAGGAGTAATATTTTAAATTGAATACGGTACTTTATGGGCAGCCAATAAGTGATCTGTGCTTCATTTCTAAACATTTCCAACTCTGCATTTCATAAACATGGTTAAGATAGAAGATATGGTTAATATAGGCTTTCTTTGTTTTATTTCTTTCTTTGGTAATGTAGAAGCTGAAAGTTTAAAAAAAAAAAATCAGCTAACACCTTAGAAACACAGCTAGAAACGCTCAAGCAAAGGGACATTTTGCACAAAGTTAAACCTTCGAGGCACACTTCTCTTTCACACTGAGCTCACATCCGGCCTCCACCTGGGGCACGTTCAATCTGAGGGGAAGAAGAACAAAACAACACTTGGCAAACATTCAGCCTTTCCTTTTTAGGTACACTTTCTGCCAAAATCAGTATTTGAAAAAACAAAAAAGGAGACATAAAAGCATTTTAAAGAACCACTATTTCTATTCAAAGAAATACATTCATTTTGTTGGGGTTGAATGGAACCGAGGTTACCCGAAATAACTGCCAGCAATGGCCAAAAGCCTCACCTTACCCGTTTGGTGCAGAGCAGTATGTCCTTCTACCCATGCACTGATTGTCGTATGTTGTGTATGAGATAGAAGGGCTTAGCAAAGGTTGCAAATTATTTATTTATTAACATATCCAAATAAATTGCACACTGTACCTTTGGCAGATTAAGGTCAACTCTCCTTTTTTCCATGTTTTAGTACTATGAGCAGTGAATTTATAGCTCCATTATAGTTCAAAGTGCGCACAGGAACTAAAATCCACCCTCCGACATCATGATAATTCTCAAGCACCTCAAGATAAAATTTTTGAAGGTGCTGTCCATGTGCCTTGCAGAAAACACAGTTAAGCTGCCCGTGACATGTGTGAAATTCAATTACAGACCTGCTGTGAATGCACTCTGTGTAACCCAGGGAGATTGAAGGAAGCCGCAGCCAGGTGGCGACCCTGTAGGCAGCAGCGAGCACAAATCACAATGGCCTGGGCTGCTGCCAAGAGCTGGGATTCTGCCATCACACAGCCCACCAACACTCCAAGAGCAGCTCATGGTCACTCATCACAGACGCTCTCTGTGCATCTCACTCTCTCCCTCTCTCTCTGTCTCTCTTTCAATGTACTCAGGTCAGTGGAAAGGGATTGCAGTACACATTGTTGGCCACTTTGCTCTATAATTCATGTCCTGCGCCTAAAGTAGAGTACTCATATTGTATGCACTGTTTTATCGGTGCCTACAAAAATAGAAGCATGCATGTAGAGCAAAAAGCTGCATATTTTTAGATTTATGAGAGAGCTCACTGGGGTTTCTGGGGTTTTGGGTGTTAGGTACCGTGTGATGCATGTCTCTGCAATTGCGCCATGTTAGATGTTAGGTAAACAGTGTGGCAGCTGTGTGGTCATCCTTTAATTTATACAACTGGACAGCAGTGTGACACTGGGGTGAGGTGGGTGGGTATTTCAGGTTGGTAAAGAATCACCCAGGCACACATGAAATCTGCATGTGCACAGACCCAGACTTCCTGCATGTGGCCGCGACTCAGTGGCCATGGGGGGGATCCTGCAACATCTCTCTGCTGTTGTTACACAACAGCTGGAAATGATAGGAGCGTCAGTGAACAACATATGGCTGCAGCTATCTCCAGTGACAAGATGAAAACCAAAGTTATGTCCTTTAAATGCAAAGCCCTGGATGCGTGTGATTTAAAGATTTAAATGATAGTTTGCAGTACCACTGTACTGTCAGAACATAATGGAGCCGTCGCGGGTTCAGCTTCTCCCATTCCCCCCACTCATGAGCTGTGAGTGGCAGACCAGCTAACCGGGTTTGACACGGCAGAATCAGCCTGAGTTGAGAGGGAGCAGCCGTGGGAACAATGTCTGCCTGCCACATTGGAGACCATCAGCAAGACGTGTCAGCCTCCATTCCAGCTCAAGTCCAAAGCCGTGTTGTATTGTACGGCAATCCAGCAAGCGATAAACCTAACAATCAAACAACAGAAAACATGCGCACAGACGATGCTTGCACTCTTGTTGCCATTCATGGAAATTAGCATTAAAGTATTTAACCATTTAAGAGGTCACTCAAGAGGTCTTTAAGTTATCCAAGAACTCCCAAAAGTTTCCTCTTTTTAGTTCAAGTACCACTTTCATGTAACCTGAAAGTACCCACTAATGCTCTCAAATAAGCTTTTTTGCGATGCTTTATATAATCATCCACTAACTGTCATCATAACCATAAATCAAATAAACTGTGAGGTTTTCAAGTTGTGAAATAGTATACCTGTTTCTGCTGTTTGTCTTCATGAACCTTGAGACTCCATTGAAGAGAGTCTCAAAGAGACCACAAGCAATCTCTTTGATCTTTGACCCACTGGTGGGGAAAGACAGAGCACATCTGGATCAAATTGAATTTAATAGGAATTTAATAAATTAGCAGCTGCCGGCCTGAGAGTGTTGTAAATCTATTGTAAAACTGTAAGACTGTTTGTATTTCTGTTAATAATTAATCTGAAATATGCTTTATCATTAACGTCTTATAATTTTATTTTGCCAGTTGTGCAAATGACAGTTAGTTTCTTTGACATATAGGGAAGGACTGTGGCACTCTGGGAAGAAAGTGCACTTGCCTTTCTTGAAGAGGGCCTCTGCTTTACGACCCAGTATCACCGCATTGCAGATTTCCCCACTACATCTTTCTCTTTTTATTTAATTCCTCTGTTCAGCTAATCCAGATTGTTTAACAAAACATCATGCTTTAAAGGGATTTAAGATGTCTGTTTGTATGTTTGCTTACTCACTTTCAATCAAATAGGCTATGACTGCCACAACAGCCAACTTGTTTGTTCCTACATGACAATGAGCATGAGGGGGGCTGGATAAAATCCAGAAAGCTGTTTCTAAAAAGGGAAGGAGTAATTAGTAAATGTCATTTGAGAGGAGTATGGCGAATTAGAAGCCTGGTGGATCATGTAATTAGGACTGGAGCCTTTTCATAGGCGGCTCAGGGAAGGACGAGGACACCACAGCAGCCTCCTCTGCTGACAGCCCTGTGAGCTGTTGCAGAAAACACCATTTGACACACACAAATACTCTCTCTCTCTGTTTCACACACACACACACACACACGCATGGACACACATTTCTACGTGCAGACACAGATCACAATGTCAAGCAAGGCTGACAGTGATACATGACCGCTGCTCTCTTTACATGTGACGGATGTCACATGTGAAAAATAGTGTGCAGTGTACAAAACATAGAGTCTGATGTTTTAAGAACAACTTAATTTCCTGTAAGCTTCAGATTTTACATGACAGTTTTAAATGAATGTGTTCTATTGTTTTAATAGTCCTCCTGCAGTACAGGAATCGAATAAACATATTACTATATCATTAAAAAATATATATATTACTATAATATCTGAAGTAATAATAATAATAATAATAATAATAATAATAATATAATTTATAGGTACACGTGGAACATAAAATAATTAATGTTCATATTTTCATGTCTAAAACCAAAAAAAAGGCTAGGTTTTTATTTCAGGTGTCAGTTTGGCTCTTTCCAAAAGCAATTTTAAGAATTCACTTGTCATTAAAATAATTTGTAAAATGAAGTATAATAATAATTTGATGGTTTTTGATTCTCATATATGAGTATATGATACTTTTCCATGACTTATAGATGTCTACCTTGTTTGGTACACATGTTCAAATCCTTATTAATGCAAATATCTACTCAGCCAATCGCATGGCAGCAACTCAGTGCTTTTAGTAATGTACGCATGGTCAAGAGCTACTGAAATTCAAACCGAGCATCAGAATGGGGAAATAGTTAAACCAGGTGAATCTGAATATGACATGACTGTTTACGCAAAAGTATTTCGTACACTGGTGATGTTCTCTTCTGGGATTTTCCCCACACAACCATCTGTAGGGTTTACAGAGAATGAAAGAAAATATCTATTGAGCAGCAGTTCTCTGATTGAAAATGTTGAAAGTCCTGACTGCTTCAAGCTCACAGGAAGGCAACGGTAACTCAGAAAACCAGTCAGGTGTCACTCCTGTCAGCTAAGAACGGGAAAATTAGGTGGTGTGGTTGGTATGGTTCATGCTGGCGGCGGTGTAATAGTGCGAGGAATAGTTCTAACTGAGCATTGTTTAAACACCACAGCATATAATATCATTGCTAACCACATCAATCCCTCTGTGACTAAATGTGTCATCTTCATCTGCCTGCTTCAGAATAAGGAATGATGTCACAAAGCTGAAATCATCTCAAACTGGTTTCTTGAACATGACAGTGAGGTCACTGTACTCAAATGGCCTCCACAGTCACCAGATATCAATCCAATAGAGCACCTTTGGGATGTGGAGCTGACAAATCTGCAGCAGCTGTGTGATGTTATCATGTTGATATGGTCCAAAAGCTCTGAAGATTTCCAGCACTTTGTTGAAAAATTAAGCCATTCCTGAAGACAAAAGACAGTCCAACCCAATACTAACAATCTGCACCTAATAAAGTGGCGAATAAGTGTGCATTTACTATGAAACTGCTGTTTGAACACCACAAGAAATTTTGGGGAATGTTATACAATCATTTGTCATTTTGCAGACCTTAACTTTACCGCTCAGTGTTTTTTAAATTCAACATTGTTTTATTCTGATTATCCAATAAAGGAAATAACCTTCAAGCTTGATCAGCACAAACGGTCATTTCCTATAAACAGACTCTGTCATCACTGACCCTCGTAAACAACACGCTAATTCTCATCTCAGTGAGATGTTTTGTCTCTGAGGCTCAGAGACAAAAAACTGAGCATCATTTTTGATTTAATCTCCTGGAAACTAACGCACATATCATTTTAGGAAAGACTTCACTGATCCACGGAGCAGGGTGGACTGAAAATTCCTACATTAAACACAAGGCAGCCCTGGTGTGTTGTAGCTTGACTCAGAAAGTCTACACTAACAATTCCTGCAGTGTTATCAGCTGCTTGCATGTGTGTCAATGCAAATCTATTCAAAAACTGGGCAGCTGTAACTGCTCAGTCACAGCACATGTATGCAATGGTGGGTCAGTTATCACAAAGCTGTCATCACACGCTTTCTGTTTTCACATTTAAGCCAAGGATTCACTGATCACTTTTTTTACATTCAGTTAAAATTTAAGTGTGAGTGGCTGATTGAAGAAGATTGGGGGGTTGTTGAGGAAGATGCTCCAGGACCTGAAGGGATTTATGGCAGGGTAGATCAGAGATAACAATGAAGATGGAGTAATAAATAAATCTCCTCTCTAAGAATTAGCTGAAGGACTGACAGTGGGAGATTACACCATGTGCCTTTTCAATGAATTGGATGCTCAAAGATGTGTATTAGTTTTATGCTTGAGCTTGTTTTACTGTCTGGCTCATTACCACAGAGACACACAAGGGTGGAGTCCAAAGCTAGGAAGATCAAAACAAAAAAGGGGATTGAACCCTTTGTGCAGGTGATGAAACCCCTGCTTTTAATAAAGCTATAAACTAGATGGAAATTTGCACATTTGCACAAAAATTTGCACTTTATAACATATCTTTACATGCTATGGAATTATTTTAACCACCATACACAAACACACACAGGGATGTCCTCAGTCCTCAGATCACCATAAATTCTGTTTTTATAGATGCTTTATTTACATTTTCAAATTATTAAACAGTAACATCTTGCATTCTTTTATTTTTACTACTTTTCATATCTTATAGTTTAACCTGTACCCGTAACTGAACATGAAGTGAATCTGTGACTAGAGCATATTTACAAACAGAGCCTATATGACACAGCAGAGGATGCTGGACAGCAAATTATTTTTGACCTACTTCCTGTCATTGCCTGCATCCTGATTTACAGTACTTCAACTTTAAAATGCAGCAGCTGATCACATTCAGACCACACGTGCTACGACCATGCCACTGTATGAGCAGCCATTAAAGTGCAAATAAAAGACACCATATATTGCTTTTTTCGTGGGTTTTTGTTGTTATTATTTCAAAGCAATTCTTTCTCGCCTGCAGGCGCTGAAATGTGCTCATGGTCAAAGAGTAACTTTAAGTGTTGCATAAAACCACCTAAAGCTAGAAAATATGTCACGGAGAATGTGTAGATTCATCTGCAGCCTAAACGGCTGCTCTCCTCTAAAGTTGTTGTTCTGTTTTGAAAGCTTCGTATTTTCCATTTTCCTCTCCGTTGGGCCTCCTTGATCGTCTTGAGACGAAACCCAACTTATGCGGCATCTCGTCGAGACGTCCCTGTCCAGGGACCTGAAATCTGCTTTCCCAAGCATGCGTCACGTGACTTCACCCAGTACTGCCTAGCTGAGCACCAAGCCTACTGGTTTCTGGATATTTCATGTGAGAAAAGGACAAACCTCGAACCCCTTTTCCTCTTATCGTTCAGTCTGAGACTGTTTTTTTTTTTTTTTTACCTTTTTACCTCATCTTCCCCCCCCCACACACACCATCGGATAATGTGGACCTTCAAAGCGCTCGGAGTATGACAAAAGATTTTAGGATGCTGGACTTGTGCTCCTCGTTTTGTTTTGTTTAGTTAAATGCCAACACGGTGAATGCGTCGGACAGAGTGGACAAGCCTGCTGCTAGAGGTCCGCATTGAGAAAGTCAACATCTTGCCTGTCTTTATTTGATTTTTTCCCCCGGAGCGACTTCAGAAGGATGTAACGACCGATCCACCTTGCGCATCTGAAGTGTCCTCATCAAAATGCAGAAGGGAATACGACTTAATGATGGTCATGTCACCTACCTGGGGCTTTTGGCAAAGAAGGATGGTACAAGACGAGGGTGCTTGAGCAAAAAGAGCTCAGACAACACGAAATGGCACACAAAGTGGTTCGCTTTGTTACAGAATATGCTCTTTTATTTTGAGAACGAGTCCAGTTCTCGACCCTCGGGATTATACCTGTTGGAGGGATGCACATGCGACAGGGCGCCTTCACCGAAACCTTCGCTGTCAGCCAAGGAGTGTTTGGAAAAGCAGGTACGGAGAGCGTGCGCGTGCGCTCACGCACAAACAGATACACACGCACCGTCTTTTTCTGCTTTATTGTTTTGCAGACTTCCAGCTTTAAACACCAGTGAGGTGCAGCAATACATGCATTATTATTTTTTCTTTTCTCGGATGCCTCTGAACTCCCCAAGCGCTTCTCTTATACATTCATTCTTCATATATCGCATCGCATGATGACCTCAAATCCAGTGCAGCAGAATAGCATGAGGTTTGCTGTATTGCACGTTATGTAATCCATGCATGACATTAATGATGAGGTAACAATATTAACACCTAATGATGTTACGGCAGCCCTGGCAGTAAGCAATGTGGTGCAGTGTTTTGCTTTGGGTTGCACCAAACCTGCGCTCGACCTAAAAAAAGAAAAAAAAGGGGGGGGGGGGGGGGGCTTGTAGGGTAGTTCAGCGGTGCATGAGTGCATGAAATGCAAATGGATTTCTAGCCTCGTGAAAACGATGCATTTGCATTTTTGGTTGGTCTCATATTTTGCTTTTTGACTTCCAGTCATCATGTTTTTGACGTTTCAGGGCGGAGAGTGCTATATCCTACCTAATGCCCCATCCAATAAAACGTGCAAAAAATAAAAATTAAAAATAAAAGTTGTGGCCTCAAGGTTTCCATCTTGTGGTAATATTTTGAAATTACACATAAGGGTCAGGAAACAGCAGGGTGCCCGTGATCAGTCAGCACTGATCTCTGTGACCTGAATGAAATGGTTTAGTGTAATGCTGGAGGTTACATTTGCCTGTCAGGTGACAGATGTCATATTTTACCAGAGCCTTTCACTCTGAAGTAGGGCATAAGATTTTTCAAATTTGAGTCCAGATAACTGCAGATGAAATATTTATTTAATCCTGCTTGATTTCCTCTGGCTCCTTGTTCAATTATTTTAGAGTGGAAAGGTTAGCAGGCTTGTTAACACCGTTATTGTGATTAAACAGTCGAGGAACACGATGCTCCAATGCTGTCGGCTTTCCTTTGCTCACTCCAGGCTCTGTGCCTGACTCTGTAGGTAGGGCTGCAATCCAATGTGAGTCCAGGCTCTTCCTGTGAACAGCTGCCCTTGTGCTGACAAAGCAGAATGCATGCACACTGGTAAATGTTGTGCTTGCACAGTTGCTTTAAAAGCACCCCAAAGAAAGAAAAAACCCTCCTTAAAGATTAAAAAAACAATGTCAGCAGTGCTCTTTTACGACTATTGTGCTGATTTAAATATGACTGCAAGCTCGCAGACAGATACCATCTCTGATTCCTGTGAATCCTGTTTGCACAGTGCAGCAATATGGGGTGCACTAATATCTGATATCTGAAGCGTTGTTTCTCATTGTATACAAATATTTTAATCAGGAGAAATCACCTGCATCGCCTAACCTTACCTATAGATTTGTGGTTTAATGGCAACATTTTAGCAACCTGCCATAATCCCCACATTACATTTATCCTGAAATGCAGTTAGTGTGAAAATGATAATGCGTTTGAGCCCGAGGTTTCTATGGCAACCCTTATTTGCATCCTAAAGAATGATGCAGTTAGAAGAGGCGGGGTAACAGCGAGGAGAGAAGCAGTGTGTCTCATCTCTCCTATTAATGTGAGCGCTATCTGAGCTAAATTTGTTCCTCGCAGTACCTTGGAGGGGTCAGGGTCCAATTATAGAAAACACAGCTTGCTCACACTGGGTAACAGCATCGCATCAACCAGTATCACAGGCAGCCTCTGACGGCAGGATCTAAACTGTAATGTAAATCAGGGGATCTGATTAAGAAAAGACATTCTGGGGTCAGTGGTGTTTGTAATTAAAACTCGTCATGAAGCTGAAAGAAGGTTGAGTTCTAACTCTTCAGTCTAATGGGTATACATTAACAAAATATTTCTGCAATAAAGCTGCTTGTCAGTCAGAAGTAACTCGGTGTAAAAAATATTCTATAATTTATCGCAAAATGCCTAATTAATTATTTACCACTCACTTATGTACGTCACACAGCAGGACTGAGAAGTGAGCTGCAAATCCGTATCTAAATTAACTTATCTGTATACAGCTGAAAGTAAATGATAGACAAGCCTTAGTGCTGTATCTCATCTCATACCTGTTTAGATCAGTAACAATATTTAAAGGTGCCTGACTGGGACATGAACATAAATCAGAATAAATACAAAATGCTTAACATGACTTCACACCAGACATTCTTAGATAGATCATGAGGGAAAACTACAACAACATGCATGCCTCTCTGCCAGAAATAGATTTTCTTTGACGGTAGGATGAATACCTAATGAATGTGAAGATGAAAGAGCAGTCAGCCGTGAATAATGATCAGCTGCATGTTGATAGGTGCCTGTTGAACATCTGCAGGCCAAAGATTAAGAGTCTGGTCAGACTCAGCGTGGCTGGAACAGTTCAGAAGAATGATGACAGTTCAATTAACTGAATTGTGATGTTGATTTTATATAATAAACTCTCATCTAAACAAGTGTTTACAGGTAAGCTGTACAAGCAGCTGATTCTGAATTTTAGTATTGTGTACAGATTCTCTTGAAGTGTTAAAATAATCTATTATAAGTTCAGTTTTACAATCGCATTTAAATAAAAACACATAAATATTAGCAATTAAACATATCCTGTGATACTACCATAATTCTTTCAGCTGATGAAGCAGATGTTTCCATTGTATCCTAACTGTTCATTTGTGTTTGGATATATTGTATATTTGAATACTGCAAACAAGCTAGTGATATTCAACAAATGCCCACTGTGGATAGTTATGCAGCAATCAGGGATAGGTGTGGACAAACTGGACAAACTGGAAATTAATTAATTAAGAGGATCTAAGCAGGTTTAAGCAGACAAGTTAGCTAAAATTAGACAAACGGATAACCAGTATAAGATAGACTAGATATTAATGATTACGATAGATGACTAATATACAAAAAGATGATACATGGTTGAAATATTGAGGAAAATTGCTAAAGTATTAATTGTTAGCCTTAAATTACAAATAAACTGCAAAGTAAATTTCCAAAAGTTGATTCTGTTCATCTGGACGTAGCGTTTTGTGGCGTTTTTGTGGGAGAAATGTTTTGTCACTTGGATGAGTGACGAAACGTTTCTCCCACAAAAACGCTACATCCAGATGAACAGAATCAACTTTTGGAGATTTACTTACCTGGATGATTGAGCATGCATCAAGCTGGAAAATAAATTCTTGAACAATAGACTGATAATTATGCTAGATTTTTTCTGCCATTAAAATAAAAAAAGAAAGACAGACCGAATGAATGTCAGGCAGAGCTAAGCTGAAATTTAGGTTATCTCAGTATTTTAGGTCTTTTTTAAAACTTTTTTTTGTATTAACAGAACAAAAATAGTGGCAGAAACAAGCTTCCATAGTTAGCTGCTAGTGCTAGTAGAAGTTGAAATAGTTTGCTAACAGGACAAACTTAAACACTGGGTAAACATAAATGATAAACAGAAGCTAGTTAGCTAAAATTACATTTAAACTGATATGTAACTGAATTAGCAGTTGAAATGGCTAGATAAAAGTACAGGGATGTAGCTGAAATACTTTGCTGGGTAAACATAAGAATAGATGCAATTTTATACACAGTAAATTGCTGTTAAATAGAGTAGTAGCAAAAAGTAGTGGCTGAATAGTGGTTACTCTAATTGATAAGTGGTACTCAGAGGTATCTGAGATATTCTAAGTAGTAATATACAATCCCCTTTTATTGTAGTTTTTTTGTATAAAGGCTAGGGAAGCTGGCTAACAGAGGAGTCACGTAAAGACAGCCAGAAGTATTAACTTTTTAACAAGCAGAATTCAGGATCTGTAACAAAACAAAAAGCACAAAAGCTCTTCATTTCACCAGTCACAACCAGTACAGCGTGAAAGGGAGAATGGTGATCTAAAATCAAGTGACAGTGAAAAAAACAGCTGTGAACAACTGTTCACAATGACTGGAGTTGCTAGGAAACAGGTATTGCACAGTTATGTAATTGGCCGTGGCTCCAGCCTCCATGTCTTGTGGCATTTCCTCCTGGGAACCAGAGGCATCCCAGGAACTGAGCTGGGGGAGGCTTCCCTCAGTGTGCTCCATCAACTGCACTGGTGGGCGAGGAAGATGTGGCTTCCCCAGGCTCTGTGTGGTTTTTAAATCACCCACTTGATGTCTGCAGCAGCGAGGCAGTGAAACAAACAAAGCAGAGGAGAAGCTTCAGTCATGCTACTATATATAACAGATTTATCCGAAAGGTATCTGATAACGAGTGCTCCTTCCTGTGCGCAGCATGTGCATTGTTGTTGTGTGTTGGTTCTAACCGGAGCTCCTCACCCTCTCCTCGCTTTTTGTTTCAGTACTATTTCACAGTCAGCTTCAACCACGAAAACCAAAAGGCCCTTGAGTTGCGCACGGAGGATGTAAAAGACTGCGATGAATGGGTGGCTGCCATATCACACGCCAGGTAAAGCCATGCAAAGGCATATCAGATGGTAAATTAGTAAAAGTTTCAAAAGTGTGGTTAAAATTTTAAAAACTTCACGGAATAACGCTTTATTCATAAGAAAGTCCTCGTTGCTTTCTTGATTTATTTAGTGAGACGAGACAGTGTGCAGTTAGATGACATTCATCGCTCCAGCTGATATACAAAGCCATGTGGTTTGTGTGTTTTCATGTTTTTACAGTTACAGAAACTTGGCTACAGAGCATGAGGCTCTCATGCAGAAGTATCTTCATCTGCTTCAGATTGTGGAGACGGAGAAAACAGTTGCTAAGCAACTTCGACAACAGATAGAGGATGGGGAAATAGAGATTGAAAGGCTCAAGTCAGAGGTAATATTCACTGTGATTTCATTCTTAGTACTTCTCAAGAGTAGGAATGTAAACAAATACTCGGTCATACATGCTAACCCCCTCCACTTTGCTCATCCTCCTCAGTCAAACCAAAACGCACCGTCAGCTAAATTCATTTATTCCAGTAGAGTCCTTAAAGAACATCTCCTGTATTCATTTTCAATTACATTATTTTATTCTTGGACTCTGCTAGGCGTGATTCACAGTTACAGTAATCCCTATTTATGATATACTGGGTCATGCCCCCTAGTTCACCCTAGCAAAAATGGATCAATGTTGGATTTTATTAAAATAAAGGTACACATTTATTTTAATTAATAAATATGTATTCCGATTTATCCATATCCCTATTTATCCATATTATATATTCCATATTATATATTCTGTATTTATAAATGTGTATATGTGTATATATGGTATATTTATGCTTATATCCTTACTATCATTCCCCTTTATTGTATCTGTAACATGCAACTTCTGTCGGTGCTGTGCTACTGGAAACTGAATTTCCTGGAGGAACCCACCCGAGAGATTAATAAAGTTTCATCTAATCTTCATCTAATCTAATCTAATTTCAGCACAATAGCATCAGCAAATTCTTGACAGTTCCTTAAAATATATTCACATCAGTCACATTAGTTTCACTTTGTATTTGGTGGCCAGTGTGGTCTGCCCTCCACTGTTTGAGACCCCCTGCTTTAAGACAGCTTTTTTCTGATTGGCTGTCCCTCATAAACTAAAGATTTAAGCGGCACTTTTGCGGCTGAGCATGACATCGTACGAGCAACGATTATAAAAACTGAACATTTAGAGCAGTCTCAAACCAGGGGGTTTTGGCTCATGGGCTCATACTTGAGACTTCAGTGTCATGCATATTGTGAGTATTCACCACTGTCACAACATATATGACAGAAAATAGGTCAAAGCCATTGTGTTTCATCAACATCTGAAACTGTTAATTGTACAGGGCATATCATAAGTACTACTTTCAATTATTTACATTACTTCTAGTTTTTAGAGTATAATATTCATGCATTAAGACCTAAAATATACTCAATTATGAGCTAAAACTCATTTCCTTGCTGTTACCTGCTCCTATTATTGTTTCAATATCATGTATGGCATCTAAATATTAAATGTTTAAAAATAATTATTGATTACCTATCTTTAATATGAGAACTAAAAATTTATAGTAGATCTAAATAAGCTACACATGTCCCCTCTCAGGAGTAACTGTTTGGACAGTTTGGGGCTTTTTATGACCTTACCAGCACCCTCAACACTAAAGGGAGCATTGTTAAAATATCCAGGATTTTGTAACTCTGTCTGGATCACAAATAGCCCAGGATTACAGGCTTTTCCATCGTCAGGCAAATGTGTGGCAGTCACACAAAATATCAGTCAGACCTGCTGTAAATAGACATCCTGGCACAATAGGACTATATTATAACTGATTCTTACTTTGCACTCTCATTCCTTTCCAAAAATTTGTCTGCTTTCTATCCTCGCTCCGACCTGCCAGCTCAACAAATAACAGCTGAGCCAGTGGGAAAACGATGGATTATTCTGATTATTGTTCTGTTTGTCTCACATGCGGAGACTAGTGTGAGAGGACAGAAATGAAAGCACGCCCCCTGTCACAGAGAAGACTCATGTTCAGGCCAACCTCTCTTCACTTTGCATCTCCTTTCAGGAACAATGCCTCCAGTAGGGCCATGTCCCCAGCTGTATTCTTCAGATCCAATAGTCCTTTTACTTTAATGTGCAAATGTGATGCTTGAAATTGAATTAGGCCCTGAATATGCATGGACTATGCTTTATGTTGCATCTCTACTATGAAATTCAATGACAATTAACTCTCTCTGTCTACAAAGTCGAGTCTGGGTTTTTTCTGTTTTATTTTTTTGGCACTCTATCTACCGCCCAGTCAGCATACACACAGGACAGTTTGACTGATACATATTGCATTAAAATGATCAACATTATGACCGATGTAAATAAATATTAATCAACGCTACAGAGGAGCAGCCAAGTGAACACAGCTAGTTTAGTCAGGCTAATGTTTTAGTGTTGACAGTGCTGACAGGTCCTGTCCTGTCGATTCAGTCACTTTGTTTACATGCTGTTACAGTAAGTGAGAAGAAGAGGAGTGTGTAAGTGGGAATGACTGGTCTTTTTTGTGGTTGCTTCCGTGACAGATTGCTGGGCTGCTCAAAGACAACGAGAAGATCCATGCCAGCCCTGCAGCCGCTCCAACTGACGATGACTCTGAAATTAAGAAGATCAAAAAGGTAAAGCAAGCAGTCTGAACTTCTGCCTTGATTTCATGCATTTTCATGTTCTGAGAATGCACGGTCTATTGCAGGTCCAGAGCTTTCTGCGAGGCTGGATTTGCAGGAGGAAGTGGAAAACCATCATCCAGGATTATATCCGCTCACCTCATGCAGAGAGCATGAGGAAGAGGAACCAGGTGGTGTTCAGCATGTTGGACTCAGAGGCAGAGTACGTCCAGCAGCTTCATATTCTGGTGAACAACTTCTTGAGGCCGCTGCGCATGGCCGCCAGCTCTAAGAAGCCTCCCATCACCCACGATGATGTCAGCAGCATATTCCTCAACAGGTTGGCTCATCCAGAGTTCTTCTCTAGATAAAGAACATAATCACAAGGACACATACATATAAGCCTTCACTTCACAGTGAAGTACAGCATACTGGCAACCAGATAATAATGCAAAACCTGATGATTGTTGTATTATCAGAGAAACTATTTGCATTTAAAATCTGGTACCAAAAATGAAATATGTGTATGAATGCTCCAGTGTTTGTTGCAAGTACAGTATATCCTAATAATTAAGTTGACTGTGATGGGTTACAGGTATGTGTCCCAAATTATGAACTGCACCAAACTTGCTATTCGAAAATAATGGTGTCAACACAAATGCCCTTAAGCTGGTACACCTTTAGGGTTATCTCTGTTATATGATACAGAAGCTAAAGTCAAATATGATACAATAATGACTGTATACAAAGTAACAAAATTTGGTGTAATACCTTTAAATTTGTTCACAATGCAGATACACAAGGAAAGAGAAATTTCAATTGTTTGCTTAAGTGATGAGGTAATTAAAAAAATTCATTGTCTTATGTACAAATTTTCATAAAAAACCCAGAAGTTCACAGCACACTTTATCTTTATTAAAAGTGAGTGATTCCAGGGAAATGTACTGATGATGTTGAACAGTGCAGGGTTCGATCGCCCTCCTGAGTGGATGCATCCGCTCCCTGGCCATAGCTTTTACTTTTTTGTGGTTTTTATGGCAACCAAAGCTTTTTTACTAAACAACAAAAAACAAAATAAAATCAGACAAAAAAGACTTTTCTTTCACACTGACCTCAAACGAGCACTCGGGCAAACACAGCTTTCATAGAATTTTCCTTGTGTCTATTTGTTTTTTGTTTCTGCACCTGTTTGGTAATTTCTTGGCATCATCCAGTCAGGCTTGTGCCGAGTTGAGAGGAAAGGCACTGCTGAGACACTGGTTATGCTGATGAGGAAGCACTGTGCAGTTCTGGTCATCATTTTGGCACAAATCTGAATTTGCGTTATAATACACTCAGATTACCTGTTATTGCAAATGCAGACATGGGGCAGTTCATGTGGCTTTAGCTGGTAGACCTTAAAAAAAACTCTTTGAAGCTATTGTCTCATCTGTTCAGCTAAAGCCTGCTCATTGGTCTATAGAATTCAGGCCACAAACAAAAACCAGAAGGATCAGGTACCACAATTCCTGCCCCTTCTCTACATATTCTGCATATTCATGCATAGATATCTTTTAATAGATTACATTAGGTGTGAGCGTTTTGCCATGCATAAGTTTTAAATCTAATGCAGAATGATGCATCTGAAGCATTATGATACTTTTTTAAATTTTAAAATGGAATATCATCTGCATTAATATACTGGTAACCTCAAGTGCCTGAATTTGTGTTTTATAAGTGAGCAGCTTGCAACAACTTGTAAAGAGCTACATACTCCCTGTGTATTGGTTTGAATCTTCAAAGCAGATCTCCGTACATTTAATGTGTAATAATATTGTAACAGATTATGTAGACATCTTATTTGTTAGCAGTAATCCTGATAACAAGTCTGTTAAAGTAAATACTGGTTCAGTGTGTTGTTTAAACACTGTAAGCAATAAAAGTCAAAGTGCACAGTACAACGCCCCAACTAATAGAATGAGATCAAATAAATGCAGTGTGTATACTGGCTCAGAGCGACATGCTGAGCAGTAAAGAGAGGTTTGGGCCTCTGGATATTATCAGTGGTCTAAAACAAGAATTATAAATGTAAATACAATAATGATAAATGCAGATTACAGAGGCAGAAGCACCATGCCTGGTTTGAGGAAGAGTTATTCCTCATAGAATTTGGATCATTAATGTTTACTTTTGATAAACACCTTGGATGACAGAGGATAACAGTCACACCTCTTCAAGCCCTGTACAGCTTACACCTGGCACATCATGGATACCCTAGTTATTAATTATTTATACCTATGAACAATGCAACTTCTAAACAGTACACTGGTATTTAAAGACAACTAAATTTCTGTGATTGTTTTTAGAACTGTTATTTTTTTATGGTCATTTCAAGACATAAATGGATCTCTTTAAATATGTAGTCAAACGTAATAACTGCTCAGATTAAAATTAGCCTTATCCTTCCTTACCTTACCTCATCCACATCCAAATTCGCAGAATTATTACTCTTAAAATCTTTGTAGTCTGAGATTAGTTTCCCTAATAAATGTTTTTTTCAATCTCTACTTTATTTCAGTGAAACCATCATGTTTCTACATCAGATCTTTTACCAGGGCCTGAAAGCCAGAATAGCAAGCTGGCCAACATTAGTCCTTGGTAAGAGTCATGTCTTTGTTGAATTTCATTACTTTATTCATAATGCACTCATTCAGATGTTTGTCAGAGTGCACGTGATGAAATGTGATTAAAAAAAGTTTGATGTGTCCGCAGCTGACCTGTTCGACATCTTGCTGCCCATGCTGAACATCTACCAGGAGTTTGTGAGGAACCACCAGTACAGCCTGCAGATCCTGGCACATTGCAAGCAGAACCGAGACTTTGATAAATTGCTGAAGCAGTATGAGGCCAAGCCCGACTGTGAGGAAAGGACCCTGGAGACCTTTCTTACCTACCCTATGTTCCAGGTTAGCTCATTTGTCTCACTGATATTCACAAGAAATAAAGGCAGGCCCATTTGTTTGCTGCATAGGTGCAGCCTGGAGCTAGCTTTTGTTGTTAATTTTGTGCTCTCGCAGCTTGAGCCAAGTTCTTTTCTCCTTATATAAATGTCACCCTTGAGCCATATATTTCACCAACCTAAAACTAGATGCCTTTTGCTATGCCAATGATGCCCAGCTGTAGCGGTTTGCAAAGCAGTCGGCCACTTTGTTTTGCGGTTGCACTGCCTGTGAGTCAAATGTAAACAAAAGGGTCA
Organism: Pelmatolapia mariae; assembly: GCF_036321145.2. Classification (NCBI taxonomy): domain Eukaryota; kingdom Metazoa; phylum Chordata; class Actinopteri; order Cichliformes; family Cichlidae; genus Pelmatolapia; species Pelmatolapia mariae. The sequence continues at coordinate 52,912,276 of NC_086233.1, read as the reverse complement.
TCACTAAAACTCTAAAAGGCAAAATGTTAATCTTTTCTCCTTTTCTTTATGATGTAGACTGTTCCTATGTGTCACCTATAAAACTGGTACAGTATTTATCCCTGTTAATCTCTAAGAAATACTTAATTACAAAGTAAAAGCACGTTCTTAGTGGGTGATCTTAAAGAGTAATAACTGAAATCCCCCTTTAGAATAGAAGTTAGACCCTTTTTATGCTGGTACTCCAAACTGTGGTAAAAATGTTTTAATAATTATGTAAATATGTTTAAAACCTGATTAGTCCACCTGCTACAGATTGAAATGATTGATTTTTTTAGTGATGAGGCCAAAAAAAGGTGATCACCTACATATCATCTGCAAGTCTCTGATCTGTCTTATTCCATCCTGCAGTGAAGCACAGTCTTCACAGTCAAAGATTAAAAAAAATACAGTCAGAACTGGGAATGTTGAGTGCAGTCACATACAGCGAGGTCCTTGAAGAAAAACTGCTAGTACAAGTGATGTGAAACTGGTTCAACGGGTCACCTTTCAGTGTTAGAATGACCTGAAGCAAAGCAGCCAAAACAATACTGGAGTGACATCAGGCCAAGTCTCTGACTGTCTCTCGCTAGAATTCAACCCAGTATAACATCTTTAGAAGGACCTGAAGATGGTAGTTCGTGTGCACTTTTCATCCACTCTGCAGAAACTTGAGAGGGTCACCCACGAAGAATTGGCAAAATTGCTCACATCCAGGAGGGATTTGGCTTCTCTAAAGCTGTAATGGCTGCCAAATGTTCAAAATGCTGCACTGAGTGCTTACAGTAAAGTGTGCAACACATGAAACAGGTGTGACTACATTCTGAAGAGGCAGTGGCATTTATTAAAAGCTGTGTAACCGGATTTGACTGATTTCCACTTGAGCTAAACCACTGTTTTCATTAATATTATCTGGCCTGTTTACTGGACATTGTGGCTCAGACAGAATTTGGCTTCAAATATGCATATTGTAGCATTGCTCATTAACAAAAGAATTAGCAGGCATTCGTCTGCAGTGTTTCAGGATATCTTGATTATGTTTTCATGTCTATAAAAATTGTTGGTCTCGGAGCTCACGCTCCTTTCTGGCAAGGCACGCATTTTCCCCAACAGTCCACTCTGCTGGGGCCTGCTGCAGGCTGTGCTGTGTTGATAATAAATTTTGCTGATGAGTGTAGATTGCGCTCTCTACTGATCTTCTTCTCATTGTGCTGGCACATATTTATCCCTGTGTTTGTACGCTTGTGCTGTGCACATGAAAGATCTCGCAAGTGAGCACGACTCTCCTGCTGCTTTCTGTTCTGCCTCTCCAGATTCCTCGCTACATCCTTACTCTCCATGAGCTGCTGGCCCACACGCCCCATGAACATGTAGAGAGAAATAGTCTGGACTATGCCAAATCTAAGCTGGAGGAGCTTTCCAGGTATAACCCATAGCCCCAGATGGGCGTGGTATCTTATATGAGAGTGACGTCTTTTTAATTCATATGAATACAAATAATAGATCAGTCTAAAAGCTGTTGAATTTTTTTTAGAATAACCAAAAAAGCATGAAGAGATATTAACTGTAAATATAAACAGATACATTTTTTATTTAACCAAATATATAAAGACCCAATTTCAGCTTATGAAGCTTAATTTTTTTTCTATTTGATGTATAATCTCCAAATGAGAATGACAAAAAGGCGCTTTTTTGTGTTGTTTTTTGCTTTCTTAGAATAATGCATGATGAAGTGAGCGAGACCGAGAACATCAGGAAAAACTTGGCAATAGAGCGCATGATTGTAGAGGGCTGCGAGATTCTCCTTGACACCAGCCAGACGTTTGTAAGACAAGGTAACTCTCATCTTTAAGTGTTGTACTTTGGATCCCAGCAGACAGCAGGGTCACAACAGAGAGAGGTTTCCTGTCCCTCCACATTTCTGACAGCCAGATTTTACATTTCCGGCACTTTATTGTGCAGCGTGGCACAGGGGTGGCTCTCTCCTCCTCTCGGTCTCTCTCTGGGGAACAACACGTACTCCTCACTATAAGAGCTTTTAATTTCTAAGTGTAATTAGACGGGTCTGTGGCAAACTGATGATGAATCTGGAACTGTAAATGTCAAATGTCCCCAACAGGCCGTGATGGATAAGAAAAGAGAAAAGAGACGTGGTAGATTATTTTTCCTCTGTACATATAGTCATGTACAGAGGAATGTGCCTTTTCATTTTTGTATCTACATGTGTCTCTTCTTTGCTCCTTCATTCTGTTTGGACGCACTCTTTTTTTCTACATAAAGGGTCCCTCATCCAGGTGCCAATGAGCGAGAAGGGCAAGATCACCCGTGGGCGACTGGGTTCTCTGTCTCTAAAGAAAGAAGGGGAGAGGCAGTGCTTTCTCTTCTCCAAGCATTTAATCATCTGCACCAGGGGGTCTGGGGGAAAGCTTCATCTTACCAAGGTGGGCCTGAGCTGCTGAGCTGGCAGCATCACAACCTTTCTGCAAAAGTCTGGGACACCTGACCTAAAATAAATGAATTAAGCAACACTAGATGAAATATTCACTACATTTGCTCAGATACTGTAGGCTCATTAACATGTGTGAGATTAGCAAACCCCCCATCCCAAACATTTACTGAGAGGTTTTCAAATATTTTACATAATAATTTGCCAGATTTTTATGAAACGGAACCCTTCTTTTAATACCTTCTGTGGTTTTTCCACAATAATCATTCAAAGCTGTTGCTTCTTTATGCAGCATTTATGAAGTCTTCATTTTTAGTGATAAGGTTTGCCCATATAAGAGATCCAGATGATATCTAAAACCCTTCTTTGTCCAGCTTAAATATTTGGAATAAAAACAAACTTCCTTTTATGTATTTAAACTTAAACCTAAATATTCTGAAAGGATAAACTAAAAGTAAAGATGCCCTAAATAGCATCAAATGTACCTTTTTGAAGGCTTTGTGTGTTTTGCCAAGCTGAAGTTAAGGATACTTTGGAGAATAGGATGAGGATGAGGACATTTATCACCTCTATATATGAATGACACATATTTTTATGCTGATGGAACTGATTTTTTTATGTATGCACTACATTTACTACATCTACATGTGTATTGTATGCTGTTTGCAGAACGGAGTAGTTTCGCTTATAGACTGCACTCTTGTGGAAGATCCTGAGGGGACAGATGATGAGTGTGAGCGTTTAAATATTTTCTTATAGAAATGTGCTTCATATGTACTCTGTTTCATGGTTTAAATAACTGATGAATACTAGAGGATGCTAGCTTTATTAGAACAAATGAAAAATAATGCTCCAGTAAAGGCAGGCAGTACTATGAAGTGCACTACTTGTTTTGGGTAAAGATCTGGCACTGTACAATCACATAAAACATGTTTATGTCTTTACTGGCTATAAATGAAATATATAAGGAAAATGACAAAAAGTCTTTGTGTTTGCCTCAAAGCAAAATCAGACAAGAGTGGTCAGGACATGGAGCACCTGGACTTCAAGATTGTTGTGGAGCCAAAGGACAGCCAGTCATTCACAGTCATCCTGGTAGCCTCCTCAAGGCAGGAGAAGTCTGCATGGACTAGTGACATCAGCCAGGCACGTCAACGCACATCACAGTCTTCCAGCAGTCAGTTACAGAAATCACTAACATTTCCTCTGTCCTATTTCTGTACTTCAACTGCATGTGTCCTGCAGTGCATAGACAACATCCGCTGCAATGGCCTGATGATGAACGCCTTTGAAGACAACTCCAAAGTCACAGTGCCGCAGATGATCAAGTAAGCTGCTTCTTTACATGTAACTTGGTGAAGCTTCTCCCTTTTTTTTCTTTTTTTTTTTGATTTGTATCTGTTTTCTTAACAGGTCAGATTCAAGTCTGTACTGTGATGATGTGGACATCCGTTTCAGTAAGATGATGAACTCCTGCAAGGTGCTGCAGATCCGCTACGCCAGCGTGGAGCGTCTGCTCGAGAGACTTACTGATCTCCGTTTCCTTTCAATCGACTTCCTCAACACTTTCCTGCATTCCTATCGTGTGTTCACCACTGCTGATGTGGTGCTGGATAAACTCATCACCATCTACAAGAAACCCATCAGTGCCATTCCTGCCCGGTCAGTCACTTTACATTTGGATAGACTTGAATGCTGCAAGGTTGTTGACAGCGCTTACCACAGACAAACAAATCTTATTTGAAGTGTGTGGCATCCCTCCACACCTTGCCAGCCTGCATAAAGATGAGATTGATTTATTAGGATGTGAAGCTTTGTCATCCTCTAATCAATGTGAGGCACATATAGGAACAAAAGTTCTGTGGTTTTTATACAGAAATTTTTTTGTTTGTTTTATTCAAAGAATTTCATGAAATTACACAAAACACGATAGGAAAACTATAAAAAGATATTGACCAATTTGATGAGATGGGTGCTGCATTTTTTTTCTTAATTGCTGGGTTGTGTTGCAAAATTTATAAACTATACTTTTACACAGTTAACAATATATATATTGCAACTTAGGAGTCACTGACTTTAAAAAGCAGTCCAAGCAACATCCAAATGTTCATATTTTCCAGTGGTCTCGTGGTAAATGAGCATGGAGCTTGGTGGTTTGCTGTGTTTGTTTTGTTGTTTCACGCACATCCTCCTAAGTGCAAACTCAGTCAGTAAGGTACCCCATAATTAATTATTTTTCAATAATCTTTTAAACTTGACAGTAGTGGTTATAGTTGCTTTCATTGTATGGTGCAAATTTAAATTTGATCATGAGTTAGAGGCTGGACATGTAGAGGGTGCAGTATGCGTGTAGTGTTCATGGGTATTTGTTTCTCTGTGTTTAAGTACATAGACGCTGTATGTGACACTGAAACGATTAAGTCTATTGATCTTTTGGGCTTAGCGTGTGTATATATAGAGCTTGTTTTATTGGTTAAATCCAAACACAGAGACTTAGCAGATGTGGCACTGCTACAAGGCTATGGTGACTCTGTTTCACTGTATGTTATGTACATATCGGTGTGTATTGGTCCAGTCCATCCTGCTTGTGTGGGAGTGTCTCAGCCGGGCTCTGTCACTCTATGGCAATCAGCCTCAGTGCTGCAGGACCCCACCCTCCTGCAAAAGATTGCACTGGTGCTAACTCTCTGCTCTGCATGCCTAGAGTAAGGGCCCTGCTGTGGAGCTCAGATCAGGGCTCTCTATATCCACACCCTGCATTATGCTCTCCCGTGGCGCTTGTCATGTCACTGAGAGACACCTACTCTTGGCTGCTTGTGTCAGCAGTGTCCATGCGCACTATCGCTCACTGTGCTATTTATGGGAACCTGTGAGGTCGCCAGGAGGCTGGCAGGGAGTGGGAGAGGGTTTTCTGAAACACTGCAGTCAGCCGAGACATAGTTGAAAAGAGACTTCTGGTTGCAGGGCTGACTTGGTTTGCATAAATTATTTCAGAGGTTCTGTTTGTTTAGCTAAGCTCTTAAAATATAGAGCATACTTAACCAAATAAATAAATACGTGCCCTAACGTCTAATGTTTATATCCTCCCCTGATGCAGGTCACTGGAGTTATTCTTTGCCAGCAGTCAAAATAATAAACTTCTTTATGGCGAGCCACCCAGCTCCCCCAGGGCTAGCAGAAAGTTCTCCTCCCCTCCTCCTCTCGCTATTGCCAAGAACTCATCCCCCAACCGCCGTCGCAAGCTCTCTCTCAATATCCCCATCATCACTGGGGGCAAAGCTCTTGACCTGGCTGCCCTTAGCTGCTCCTCAAATGGCTATGCAAGCATGTATTCCTCCATGTCTCCATTCAGCAAGACCACCTTGGACATCAACAAACTGTATGTGTCCAGCCCGATCGCGAGCAAAATCTCTGATGAGGGAGAAGACAAGAAGGAAAAGGTGGACGACCCCTCAGCATGCAAACAAGGTGGGTGACTTGTAGCCATTTAGAGTACAATTTGAACTCTGCTTTGCTACAATAATGTCTTTAAAAGAGCTTAATACTTACTACTGTTTGCTTGTTACGATACAGATCTCTCTGTACGAGAAGAAAGTGATAATGATCAAAACCAGAGCGATGACGGGGATCCAGAAGCTTCTCCTACCAAATCTCCAACTACACCAAAAAATATCAAATGCAAAAACTCCTCAGGTAGATTGTATCTTAGTCTTGTACATGATTTAAAATGAAATGTCGAGCTTATAAATCACTTTATACTGTTACACTGGGAAATACTTGTATTTAACCTAGCTACATTTCTAAATAATGAGATCAGGATGTGCACAAATAATACTTGTGTCAAAATACAAAACACACAAAATTCTGTTTCAATGAGAGCACATGTACCACACTCGCCTGCTGTTAAAACCTTCTGTTTAAAATCAGCAGCCAATCAGAAGAAAGTTGAATTAAAGTAAGCAGAGCTAAACTGGCTTCTTTCAGAAAGAGCATCAACAGAGGGGCAGCACCAAGGCCCTTATTTATCCTATATAAAAAAAGATTATCTTGAGTTTTGAATCATGCAAAACTATTCACATAGAGTCTTAAGAACTAAAGAACTAGAGCAAAATACGTTTGATTACACAGACAGATTAAAAAAACTGCAGAGTTACTCAGAGAAAGAAAATTCTGCCAAAGGTAATGACTTGTTGCTTCTTTTTTTTTTTAAGTAATCTAGATCCACAACAGTTTTTATCAGCTTCTTCCTCAGCACAGGCTCCATGTCTTGACCAAATTTCATAAAATGTTGATTAACTGTTTTTGTGTAACCTTGCAGATAGACAGATGGCACTTGACAAAAAAAACCCTTGCAGCTGACAATACTTGCCGTCAAGCATATTTTACCATCTGTAGGAGAATGATGAATTGTTTTACTCTTTAAATAACCCCGTTTAGCCATATGCTGTCATATTTCTATCTGAAAAAAAATATGTCACTGTGGAACATAAGTAACATGAAATATCAGTCGTTCGATGGTTATGAATATGTGGGGAAAGCCAACGCTTGGCTTCAGTAGGTGTTAGGGAAACTTGTGTCATAGCAACTACACTGACAGCGTGTTTTCCCTACCGCCCCCAGTAATGAGGCTGTTTCACTGGAGCCAAGATTATCTTTGCCTTTCAAATCTTATGACAGAATTATACAATATAAGTTTTTAAAACGAAGCCTTATCTGGAATATGTGAAATAACTGGAATAGTGAGGCAATGTGTAGGATTATTAGCAGCCTATGATCCGTGTTCCCAGGATTTATACATCGAGGAGTGCAGAGAATCTGTTGATTCCTCTGTTATGCTGATATTTAGTGGCTATATTTAGCTGCAACCATCTTGAATATCAAAGCCTCTTGTAAAGGAAAGTCTGGAGGGGAACTTTTGCATTGGCCTGCAGTGCTCCCTAGTGGAGGTTTGTGAAATGAAAAAACAGGCCATCCAGCTTTATGTGTATATTGTGTTATAATAATAAATATACATTTACAGCTTGTATTTTTTAAACTGTCCTTGTGTGTAGAGTTTTCCCTGTTTTCCTACAACAACGGCATGGTGATGTCATCATGTCGAGAGCTGGACAACAACCGCAGTGCTCTATCTGCTGCCTCCGCCTTTGCTATTGCTACTGCTGGAGCCAATGAAGGTACCCCTACCAAGGAAAAATATAGACGGATGTCCCTTGCCAGTACAGGTATATTCACCAAGAAAGTGTTGGGCAATTCTCTAAACTTTATTCTCCTTCGGTGCCTCTTATTTAATGTATTTTCTTGCAGGTTTTCCAACAGATCAGAGAAATGGAGACAAAGAGTTTGTGATCAGACGAGCGGCAACCAACAGAGTCCTGAATGTGCTTCGGCACTGGGTGTCCAAACACTCTCCGGTAACGCATTTCATAGCAGAGATGTTAACACAGCATCCTGGCATATTTTCTCCTTAACAGAGGAAAGAAATTGTTTTGGAAAATAACTTAATAAAAATTTGAGAATATTATCCACAGAGAATAAAACAAATTCAAAACTAACCTCATAATCAGTGATGATCAATGACAAAATCTACAGTTTTCTATCATCCGTGTGTGCTGTCTGTGCCTCTCTAGGACTTTGAGAGCAACAATGAGCTGAAAACGAAGGTTATTGCCTTCTTGGAGGAAGTGATGCATGACCCTGAGCTGTTGACCCAGGAGAGGAAAGCGGCAGCCAACATCATCAGGTACCGCTGAGTGCTGTTTGAGTGAAAGAGGGATTAAAAGGCATTTTACTGGGTCATTAAGCTGTACATCTTTCAGAGGTTGACCTTCTTTTTCATGTCACTCAGGACTATAACTCAGGAAGATCACGGTGACAATCAGATCGCGATAGAAGACGTGACACAACTGGTAAGTGAAGTGAGTAGCTGCTGTTCGTGGCTCTATTTGAAACCAATCCTCTGCTCACTTGGCTGCTCCCATTATAATAGATGCTGAATATTTTTGATCAGTTATGAGACATAAATACAGCAAACAAGTAATGCATTATGCGATAGTTAGCAGATGGGATTCACTAGACTGGAATCTTGACGGTGCGTGAATTTGCACATATGTAAATGTTGTTCAAGAGTGACAAGCAGTGATTTCACAAATGCCACAAAGTATTTTTAGATACAGGTGCAGGAAGTGTAATCTAATATATTTATTATAATACTATCAGCTAGATGGGGGGTTTTTTCTGCCTGAAAAGATGACAAATTCAAAAATAAATATTGAAAAACAATAAAACAGTTAAAGATTTCGTTTGCATATATTTTGCTGTCCTTGATCACAGAAACTTTTATGAAAATTAGACAGTCAATAGCACATTTCAGTCTAATTAAAAGTCATTTTACCAGCATCTGACAAATTGAAGATGTAAAAGTTAAAAAAAGAAAAAAAAGATTTAGAGGCTAAGGTGCATCAAAACCTACAGAAATACCTAGTTTGGTAGATTATTTATTGTCATGTTTAAACAAACTAAAGTCAAGTTAGCTAATTTGGATCATTTGGGATCTGTTTTAATGTTTTTTTGGACTGTTTGTGTCTTGCAGGTTGGAGGAGGGAAAGCTGAGACCTTCGAGAATCACTCAGCAATGGAAATTGCAGAGCAGCTCACTCTGTTGGACCACCTGGTGTTCAAGGTCATTCCATACGAGTGAGTGTCATCACACCACACAGCCAGGAAGCACGAACACACCAATACATGCTTCACTTCTTCTTTGTTGGTTTGCCTCGCAGGGAATTCTTTGGCCAAGGCTGGATGAAGAATGACAAAAATGAGAAGACACCGTATATCATGAGGACAACGAAGCACTTCAATGACGTACGCTCCAGTCAAAAAGACCTCTTATCACATATCGAACCCTTCTATCCAAACGTAACATGAAGTCTAAACTACTTGTTTCTCTTTTTTTTGTCAGATGAGCAACCTTATTGCCACGGAGATCCTCCGCTGTGATGATGTTGTAACCCGGGTAGCAGTCATCGAAAAATGGGTAGCTGTGGCCGATATCTGCCGTTGTCTACATAACTACAACGCTGTTCTCGAGATCACCTCATCACTAAACCGCAGCTCTGTTTTCCGCCTCAAGAAAACTTGGCTCAAAGTTTCCAAGCAGGTTTGTGTCTCTATATGCATTGCTGCTAGTCCCTGAAGTGCATGGTATTGTCACTGAACTTGTTCATTATCACCATTTTTTTCTAGACTAAAGCACTGATTGACAAACTGCAGAAGCTGGTCTCATCAGAGGGGAGGTTCAAAAACCTCAGAGAGGCTTTGAAGAAGTGAGTTCAAGGACATAGTTTCAGACTGGATCAACAAAGCAAACAAGCAGCACAAGTGGATGATAAGTGGTTTTTATTCTCTCTTTTTTTAAATTCTAGTTGCGATCCTCCCTGTGTGCCCTATCTGGGGATGTACCTCACTGACCTGGCTTTCATTGAGGAGGGAACGCCGAACTACACCGAGGACAACTTGGTCAACTTCTCAAAGATGAGGATGGTAAGATGTTAGGCGATTCCTGATATGAAAGACTAGTGCTAAGTTTGTGTCACTGACATCCTTGCTTCCCTTTTTTTCCAGATTTCTCACATCATCAGAGAAATCAGACAGTTTCAACAAACAGCATATAAGATTGACTTGCAACCAAAGGTAAATTAATTAATCGCAAAGACCACAGAGCAGTAGTTCCCAACCTCTCTGACCACTGACTACTTGAAGAAGCTATTTCTAATATATGAGCTGCAATCAAAAATTTCAGAGACTGGCCCTGTAGAAAGTAACAGTGGTACCTGATTTAAACCTGGGCAAAGCAAGCACTTGGCAACAGTGGAAACAAAAAACTTCCTTTTAACAGGAAGAAACTTCCAGCAGAACCAGGATCAGGGAGGGGCAGCCATCTGCTGTGATCAGTTGGGGGTGAGAGGAGGGAGATAGAGATTAAATGCAGAGTGATGTATAAACACACAGAGTGAAAGTAGTGTATTTTTAAGAACATTAAAAATACTGACAGAAAACTTCTTAAAGTGCACAAAGCATAAATGTAGAAAAATTGCTCTTGGTCTCTCCTGACCTAATGTGTCGTTTTTGGGAATGAACACTGAACACAGAATACTTTATTAATCTCTGAGGAAATTATGTGGTCACAGTTGCTCCAAGACAGTAAGAACAGGAAATAACTAACTTAAATTTGATAATACAAACTTACAAATTATAACAGAATAAGTCTAGCTCTAAATATAAATATCCCAGTATATTACACAAATTAAATATATAGTTGACATTGAGGTGCCCTTTTTATCATATTGACTTTGTAATTTTCTTTGTAGATGATGTGATATTAAGCGTGTGGAGAATGGAGGAATTGTACAGCGAGTTAGCCACAAGCAGGAATGAATTCCTGTGTTCTAAAAATTGGTGTTTGGTCACAGCACAGATTTGAGTTTAATGATGAAGTCACAAATAAAAGTTGGATAAAGTGGGACAAAAAATAGCAGGAAGGAGTTTATGGCCATGCAAGGAGACACCATTGAATAGAGGTTAAAAAAAATTAAATGAGGTGCATTTTTTTGCTTTCATATAGGCATTGCTGTTTGATTGCATCTTGTAAATGCAAAGGCTAAGTTCCCCTATATCTTTGCAAAGTATTTTTAGAAAGACACGGGTAAATAACAGCAAAAACGTGGGATGTTAGTTTTTAATTTTCAAGGTGGAAATGCTTCAAAAAGATAAGTTATGAGTGCTTGGGACCCTTTTAGATATATTGCATAGCACTGTTTTGCCCAAATAGTGATTAATGTTTTGTGTTCTTGTTTGTATTATATTATTCAAATAAATCAAAATCAGGCCAAAGTAACTCATTAGTTCACATAATCAAAATTTACAGTATAAACATAGTGATACTGATACTGACGGTTGCAACTAGTAACTTGCTTCTATTTAGTATTGTTTAAACTGTGGAAATAATCAATATAATCAAATAAAAAGTCCTTAAATTTGCTTTTTCCCCCCCATATTCTAGGTAGCCCAGTATCTGCTGGACAAAAGCTCTGTTCTGGATGAAGAAAGCATGTATGAAGCCTCACTCAGAATTGAGCCTAAAGTGCCCAACTGATGGGGAAGGTGGCCTCCATATTATTTTCTTTGTTAATATTACACATCAGTTAACATGCACATCAACATTTGTATAGCTGTACATGCTTAAGATCTTGCTCCTCTGTACAGTAGATGTTTAAGGTTGTTTGACAACATAAAACATTTTAGTGTATATTTTTCCGTGTATGATTTTTGTTGTTGCCATTTCCAAAATGACACCTGCTTGAAGGATTTTTTTTTTATTTCTATGAGTATTTCAAGAACAATAATAGAGGTCACTTTAGCTGCATGCAACCGTGTCTTCTACTGTGACCAATGACATTATTTTGCATCATGCCATACTGTGTCAAATTTGCACTTAGAGCACTCGTGTTGCTGGCTGTTGTTCTCTTGGCTTGAGTTTTATTGACGACTGAAGTTCTCTGCAACCAATGTAGCATTGTAAAAAAAAAACTAAAACAAAAAAAAATACTGCATAAAATCAGGTAAAAGAGCACAGAGAATATAATTAAAGATAGAGAACAGTGATCAGTGCAATTGACAGCAAGGTATCCAAAGCATATGTGTCTCTGTGCTTCCCGAACCAAAACAAGAAGGATTTGTTTCTTCATTTCTGCTCACTATTCTAAAGACAGGGGTTCCCAACTGTGCTTATACCACACTGAATGTTTTCCTACAGTGTAACTGTGGACCAGTCCAGTATGTCCAACCAGATATGAAAGTGAATAGAAGGTAAAGGTTGAAGTTAAAAGTTGAAGTTATTTGCTAAATGAGAAAAATTTATACAGTCCACAGGAAGGTCAACTCTGTGAGCTAAATGCTAAAATTTGCATGCTATATTTGCGAAGCTAACTGAACAACAAGCTCACCACTGTAGCTTAGCTTGTTAGCATGCTCACATTTTCTAATTAAGAATAAGAATAAGAACAACTTTATTTATCCCGAGGGAAATTCTTTTGTCATGTACATGCTCAAAGCAGCAGGAGAGACAGAGGAACTGATGAATAAGATATAAGATATACAATATATACAATAAGAATAGTGTACAGTAATATACAGAAGGAAAGTGCAAGACATAGTATCGGAATAATAGTAATTAGCACTAAACGTATATTGAAAGCTTACAGGAATGTTATTGGTTTTGCAAAAATCAATCAAGTATTCACCAAAAATTGTAAATATTGTTCTAAAAGTTGGAAAGTTAATGGACCAGTTTATCCTCTGTTGTTGTTGAGACATTTTATTAACATCCACTGATGTAAATCACTAATGTGAGTAAGCTTTACCCTGTGGACATCATTTAAATCAGAAGCAAATGTGCTGAGATGTGCCAAAATATTTCAGGCTGAGCTGCGAAGAATCGCACTCTTGTTGCTAGAACCATCAGCTCAGTCTACATATTTATACTGACACATATAGCTGATACATATAGACCAAATGTGACAAACGGGACATGATGTGCAGACACAATCTGTACACACTTAATTACCTGTAGAGTTTTTTTCTTCTTCTTCTTTCTGTCAAGTAGTAAATGTTCTAAAGCTGGTAATGATAAACAATCCGTAGGTTGGGAACCTCTTCTTTAAGTTAAGTTTAGCTATAGGATAATACACTTTCTCAGTTGGCACACGAGGTGCCTAAAGTCTGCTGAGTTCACTTATAAGCTGTGTAACAACATAGAGTGTTAAAGAAGTGAGGTTTGTGAGGTTTAAGGTGACGGATTTGTCACCTGCATTTTTGTTACACTTAAAGTACACCAGTAGAGTTTCCCCCTTTATGCTTGAAATTTTTGGTCTTGACTTGTTAAATTGAAACTCATGGAAAAAAAAATCACACGCGGTGGTTAAGTGTTGTACCTTCAGGTTCGGGTTCTACTTCTGTAGAGTAAAAGTTTGTTGCTCTTCTGTAATCAAAAGACAATCTGTCCTTTTTGCTGTTCCAGTGATTGTGGAACATGACTGTATATCACTCTGTTATATGCATTGCTGTTAAAAACTATGATAAAATGTATGTGAATGACCTCTGCCTGCAGCATTCAAACACTATTTTTGTAGTAGTATAAGAGAGAGTGACCTGCTCTTTATATGAACATGGGAAAGTATTTTGTACTTTGTTGTTAATTCACTTCACTGAGATGCGCTGTACATTTTGTACATGCAACCTGGCATATTTCTCAATGTGGAACAGTGTAATCCTCTCAAAAAAGTTATATCACAAGCTTAACACAAAACGCTACAACAGTGTGGTCTTGAAACCATAACTTAGAGGTAGGAGAGCAATTCAAAGTGTTTTGCATTTATACTGTAATCCTGTCTATAACCATTTCTGTTAGCAGGAATATAGTAACGTAGTGCTTATTCTGTGAATATTTGTATGTATTTTTACTATGTATGTACAGTACACTTTTGAAGCTAATGTGGTAGGCATGCAACACCTTCACAGACAGAATAATACTATATACTTATACTGTATACACTTATAAATGCACATACTCTTATAAGGTATATAAACAAATAAACATTTTGCTGTAAGCAATACCCAATGGTATGAAAATTATCTTTCAACCCTCATGTTTCCACAGCTTAAGAAATATTCCCAGTTTTGTAAGGAAAAAAAAAGATTAAAAGAAGATGAAGAACATAACAACAAATAAACAAAAATATGTTTCCCAGTTACCTCTTGATAATAAATTCATTTTATCTCAGGGGCATTTTGTCTCAAGTGTTTTTGTAGATCTTGTATCAGTTGACATGCTCATCTAATATGATGAAATAAAATACAGTCTGAAAGTTCTTAGCTTTATAAGCAGCTCTCTGTCCTAGGAAGCAACAGTGCTCAGCGGCCTACGGTGATCCGGCAAAATCCGGAATTAATATGAAAAACAATTTATGATCATAATTAGAATTTTCACAAATGCACAAACTAAAAATGACATAAATAGTTTTCTGATTCAATAAATGTTAAAATCCAAGTTGCAATCACATCATAACTTTCATGAAACCTGGGACCAGCTTAATACCTGGTCTACTTAGATTTTATCGATTTCCTTATTTCATTCATTAACATCACAAAAGACTTGGTAATAACGCAGGACTGACTCTAGCAGTGAACTTGATGGCTTATGTTTATCTTGTTTATTTATTAAAACAATTATTGCTTCAAGTCATACAAACCATATTATTTCACCAAAATATGCCCTTGTAGCGACATTCTTAAATGTAGACACATTAAAAAATATTCAAATACAGATTAAAAAGGAGGAAACATGCTTCATAGCATGCTCATGCTATAAACTGGGGCTAAAATATTACTAAGAGATTATATACGTTTATTTTTCTGCTGCTTTATACATTTAGTACATAATTTACATTTCTTTAATGCCACAATGTCACTTTAGCCACATTTGAGACGCCGCTTATTTTATGTTTATTTTAACCATTTTGTACGAAGGCAGTTGTTGTGCATTGTGATGATTATTTATTGCAGTGCTCTCCATTTTTTAATAACTATAGCTTAAAACGAAACGCAGTCCGTGAGCCATCAAACATTTACCCGTGGATCGCAGAACATAGTTCTGCATAGTTGTAATAGCAGCTGTTCACCTCGTGACTCGCCTCATCTGTTTCACTTCACTTTCACACTCCTGCTGTAAATACTGGCACTTGAAACAGTCGACACAATGTTCGTTTTTCTTGTGCTCTTTGCGGCCTCTGTAACGTCAGCTTTTCGCCTGTCTGAGCAAGGTAAGTGGCTTTTTTTGTTTGGTAAAGTACGCTTTACATTCTTATTCCTTTAGTGCTTTTTGCTTTGTCATTTGCGCTACACCAGCTTTCGCTTTCATATTTACGGCCATGGCGTCTGTTCGTCTCCTATTGTTTCATGTTCTTTATCGGACACTTTTTAACATTTTTTTTAACATGGATTATTTACAGACGAGTTTCACTTCAAGTCATGGATGGCACAGGTAGGTTATAGCGCCGTGACATAAGCAAAAGATTGCGCTCAGTATGTTGTTATGAGGAAGTTGTATGGTGAGAAAATCATAGTAACAATGTGGCTCAAGTGCGTACTGCACTATAGAGCCACGCATCAAGCTTAAAAATAAATGTCTAAATCAGCACCCTTCCTCCATGTACAGTACAACAAAGGTTACAACTTGAAGGAGTACTACCAAAGACTGCAGATATTCACAGAGAACAAGAAGAGGATTGACAAACACAATGAAGGAAACCACTCGTTCACAAGTATGACCTCTTTGTGTTTGCATTAACGTTTTGTTTCACGTGGCTCATCCTAAAGTGCTTTCACCTGCATTTCCTCTCTTCCTGCAGTGGCACTGAACCAATTTTCAGACATGACATTCAGTGAATTTCGAAAGTCCTTCCTCATGTCTGAGCCTCAGGTAATGATGCTCATACAAGAAGCATTTTGCAATGATGATTAAGCTGTTTTTTGTTGAGGGGGTTTTGACAAGTTGATTTTTGCAGAACTGCTCTGCCACCAAAGGGAACTACTTCAGCAGCAATGGGCCGCTACCAGACTCCATCGACTGGAGAAAGAAAGGGAATTATGTGACACCAGTGAAGAATCAGGTGAGACTGAACCTCAGATCCACATGCATGGTTGCTCAGTCAGACAGTGGATTAAAAAAAAGTAGTATAGTAATAGTAAAATAAAATGTTCATAATTAAAAAGGAAACCCTTTAAGGGGATGCAGTTTCCCCACAATGCAGTGAAAAATGTTACTGTTGCATGTCGAGAACAGGTTAACTAAACTTACTTGCTGAGCGGCATTGCAAAAACTGTTTGCCCTTAAATAGTTTATCCAGTGTTCATCCAAACAAAACATGTCAAGAGGTCTGCTGTAAGAAAAAGGCCCAGTGTTAAGTTGAGTTTGTGGGATTTTTTTTAGTATTTCTTTCAGTGAATAAAATCTTTCCTAAAGTCTTTGTGTGTGTGTGTGTGTGTGTGTGTGTGTGTGTGTGTGTGTGTGTGTGTGTGTTTACGCCAAAGGGAGGCTGTGGTAGTTGCTGGACGTTTTCCACCACTGGCTGTTTGGAGTCTGTAACTGCCATCAACAAGGGGAAGCTTGTACCGCTGGTGACTTGTTTTAATTAGCTGATAATGTATCAAAAATTGCACTTCATGACAAAGCATAATGACTAACTTTACTAACTATTGCGTTAACTAGTCAGAACAACAGCTGGTAGACTGCGCTCAAGATTTCAACAACCATGGATGCAATGGGTGAGTCAAAGATTTCCTACCTTCCCCTTTAAAAGAAAATTACCTGTAATCGTTCACTCATTTAATAACATATTAATTTGTCTTTCAGAGGTCTTCCCAGTCAAGCATTTGAATACATCATGTACAACAAGGGACTGATGACCGAGCAGGACTATCCATACACGGCTTTTGTAACTACCAGCTAAAAAAAAGAAACATTAAACAAAAGAGACTTTTCAGTTACATACGGTTGTGTTTTATGGCTTAATTTATTTTAACTGTGTCTTTTTGTCATTTTAGGAGGGTAAGTGTGTGTACAAACCAGGAAGGGCCGCTGCTTTTGTGAATAGTGTGGTGAACATAACAGCAGTGAGTATCCATCAGGGATTTTCATCAAGGAAAAGTCTTTAGTGAAGCGAGTGAATGATGACGTTTTTCTGCTGTCTGTCAGTACAATGAGATGGAGTTGGTGGACGCTGTCGGGACACACAATCCTGTCAGCTTTGCTTTTGAGGTGACCTCTGACTTTATGAGTTACCACCAGGGTGTGTACACCAGGTAAGAGGAGGTCATAATTTCAATTTTGTCTTTTTTCAAGTTTATTAATACATACTGTTTATATGGTCACTATATTTGCTATAACCAAATGTAAGCAGATTCCTGCATGTTTGCTCTGGTCATTTTTCCCCTGCAGTGTCCATGAAATGAATGGGGCAGACCTTTACTTGAACCTACTGATCAAGTCTATTATTCTTTTGATTCTCACATAAACACACATGCTCAAAACCTGTTTTTCATTTTTACAGCAAGTTTACCACAACCACTGCTGCTAAAATAAGAACTGAGAAAAGAGGGTTTAGAGTATTTCATTCAGTTTAAAATGTCAGTAAAGCTGTTACTTTCAGACATTTGAGAGGTTTAGTTCCTCTTTCTGAATAAAAGATATAGAGTGAGAAGAAACATGTTCTGCTTTCAGCACTGAATGCCACAACACCACCGACAAAGTGAACCATGCAGTTCTGGCTGTCGGCTATGGACAAGAAAATGGTACTCCTTACTGGATAGTAAAGAACTCATGGGGATCGAGTTGGGGCATGAACGGGTAATTTTTCTAATCAGTCACATATAGAAAAATTTCCCTAAATATTATGAACCAAAGAAACAGAGTAACAGTTTTGTCCTCTCACAGGTATTTCCTCATTGAACGTGGGAAGAACATGTGTGGACTTGCTGCCTGCGCATCATTCCCAGTGGTGTGATTATTACATGTTTGCACATTACAGAAGGGCTGACGATGAAGCCAGTTCATTTTTATATTGTTTGTACAGAGTTTGTTTTAAAATCAGCAGCCTGTGCATCTACAGATGTGTTTTTCCAAAAAGGGAAGAGGTTTTAACCCCCATTCAAGCACTATGACAGAAAGATCCAGGTCACTACACTATGAAATAAATGTAACTGAAATGATCATTTCATTGAAAATCATTCAAACTGTTTTGATTAAATTTGCAAATAAACTTTATTAAATATGTCGAGTTGTTATTCACAATGCACTGCAGTAAAAAGTCACAGAAAGCAAAGAGACACAATTGTTACACTCCTCTGTGACAATTTTATTGTAAATATTAAAAAAAAATCGGAGATTCTATCCATTGGCTTAATTAGACCATTGTGACAGGAATGTTGCAGGGTATGAAGGGCATTATCAGTGGTGCAAACAACGTTTACCCGGTAGCTTGATTTTGTGGCCCCGGTCTCGGTTGGGTTAGGGTTTCAGATTTTTTGGTTTTTTAATGCAACTGGGCAGCAGAGGTCGCTGTTAGGTAGGTCTTCGGTCTACGATAGCCAGTGGTGGGATGATAGTTTGTATACATAAAATCATTGCGTTTTATGTAACACTATCGTAGACGGCATTAGATCAGCTCAAAGTTAAATTTTAGGCTGCTTTTGCATTATAAACAAGTATAAAATGTGTGTGTGAAACCGGCCCAATGTGTTTCGTGCACGTGGAAGACTACATTTCCCATGATACTCACGCCGAATGAGCCTCGGCCAATAAGAAGTCCGTTTGTTGAATGGGCGCAAAAATCTGTTGTCTGGGTTTACAGGTACACATTGAGAGAGTTAATCTCCGGTCAAAACAAAGGAAAAAATTATTTAACTGTAATGAACGTTACTGAGCTTTACTCCAGCGAGGGGTACGAGTGAAGCGCGAGTCTCCGGGAGACAGGTCGCATGTCGTGTCTAGCGTAATGCTAAACAAACTGCTCGCTGCTACTTCATGAATTGAGCTCATATTGCTAGCCAGCTAACACGTTAGCTCTGCCTCTTACAAGCAATGTCCAGTCTACCACAAAATAACTTGAAGGAACAACTAGCGAGGCACAGCAATGCTGCTCAAAGCAAGCAGTCTGTTGCTAAACCTAAACCGGGGTAAGTATGGTCAAAAACCCACAGGGATAAACTGCTAGCTAACTGTAAGCTTTGCTAACAGCACAAGGATGGATACGTTTTGTTATTTACTGTACACTCTGTTTAGGGTGACAGTGCTGGGCATGCGATATGGTTTCGAATAGCGACAATTTCACCTCAAAGTCTGTAAGACTGTCTGTTAGGCTAGCTGTCTTAACAGTCATATTGTTTTTATAATTCAGCTCCTTTTGTGTGTAATTTTCAGGGCTTTTTCTTTCAAAAAGAAGTCCTCATCAGGTACGACCAAGGTGGAAGTCCCTACGAAGGTAATCAGCTCAAATGTTTTGGCAAACAGGAATGTCAATGTCCCCAAGAGTGGTTTGGTGACTAAATCTCCTTTGACATTTTCAAACAAGCTTGAGAGACCTCAAAAATCCAAAATCAACAACTACTTCTCTGTAAGTTCAAAATGCAAGTCGGATACCATCAGCTCAGCAGATATTGCCTCTCCTGCATCCCAAACACCTTCAATGGTCTCTGATATTAAGTCAGCACCAGCTCCAGCTAAATCTGACAGCCAGTCTTGTAGCAGTAATCCATTCAATTCCACAGCTCTGGATGTGTCACGTAGTTTTCCTGTGGACAACTGGGATGATTTAGATGACTTTGAAACACCAGCCAAGGGAAAAAACAACTCATTCAGTTCAGAAGTATCAGAGAAAAGTGGCAAACTACTGCCATCCCCTACTGGAGAAAAAGCACAATCAACAGGGAAACTAAACTATGATTCCTTATTTAAAACATCCAAATTAACTAGCAAGAATGGTAAGCAAACCTGCATGGAAACAGATGAGCCAGAGGAAAATGTCAACACCGCTGCAGTTTCACCAGGACCCAGTTTAAACCAGGAACCAGCAGACTGGTCAGATGAGGAGGAACTTGCCATTAAGATGAACAGAAAACATCCTGCACATCTAAAGCATATCATGAGTGATAGTGAAGAAGATAATAATGCTGAGCTGGAACCTTTTACAGGAAGCACAGGTAACTGCTTGTTTATTTTAGGTATACACTGGTCAACAGATTACATTTAAAAACAAAAAGAAACTATGTGCTACCATGTGTTACTCTATAGGTAACAAGAAAATATGGATTGACCCAAAGACAATAGAGATAGATGACAACTCGGAGCCTGAAGACGACCTTGATTGCATTCCACCTTCACCCATCCCTGATGAGGTTACTTACACAGGCTCAACACTGGAGACAAGGTCAGAATTTAGACTTGTCTGCCTATTTTACCAATCATACTTGTGTTTATAGCAGCCAAAATGCTCGAATGTTCTCTTTCATCCTGTAAAAAGTTGTTACTGCCAGCAGTCTCTTCTCTGTAGTGATAATAGTTAGATTGATGGGGAAAGTTTTAAGTATAGACAGTATAAAAGACAGCCTTGGCTTCAGAGATGGTGCCAATGAGCAAAAGGCGTAAAACTGAATTTCTTTAATGGCCAGCAAGTTTGGTTCCTCTGAACTTCCGATCTGTGGGGAAAAAGACCTGTGGCTTTCTCATCTTTGACCTTAATAAATACTTAGCTGATGAACTTAATCACTAGTTTCAGGTTATATTTATTATAACAAGAAAGTCATTTTAAAAATTACGGTTGTTCTAAGAGTTAGAAACGTATCACATGACTTGCTTTATTTTCAAACAGAGCTAAATCAGCTGATGCTCAAATTGGAGACAATGCTGTGAAATCAAAGAGCCCCGTCACACTGAATGAACCATCCAAGCTCTGCTCAAAAGACAAAACAAGTGAGTGTTGTGCCTTTTTTAAGCAAAAAAATTCCTATACCTCATTTTATTCAAAAGTATGTTTTGTTGTTTTTTTCTTTCTATGTATTGATTTCTTTTCAGATGAAAAACTTTTTGCTATCATGGAGTCCATTTGTGCTCTGGTTGACTCCATCCCTGAACATGAATTAATTGCTTTGTCCTGTGGAGATGAACTTTTACTGAAGCGGGCCCAGAGGTGTGTTAGCTTTGCGTGTGGTTTTGGTATTATTCACGGTGTTTTAATTAAATCTCAGTATGACCATAATCACCTGCTTTTATCCTGCAGGAAGAGAATTCTTGCAACTGGCGGTGACTGTTTGTTTAGGATGCAGCAGCCAGACAGCACAGTGATTTCTGAACCCATCTTCAAAGAAACGTCTTTTTCAAGCAACGGTGTTTCATCCAACAGCTCTGTGCCTGTGGACTCCAAGAAGCCTCCTCAGCATAGAAGATCTTCAGTCATCTCTGTGGACTATGACTCTGATCACTCTGACAGTGTTATTGATTTAAAGCCCTTGGATAATAAGGACAGCAGGGCGATAGGTGTTGAAACTGACAGTATCTGTGACTCTCCATCAGCACACAGGCTCACAAAGCCATCTTTTAATATATCTGAGAAATTGAGCATTGACCTTGATGGCTCAGACCTCTTCTTCTCACCCAAGGAGTCAGAGAGTGGTGTGCAGAAGAAATCGAACAACACCCCAACATTTGTAGTTGATGAAGAAATGGATGACTTCTACAATGACGACTTTGATATAGATGACTTTAATGACTCTGATATCCCAGATTACTTTGACGAACCGCAAACATCATCAGCTGTGACTACAGCAGTGAAAGAGGGGGGGCCGAGCAAGTCCTCATGGGAGAAGAAACCAACAACACCTGCTTCTGCTCCAAAGCCGTCAACGATTTGTTCTCCAGGCAAGTCATTTTGTACTCACTGAATCTGTTTTTGAGGCATCTGAGAACAGCCAATTGTTTCCCTCTGGTCCACAGATCTCATACAACTCTAGATTGTTACACATTCCATGTGTATTGATTTCATTCTCCTGAAATGCAAAACTCCATATGAATTATATATTTAACAGAAAACATATGTTTTTAAAGGTGGTCTGTCATAGCTGATAAACACATGATTTGATTTTTTAAGGAACTTGTCTTTTTTGTGTCTCTATTTGCAGAACCCACCTTCAAAAACCCAGCTCATGATTGCTTCAGAGGCTTCAACTTCCCTCATTCACAAGAGATGATGAAGATCTTTCACAAGCGTTTTGGACTTCATCAGTTCAGGTTTAATCAACTAGAAGCGATTAATGCTGCACTACTGGGTGAAGATGCATTTGTTTTAATGCCCACAGGTTTGTAAAAGCATGCTTACAGTAGCAGTGCAGCGGTTGCTGTGAAGATGTCCAGGTATCTTAAACTGTTGTATTTTTTTAGGTGGAGGGAAAAGTTTGTGCTATCAGCTGCCTGCGTGTGTCTCGCTGGGGGTCACTGTGGTGGTTTCTCCACTCAAATCACTCATCGTAGACCAAGTTCAGAAACTCACCACCCTGGATGTAAGTATGCTTGTTTCCACTCGTCTATTTGATCAGAGAAAAGTGTGAAGTGCTTATGCGTGTACTCAGAAAGTGTATTAAATAAATTAGTTAATTTAATAGGTTTAAAAAGCATTTTCATTTTAACAGTTTTTCAAAACTATGGGTCAGTTCATATCTTAACTTTTGGCAGTCAGATTTGGTTCATTTCACCAATTGGCCCCTGTCTGCCACCTGATTACTTAATCATGATTGGATTATAACATGCATCTCAATATAAGGCCCGGGGGCCAGAATTTGCCAGGCAAAGACTCCAGTTTGGCCCAAAGGAAGGCCTTGGAAAATTTGAAGGAGGGCATCATTTTTGCACTGTTAACTATGTTTTGTTTTGTTTTTTTATAAGTTTTGTTTTTCCTGTTGATAAACACCTCCCCTGTGGACATTCAATTAGAAAAAAGTAATTAGGTAACATATAAACAATTAAATAACAACAGAAAAATTCCTGTCTACAATTGAAATGTCTGTTTTTTCAAAATAAGTAAATTTACTTATTTTGAAAAAACAGACATCCCGGTGCATAAGTTTTCTGCTTTATAATTAAATCACAGCCTGAGAAATGAAGTGTCACAGCCTTTTCTGACATTTTACACATTTATTTCTCACAAGTTAAGTCCAAAGAGTTGTGCTGACAAATTTCTTTAATTTACCACAGCAGCATTTCTTTGTCATGTAGATACTGCATTTGATTTGCTTATATTAAGATATCTGAGGGATTAACTGTGTAGTTAAACTTCCTTAGACTGACCAAAAGAGGAGTTTCGCTTGTCCAGCCCACTTGCATTAATGTTTTCACTAACAGCTCCACACGACATGGGAAATGGAACTGCGATGCAATATTGTGAATGATTGAATAGTAATTTCAGTCTTGGTTTAGGAAGTTTGTTATACTTCTGCTGTTTTTTTTTGTGGTGTTGTTGTGGTTTGTTTTGTGTTTTTGTTTTTTATTTTTTGTTTTTATTGTATTGTTCTGCATTTCAGATTCCAGCAACAAGTCTATCTGGTGATAAAAGTGATAGTGAAGCATCGAGGATTTATATGCAGCTTTCAAGGAAAGATCCCATTATTAAACTGCTCTATGTCACACCTGAAAAGGTGAGCTTTTTGTGACTTGTAATCTAATTTTGAAAGATTTAATTGTATTATAATTGGATAATTAAACGTGTCTGTAACTATAAATTCTGTAATGCTTAAAACTGACTTATTCCTCACTCCCCCCCAAAAGGTGAGTGCGAGTAACAGGGTAATCTCCGCACTGCAGAACTTGTACGAGCGAGGCCTTCTGGCTCGGTTTGTCATAGATGAAGCCCATTGTGTCAGTCAGGTATGCTCCTTTGCTTTCATGCGCACCCAATCCTGCTGTATGCTTTTATTTTTAGCAGCAGCCATTTTGAATCATTCCATCATTTTAAATCTTTCAGTGGGGCCACGATTTCCGCCCAGACTACAAGAAGCTGCATGAACTGCGTCAGAAGTTCCCCAATGTGGCAATGATGGCTCTGACAGCCACAGCTACTCCCCGAGTGCAGAAAGACATCCTGAACCAGCTGAACATGAGTCGACCCCAAGTGTATGTGTTCACTTTCAGCCTCTGGCTTAGATTTATAACGTGTGTGTGTATATATATTTGTTTTTCTTCTTCTTGCTGGATCAAAAAGCAAAACAGTAACTGAACATTTTTCTTCCAATGTGTTTTCAGGTTTACGATGAGCTTCAACAGAACAAACCTGAAGTACTCAGTGCTGCCCAAGAAACCCAAAAAGGTGGATGAGGACTGCACCAGCTGGATCAAGAAGCACTACCCACGTAAATAATTCAGTACTTTCTCTGATCCCGGTGCATGCTATTTTCAGAACACTGTCATAACTGCTGTGTTAAATTTTTAACTGTATATGAACACTTTAAGCCCTCACATGTCTGGAACAGTAGGTGGGAAATCAAAACAGTTTGCAGAAAACAAGCCAAGTGGATTACCGTGTAGAATTTTATTATATCAAGTTGTTGGATGTTATTTTGGATAGAAGTAAAATCCCTAAGTCTTAAATCTGTGTTTTGTCGGGGGTTATGTGCATCTGTCTGTTGTTCTGATGCAGGTGACTCTGGCATCGTGTACTGCCTGTCTCGTAACGACTGTGATGCCATGGCCGAGAGTCTTCAGAGAGCAGGGTTATCAGCCCTGTCGTATCACGCAGGACTCAGTGACAGTGACCGAGAGTATGTGCAGAGCAAATGGATCAATCAGGATGGTTGCCAGGTCAGCTCAAAACTCAAATTATAGATATTATGAACATAACCAGCAGTCTGGGTACTGGCCACAAAGACGAGATCACTAGATGGTTGCGTAATTTAAACCATGGTTTCGAGTCATGCTTGAAATCCTCTTCTTTCATTGCTGCCAACAGGTCATCTGTGCCACCATAGCCTTTGGCATGGGCATTGACAAGCCTGATGTGCGCTATGTGATCCACGCTAGTCTGCCTAAATCAATGGAAGGATACTACCAGGAGTCAGGGAGAGCTGGCAGGGATGGAGAGATCTCTCACTGCATTCTCTTTTACTCCTACACCGACGTCCAGCGCATCAAGAGGATTATCAGCAGTAAGTGATAGAAAATCAAACCGTCCAGGCCAGTTCAGCTCCTAACATGTTTACACAGTGTCTTTTTGGCTTCTTGCATTATCGCAGTGGACAGAGAAGGTGACAGACACACCAAGGCAACTCACTACAACAACCTACACAGCATGGTGCACTTCTGTGAGAACGTGATGGAGTGCAGAAGAATTCAGCTGCTCGCGTATTTCGGAGAGCTGAAGTTCAACAGAAACTTTTGTAAGGACCATCCAGACGTCAGCTGCGACAACTGTACCAAACCCAACGTAGGAATCATTTCTTCTATGTTGATGATATATGTAACCTACCGCCAGCTGTTTGTAATTGGCCATCAATGTTCCTGAAAACAGCAATACAAGATGCGAAACGTGACTGAAGATGTAAAAAAGATCGTGAGGTTTGTCCAGGAGAACTGTGAGAAAGTCGGAGCAAGGTTTGGCAAGACTGCTAACCAAAACAGACTGACCCTCAACATGCTTGTGGATATCTTCATAGGTACAGTACATACACAAGCAAGCAGTAAAAATGCATTTGGCAACTAGACAAGTTGATATTCCCAGTACAGTTGTTTGAATTATGTGTGGTTAAAAAAACTGTAAATGTTCTTTTATGTCAGGCTCTAAAGCTGCCAAGGTACAGACAGGAATGTTTGGCATTGGAGCAGCCTATTCCAGACACAATGCTGACCGTCTTTTTAAAAAGCTGGTTCTGGATAACGTCCTGGTTGAAGACCTCTACATCACCAATGGTGGGCAAGCTGTGTCTTATATCTCCGCTGGAACAAAAGCCATGAATGTTCTGTCTGGACACATGCAGGTAAGAGGTCGCACATCAGCGTTTAAGGCCTTTACAGACCTGACAGGCATGATGAAATCAATTATCAATTGTTTTTCTTGGTGCTTTTTAATTTGCTTGCAGTGTGCATTACAAATCCATATCCTAAAAAAATCTGAATTTGTGTAATTTTTACTTGAAACGATTGGTGTACAAAGGGCTTTAAAGTGTCATGAAGAGAGGTAGAGCAGGAAAATGCATTGAGGTGCTGCCAGTCATTGAAAACACTACTGGCTTTCATCATTTCCCAGGTGGAGTTTTATGAGACTGAGAGCGCGTCCACCATCAGGAAACATAAAGCTGCCATGGCGAAGAACGTCTCCCGGAGAGAGGAGATGGTGCAGGAGTGTCTTAAGGAGCTGTTGGATCTCTGCAAGCAGCTGGGGAAAGCGTTTGGCCTTCATTATTACAATATTTTCTCCACTGCCACATTGAAAAAGATAGCTGGTAATTAAACTTCTCAGACACAGAACTTTTTATTTAATTTCAAAAGGAAACATTTTATAACTTAACACACTTTTTGTCACATTCAGAAAAGCTTTCTTCTGACCCTGAAGTCCTCCTGCAAATTGATGGTGTAACAGAAGATAAACTGGACAAGTATGGAGCTGAAGTCATTCAGGTCCTACAGAAATATTCTGAGTGGCAGCTACCTGGTAAGAGATCCTACTGAAGTTTTGCATATTGTAACTTTTTGGATCACATGATGGTGTGCTGTCGTCAACCTAACAGGCAGGTGGGCAGCATGTTCACCTGAGTTTGTGAATAAGATAACTTGAAAATGAGGCGACATAGGAGCTTCCAGTTATATCAAATTGTATCTACTTAAAATCTCAGACCAGTTTAAAATTGTGACCTCAATGTCAGAGGTCAAGGTTTCTTAAAATCTTGTGAATGTGATAACTTGAGATCAAGACATCTAAGATTTTGAAGTTGACACCATAGGCATGTCTATGAGGAGGCTGACCACTAGCACTAGTGGTTGCCTGTAGTTTTTTTTTTAAACTTTAACACAATGTGTGAATTTAAAAATAAAGTTTAATTTTTTCTGTGTATCAGAGGAGCAGGCTGACAGTGGAGGCGACGGGTGGATAGACACGGCACGAGGTCGCACTCGTGGAAATGACGAGGATGACACAGAGTCCTCCACCTACTTCCGTAATAAGTCTGCACAGGGACAGAAGAGAAAGAAGGCTCCGTTCTTCAAGTATTCCAAGAAGAAAAAAGGATGTGGCAACACAAGCTCCAGTTCTAAAGGGTCTGTAGAGTGTTGTCTCACATTTCATCATCCAGTTGGGGATCATATTTGCCAATAGGCGTCACCTTGTAACTGAACTATTTTTCTTTTTTGCTTTCTTTTGTCTTTCTGTGGTGATTTTTGTGGATTTAGCCGTGGCTACAGCAGCAATAAATCCTGGTCGTCCTCCAGCTCCAGGGGTGGAGGTCGAGGGTCCAGGAGCTCAGCAGGTGATGCATCAGCAACCAGGAGACCAGGATTACTGGCAGCCCCGATGCCTCAAAGCAGCCAGCGTCCATTCTTAAAGCCAGTATTTTCACACTTGAGCTAGGACTCCTTCGTCCCGTATCTGACTTTGTAGGCTAGTAAGCTAATTTTCTAATCCACCAAGCTGCTGCTTTGTATTGGACCAGCTAAAACTGCATTTTCTGTACAGTTATCGCATGTTTATATTGTTGTACATTTTTACTTTCTGTGGCTGGAATCCTTCCCTGCACTTTTATGTGCTTGTCTTATTTGATAATAAAAATAAATTAAAATTTTATTCATGAGTATCGATTTAACTTGTTTTGTTGGTTTTTTTAAACACAAAACCACACGAGCAGCTGCATCTGTTTTGAACATTTATTTCAAGTTTGAAGTGTCTTATTTAATGGCACCAGTTACAAGGGACTATTGGAGAGAAACAATATTTTATACTGACTTGTACAGAAGGTTACCTACAGTACAAACATTGGTTTTGGAATGGATCAGACTGAACAAGAACTGGATTTGGCACATGGATATATATATATATAGATATGTATATATACTTGTATATTTAACATAATTAAACAGCAATCTCTGATCTGAGGATAGAATGAGGCAGACTAGAGAACACGCCACCAGACATGGATATGCATATACACTCATTGACGTGTATGCACAGTTGTGTGAAGGTCTGTACTGGGAGCGAGCAAAGGGCAAAAAGCAGAGCAAGCCGTCTTGGGTTCGTTTCATTAAACCCTTGGTGCGAAAAGCACCATTCACAATGTGACAGGGGCTCTGGCCAGGAAGGAAATCAAGCCAATTAAGAACAAACCACCTAATTGTGGTCAGGTAAGTTGGTTTATGTGATTGCAACAGAAATCTTAAATTCTGATATATTTTTTTAGCTGTTTTAGCTAATAATGACTCAGATATGTAGACAACATAACACGTCACAGTAAAGTGCAGTCCAGTAGAATTAAAAAAAAGCAACCTCAGGCATGAAACTTAAGATCTTTTTGTTACAGCCTTCATAACAATCGATCAAAGGTTTACAGAAATCTGGTGGTTGGCTGTCATATGAAATTGCATTTTAAATCCATGCAGCTTCTGTTACTGGGTTAATTCTCATCACGTATATTTTACTTTTACTAAAATTCATGTTTCATCTTCCACTGCAACCACATTTTTTTTTCAAAAAGTACAAACAAGCCAATTTTCCTTATGAACCATAAATGACAGATTTCAACAATGTCGCTTCTTGTCATCTCCCATGAAGTAAAGTAACTGCAGAAAATGTAAACGTGGCACCGCGACTGCAATGTAATGTCAAGTTTGTCACAGGAAACAGGCTTGCAAAGAGTTTTGCCTGCCTGTTGAACACTAGAGTCTAAGACAGAGCTGAAAGTGTTTTTCCCCTCTTGGTTTGGGAGATTTAAGGATGGAGAAGTCTGTAGCCGAAAGAGATGTTGCGCCTCTCTGTCTCCATTCCTTCATCTTTGCCACTTTGGTAAACTGCAGAGTGAGGATCCAGGCACAGGGAGCAATGTTTTGCTTAACAGTGAAACAACAGAAAACAGCAGAACAAACATCCACACAAGAGGTCTCTAAAGAAAATGCCATTTTAGAAACTGATTACTGATTGCAAAGGTAACTGAGCGTCTAAGCGTTTGAGTCCAAGCATTGTTGTTCGAGTGAGCACAACAGCAAATTGGGGGAATAAATTTGACTCATCAAACATTAGTCATCATTAGATCTTAGTATACATGTTTTTCATACTTTTTGCTCTTACAGCTGTTTATTGCTTCATGAATAATGCTGCCTTCTTCTTTTTTTTTTTTTTTTTTTTTAATTGTTGCATGTTCAGAGAGACCGCTTAAGCTACATAATGCTGAAAGATGTAAAAGGAACACTTTTAAAAAGAGATGTCTACAACAATGCAGCCTGGCTGGACTAAAGGGTCATACTGACCTCAGTGAAAAAGTAATAAATATGAAGTATGAAAGTACACAAAAAAAGTCAACCCACCCGCCCCGCTCCACCCCCTGGTAGGAAAAAATGTGCTTTTTTTTTTCTTTTCTTCACATAAATAAGCTCCTACATCAACAGATTTCTTGCTAGTGTTGCTGTATTGATTCCATGTTTCCTTTTAGCATTGTGCTGAGAAATGTCAGTGCTGTTACCTCCACCAGAGATAACTATGGCCTGTGAAAGACAATTAGCCAAAGGAGTGGATCCAGCCACAATGCCAGCGTGCAAGCTACTCTGTCTGCAGTCAGGCCGTAGCCGAGGACTTATATGCTCAGATTACACAGGAGCAAACAAATCAAGTAGCACCATCAAGCCTTTAGTGGAGCAGCTGCAGGAGGGGGTGTTTAAAAAAAAAAAAAAAGAAAATAAAGAAGAAAAGAAAACATTAACCCTGTACAGCCGTTGATCAGCCTTCAATTTCGAATTTACATGGTAATTAATCCTTCAGAACTTCTCTACATCTCTTTCTGGTCACCCCTCTCACTTCTCCTCCTTCTCTGCTTTAGTCTGTCCAAGCCTCCACTCCATCACCACGAATCTTGCTTCCACTCCTACATAATGACACACTAACACATACACCTGCACTCGGTGCAGGAGGTAGACACGCAATACAACCCCCCCAATTTTAACCAGAATCCAGCAGCCACGACAGTTATTGCTCCCTTGAGCTGTGAGACAGAAGAGCCTCAAGCATGACCAAGACACCAAGGGGCAGATGTTATCTGATATAAACCTCCAGATAAAGAAAAGATTCCTGTATGCAGTCTGTCTCCACCAAAGTCGAGATTTCTGGTTTCACATTAGTTAATTCTAGATTAAATTATTGTTTCAGTGTGATTTTCCTTAATCTGACCAACAGATACTGTATTTATAAATGCAGAGAAAAGATAATTATTGCATTAATAGTAGCTAATTTTATGCAATATTCATTTATCAAAACAGTCTCCCAGTTTTTTTTTTTAAATGTTAAATTTTTAAGAATGTCAAATTACTTTGTGTGTTTGTTTTTTTAAGAGGACCTTTTATATCCTTAAGAGTAGCTTTGCATGAAAAACAGCTTAAAATAATTATTGTTTACCTCATTCTGTGCTTTAGTGCAGCCCTTCAGCTTATCTTCTGTCTGAAATGAGCCATTTTAGCTCCTCCACTCCATCAGGTGAGTGGTGGTTATGTGCGCACACAACCAGCACTGTGTGCCTAAACATGACCATATTAGGGACATCCGCTCTTACTGACATCATGCAGGTCCAAGGGTCCAAAAAAAACAAAACAAAACAAAAAATCAAACTGTCAGCAGCCTGAAGCCTGAGCTTCTGTCTCACATGGATTATTTGCACATTTGTATACTCAACTATCTTAAACATGAGAATCCAGCATATATATATTTAAATATCAAAAAAAAAAAAGAGAAAAGCCTAACAGGTCCCCTTTAACGTAGATCCAGTCAGTCAGGCTCCGTCACCTCTCCAATTCTTCAAGTAAATTAAGATATGATAAAGTTATGAAAGTCGGACATATGTTTTTGAATTATTTAGTATTGGTGGTACAATGACATTCCAGATTTAATTCAATCTAAATGGTCATTAAAGTTACACACACTCTGCTGGTGGAGTGATGGGAGGCATGATTAGTGTTGAGTGGATCTGGATAAAAGCCCTGTTTTTTGTTGTTTTTTTTTTTGTTTTTTTTTGTTGTTTTTTCTTTTTTTCTTTTTTAGACCTCCTTCCATCTTTCCATAAATGCTTCTGACCTTACAGCACTAAAAAAGGTATAATTTAATCTCAATAACAAAATAACATTTCAGTTCTGTTAAAATATACATGGAAAACGTGTCAATATATATTAGGAAACAAACTAATTTGTACAAAAAGTACAGTATTACTCTTATTCTAACAATATTAATAATATAGTCAGAGCAAGGTTGATATGAAACCAAAATAAATCAAGAATTCTTCATACAAAGAAATCATTGAAATTCATCGAATTTCAACGTGATGAAAAAAAAAGCAAATCAAATTAAAATGAAGAAATAACAAAAGAACTGAACCAACGAGCACATTCAAAGTTCTTAATTATTAAAACCACGTCAGCATTGCACATCTACCTAGACTATCATCTACTGGTGCCAGTGAATCTTTGCTCATTGTGAGCGTTTTTCTAACCACGTCTGACACTACTGGGAAAATAACACTACAGGTATTGGTACTTATTTCACCGTATCCTTATAAAGTGTTAGAAAATAACCTTGCGAACCTTGTATACAAATGTATACTGAAGTCTAACTGTGTCTTAAGCTATCGATAATTTCTATATTCCCAAAAAAACCTCATTAACCACACTTTCTGTTTTCCCTTCCACACGCCTTCACTATTATTCCCTTCAAACTGCTTTGTTTTGTCTAATGAGGTTAAT
The DNA here is from genome assembly GCF_036321145.2 of Pelmatolapia mariae. NCBI lineage: Eukaryota > Metazoa > Chordata > Actinopteri > Cichliformes > Cichlidae > Pelmatolapia > Pelmatolapia mariae. The sequence goes on along the minus strand of NC_086233.1, from coordinate 52,880,243 downwards.
CTGCTGCCGACTTCTGATGGGGATGAATTGATATCAAGAGCTATTACACCACTTTGACTCATGTATGGTTCACAGCAGAAGGCCCTTTGACTCTGACGTGACTCACTTCCATCTTTTACTGACAAAATCAACATCCTTGATCACCATTCACGACCCCTTCTTCTGCTAATCGTGTTTAAAAGCAGTAAATAAGAAACGAAGGCAACGTTCATCTGTTGCGACAAAAAAAACATCTTCTGTTCCGGTAAAAGGAACTGTTTAAAATCCTTTAGTTCTTTGCTTTTCTCTTTAATTTTTTTTCCTTTGTTTTATTTGAAAAAATAAAATACCTGAAATGGCTTAAAATTAAAAAAAAAAAAAAAAAGCAGAAAAAAGGTGTCCTGGCTTTTGTAGAAAAAAAAAAGGAAAAAAGAACAACGTAAGCGAAACGAGGAGGGGGTTGGGTGGGTGAGGGCAACTTAAAGTGGAGGAGGGGGAGAGAGATCCTGGCCCGGTGTTACCAGGAGTGGTCCAAGCTGTATGTCTGTCTGCAGGAGGAGGATGAGAGAAGCAGGGTTCATGGTTGGGACGAGGCTGCCCTCCATCACTCCGGAGTCCTAACCGTCTTGTCAGACCCCCGAACAGGTTTATGGACTCTACGACCTCACTCTCACTTGTTAATGAGCAACCCGCCCACCCAGCGGAGCTTGCAGGCAAACCACCGCCTGAGGGGACAAAAGTATTCGTAATGGAACTGCTCAAATTCGGGGGTCTGGCGGATATCAGTTAAAAATGCAATGTCAAGGTCTGACTCGGTGAGGATGATGAGGAGGAGGAGCAACACAAAGAGGAGTCCAATGGTCACAAGGAGCAAACGGAGGACACTTAAGACAAACTTATTCACCTGTTCCACCTCGCTGAGGGCTGAGTCCCCCCCTGCGCCCTCCTGTGCAGATCTACTGTCCGCACCAAAATCACCCCGTTCCCCATACATAGGGGTGCCCGCTTCCGACTCCTTTTCCTCCTCAATGCTGCAGGGCGCTCCATTGATTTGGCGTGATACGGCTAGTTCCATGCTGTGCTCAGCCACCGGCGTGGGCAGGACGCTGTCAGAGGGGCTGTAGGCCTCGTCAGAGATGACTGCCATCCCCTCGCTGGTATCTGCGACCTGGCTCCGGGAGCGTGGTATAAAGGATTCCCCGTGGGACACTGAACGCACCGGTGTAGAGTGGGCACTGTCACGCAAGGACTCCAGACCTGCAGAGGAGTTCAAAGAGGAAATAAAACAAGGGAATCACATGAAGTAGGAAATATTACACACATTTTAGACATAAAGAACTTATATAAACTTGGCTATAAAGGGGCTTTATGATAGTCTCAAAGTTATTCACGATTGTGCCACTATTTTATACAAATTTTCAAACCTGCCTGTCTCTCCAAGTTTTGATTGGTCTTTTTAACTGAAATTAGTGCAAACCACAGCACAGAGACAGCACTCCCCAGAGTGATATCTGTTGGATGCTGCTGATGCTTGTAAATCCTATTTTAGTTTTATTAGATCTGAGCGCTACATTTGACACTGTGACTCACTGCATTTTACTGAATGGTCTCCAACATTAGGTTGGCATCTCTGGTACAGTCAGTTTTAAGGTGGTTTTATTCTTATTTATAGGATAACTCTTTTAGTGTTGACATTGGCAAATCACAGTCATCCTTAATGAAAATGACCTGTGGAGTACCTCAGGGATCTGTCCTCGGCCCTCTCCTGTTTTTTCTTTCTCTACATGTTATCCCTGGAATAGATCATCCATAGTTTTCACATCTATCTTCTTCCTCACATTTGTTTTAATTTAACTGTTTTTTGAATTATAATTTTCTTTATTCCTCACCGTTAACCTCATTGAGCTGTGAGTATTCCTACACCTAATATGTTTTAACTTTTAACTCCTCTTAAATGTTTTAATTACTTTTTCTTTACTTGTTCTTGTTGTTCTTCTTCTTCTTGCTCTTGTTACTATTAAAGTGAGTGGTCACTTATACTTTCCATCTAATGAGGCACTCACACACACCCTTTACTGTAGTTCTGGTACTGTTGAAAGGTTTCTGTTTGACCAGCAGAGGTCTGTTACGACGTGCAGACACACAGGCTCCACTTTGAGAGCTGAAATTTGATCACGCTTTCTCCACAGTCAAGCAGTTAATGTGAATCATTTTAGATAGTCTGTATTGTCCCAGGGGGAGATGTGTTTTCACAAGTCTGTCTACACAAACTATAGAAATAACCATGGCCAACATATCATATGGATCCTCCTCTCCACCCAGTGTGCATTAACACAAATGAGCACTAATAAAGTTTGTTTGTTCTGCTCTTTGAAATTCCAATATTGCCAACATTACTAACATACTCATTTTGAATCCAATCCAAATGTAATGTATATATCCTTCAACAACAAAGCAAATAACTCACACGGGCTCTTACACAAAGAGGGTTGGAGAGTGCCGTAGAAGGGTATCAACCCAACAGCAGGAGCGGTATCTTCTCATTTCGGTGACAAGGCCCAGAAGGACCACTGGCAGAGCAATACAAAATGAACTTAAAACAGGCTACTCATATATTACTGCATATTTCAGACTCTATGAGGGTGGCATGAGGTCCAGACCTCCTTTAGTGGCACCTGGTTGTTGCCTCCCCACTGCACCTGCTGTCTCTTTTATTTGCACCAAAAGCAGAATTTAAAATGGTTTTTGTTTCCTAACTGGACAGACTGATATCCCCGAAGTTTAACTGACTTCGTGTTATACTGATCGACTATGGTTTTCTACTAATGATCGACTCCTACTGTGTGTTTATTATTTTCTTTCAACCCACCATTTCTGGGTCAAAATCACTAATCTGCTACACATTTAATGTTGCCATAGTCACACACTTGAGTTTTTTCTATTCTTGTTTTGATTTCATTTCAATTCTACTCATATTGAGGTTCAACTCTGATTTTGAATTTTGGTTCTTATCTGTGTAAGTTTTTGTGTTATTCTAGTGATATTTTTCTTTTTTTGTGATATCATTTTATTTCTTTCAGTTCTTGTCTTGATTTTATTATTATCCCAGTATCCCCAGCGTATCTGTTTTTTCACCTGTTATTTATGGTTTCCTCCTGTGTTCTGCCCTCACCTGTGTCCTGTGGTTCATTCATATGTTGTGCGTGCTTCCTCTTTGCTTGCTGCGCTGTTTCTTTGGATTAGGTTTTACTTTTATTTACCTTGCTTGTGTGTGAGCCATACACTCGCTCCTAACGATTATCCCTGACAAAATGAATCTTTATGGAATATATGACCAATGTTTTTTTTCCCGGAAAGACAGTTATGCATTTATTTACACAAATGCCTTGTTTAAAAAGAGAATGTAAATATTGAAAGGAAATAAAAAAAAGAGAGGAATGGCATGCAAAACACACTGGAATCAATCAAGTGACATTACATTTACAGTATGTGCCCTTGCTATTAGAGTATTAGAAGACCCCAAAACAAACGTCTCTGACCAGAAGTGCCATAAGGCAGAGCTGCTACTTGACTAAAAACACTATCATCCCATAGTGTTACAAGCAACTATTGAACAGAGGTTCAAAGACGAGCCAGATATACAGTACTGCAGCTGAACTGGTCATAGTACAGTACAAGAGAGGCACAGTATAGATGTCAGTGAAGACGAGCTGTTGAGATCTTTGCTGACGTAATCACATTCCCCACAGTGTCAAAGCAGCAACATTACACCTTTACTATAAAGAGAAGGGATTAAAATTCAGCTTTTGATGAGGAAGCACAACACGAAAAGGACTTTTTAAAAACTGTAAGAAAGTAGGGCAGATTATGCCCGGCACCTAAGCCTCTGCGGACATGAAACTTAAGTCAAGTGAAAAGAAAGCAGCATAAAGGCTGTGTGAATGTCAGCAGCTATCTTTACTCAGAGTAGATCTGTCTCAGCTTATCCTGTGTTCTGCTTACAGCAGCGAGCCAGTGAGTAGAAAATGTGTTTGCCATTTGTATCTGCCATATTTAGAGCTCTAAATTTTGAACACTCTAGCATAATAAAACTTTTACAGAAACCACACACACCACATTATCGTGCTGTACTTTTGAAATATGACAACAGCGACTTAAATTTGCCTGTCCAATAAGCTGGAAGCGCAGAAGACCACAGGAATTGTATCACTTTCACCTCGCTCAGGAGGCAGAGACTAATTTAGAATAGAGAACCAGCCAGTCCATGTAAAGCACACTCCTGGCTGGTTCTGTGGTGAGTTTACCTGGAGGATTGCTGGGCTGAACGGAAGGTAGCGAAGCGCCAGAAAGAGGGGTAATCTTGGCAGACCCCTGCGGCCCAGTCAGGGCAGGGTAGAGGGGCAGGACGCCCAGGGCCTTCCCCAGCAGTCGAGGCCCCAGGCTCAGCACACGAACTTTCACATCCCGGTAGCAATGATTGATCATACGCAGGTGGACATTCACCCGTGTGGTGATGCGGATCAGACACTTCACCATGGCTGCAGCGTGCGCGTGCTTATCCTGTCCTTATGGTCCCTTTCCAGAGTCCAGGCCACAGGGTGTGTTTGTGTTAGGCCGAAGGGTTCTGCTTTAGTTGCGGAGGTGAAAGAGTGGGTTCCTACACCAGTACTACAATCACTAGCATTGGCCTGGCCTGGTTTGGCCCCACCCAACCCAGTGACATAAATGGAGTAAAAGACCCAGGTTATTTTCAGCTGGCGTATTAATACCTCTGCAAGTCACCCAGTCAGCACACACACTGGTGGGTGGGTAAGGAGGGGTGCGGGGAGCTTTCTTCAACCCACAGCAAAACACCCTCTAAGACGGTACACCTGCTTCTGACCTCTGAGTCCACTGAGTGGTGGTATGTACTTGAAAGCCAGGGAGGCAGACCAGGTCTAACCCTAACCCACAAAAGGGGTGTACACCTGCTGTGTCCATCTCAGATAACAGAAACACTCAAGCCACCTGTTCAGGGCCAGCAGACCTGCAGGTGGGCTGAATAAGTGACTTTAGCTGCCACAGTGTTGGCACAACATGTGGTCAAACATACACACATCTCAAAAATGCTGCACTGAAGTGAGGTACGCTGACTGACGCACACACTTGCAGCATGTCCCACCAGCATGGACTGCTCCAAACAGCTCTAGTTACATCATGTGCTTGTGTGTACAAGCGTTTTTTGTTTTTTTTTTCTCAAGAAGAGGAGGATCTCACCCATAAGATCGAGATTAGATCTTCTTATTGACGATTTCAAATTTTGCGTGTCAGTTATTCAAGTGAACAGCCCCTGGCACTTGGTACGGTAATAGTGTGGAACTCAGTTCTTACCCTCCATGATAGATATGTGCACAGCTCTCCGACGCGTGCGCGGTACGCTGCTGAGCCGCGGCCCGTGGGTGATGGATGGACAACTTCTGCTAGGCACGAGGCCAGCCCTGCAGAGACAAACACAGACAGGAATGCGTAAACATCTGAGCTGTGAGTGAAGGTACTGTGGCCAGTAGGCGCTGCTGATATAAAGACATCTACAGTAGCTTGGTTCCTAAGAAAATGGAGGAAATTAAAGAAAATTGTGATCAAACATTCTGACCTCTCCTGAGTTCATAACTCTACCTGTGTATTTCTGGAGGTTCGCGTTTGATTTTGGCACTCTGCTCCATCACCTCTTTTGCCACTCGCCCACTGTTATAAAGCACAGAGACGATGCTCAGGATGAGTTCCACATACACGCACACTCACACGCACAAAACCATTCACCCACCACGGTCTCACCCAATGCTATGAAAGCTATAACTGCAGTGGATGAGTATAGTAGATGAGCATCATGATTGATTTTGTCCTGGTGAATTCAGCAGTTTGTAACTGAATTACACCCAGTAAGACAAATGCACACACAGACTTCTTGGCAAAAAATATAAAAACAATGATCATGGTTTGCCCTTTAAAAGTGAACTCAACATTTAACTGACTCGAGTGTTTTGGCATCGCCATCTTGTCACTGAGAAACTGAGGTCAATCTAAAAGTAGCCATGCTTTTAAGCATACACACTCCTTTGTTTTCTAAATGGGATTATAATTTACAAAATGAACATGATGTTGTATTAACCAAGACTTAAAACCAGTGATTAAGACAATAAATGCATTATGAAAATGTTTATAAAGGTCATAAATTAAGAAGTAGGCTTTTCTGTAAACTTGATACTTTTTGTTGTTTTTTTGCAACTAGAGGAGTGTCATGCTTTCTGGTCATGAGAAAAAAATTGAAATGCCATTTTAAAGGCACTTCCTCATTGGCTTTCCTTTGCAGACCCAGAAGTTCTCTATGACTGCTTTATCACATTCCTTCAGCTGTATTTATGCAGACAGGTTTAAGTTTATCTTCTTAGAGTTTAAGATTTTCTGCTATGGCCAAAAAGCTTCCTTATTGCTGGTGTAAGGAGCTTTACTAATAACTTTTCAAAAGAAGATTTAAACAGAACAATGTTTGCAAAAAGAGACAAATTTTAAATGTAATTTTTCATTACAAACTAAAGAGTCAGTAATCTTAAATCGATATCTGAAAACCAGTATAAACAAAAATACAAGAATTATAATTAGATTAATGTAGACAGGAGTAATAAACTAGACTCTTTGGCCACTTAATTAGGTACACCTGTTCAACTTTTCAAATGCAAATATCTAAATTCACTGCATTTAGGCATGTAGGCATGGTCAAGACTGAGCATAGGAATGGGAAAGAAAGGGGATTTAGGTGACTTTGAATGCTGTTGGTGCTAGACGGGCTGATCTACTGGGATTTTCCCACACAACCATCTCTAGGGTTTACAGAGAATGGATTAAAAGAGAGAAAATACCCAGTGAGCATCAGTTCTCCAGTGAAAAAGTCCTATTGATGTCAGAGGACAGTGGCCAGACTGCTTCGAGCCAATAGGAAGGCAACAGTAGCTCAAATAACCACTCGTTACAAGCAAAGTATAAAAAAAGAGCATCTCTGAATGCACATCACAATGTTGAAGCAGATGGGTACAGCAGCAGAAAAACCACACAGGGGGCCACTCCTGTCAACTAATAACAGGAAACTGAGGCTACAGTTTGGGCAGGCTCAGAACAGACAACTGGAAAAACATTGCCTGGTCTGATCAGTCTCAATGTCTCATGTGACATTTAGCAGGTAGATTCAGAATTTGGTGTAAACAACATGAAAATATTAATTCATCCTGCCGTGTATCAACAGGACAGTGGTGTAATGTTGTGGGGGGTATTCATTTTAAGCCCCGTGGTACTTATTAAGTATCATTTAAACCTTATTTCCAATGTTTCCAGCACCTTATTGAATCTGCCATGAAGATTTAAAACAGAAGCAAAAGGGAATCAAACCCGCTACTAGCACAGTGTACCTAATAAAGTGGCTGGCAAGTATCTAAATATTCCGTAATTTTTATGTCGTAATATAGATTTAAAACAGATAAAAAGAAAAAAACGTGTCATGACATCAGTCCCCTTCATTTCCCCCTCTGTGTCCTCTGTCTCGGTAGGTGTCAGTCCTTTCCTCCAGGCAAAGGTACCCTGACTTTAAAGCACAGAAGGCCAGGAGGGCCAAGTCTTCTGGGAACACTTCTCTCCACTCCAGCTGGGGGTTTTCTGCAGTGTCCTCCCCTCCCTGTCATCAGTCATATTGCCTTGTCGTGTACTCTACCTGTAGCGGAAACGGCTGCCCTTGAAGAATAGGTTGCTGCTGGACACAGTGCGAACCTGACTTGACTTCTCAAGCCTGATGGAAAAAGGAAAAGAAGAGAAAAACAAAACAAAAAAGTAAAAGTAAAGAAGTATTCAATCAAAGACAGCAAGAAGGAAAGTAATGACAATATCCCATATATTCTAGGGAGAATATGACCCTAATACGATCACACAGTTAAACCCCGAATGCCTGTGATCTTTTGTTTTCTGAATCTCAGAACAAACGAGAAACTAGGATCAAATATTCTTTTACTAAATTATGCATCTCATCTCTTTGCACTTTGGGCAGTGCATCCTCAACACGGCTCCATACAGGACTCAATGTTTATATTGTCATACTAAGTGAGACATGAATATTTAATATTTCATGTTGCTTTCTAGGGATATTTTTGCTTCTATCGTGTGTCCTCTTTTGCTCCCACAGACTTCCAAGAACAGTAAGATTTTAATAAATGGAAGGCTGATAAGAGATTAACAGTCTGCCACTTCAGGGAGTCATCGAAAGGGTCACGCTGGGAGCCTCTGAGCTCACACACTGAGCTTTTTGGGGTTTCTTTTCTGTTAACCATGATTCCTGGGCTGCAGAGAGCAGAGGAGACTCGCACAGTTACTCATGGCTGAGACAGGGGAACCATATCTCAGAAGGAGCACGAAAGTGCTTGTGGTCTCGTGCCAGTGCACAGTCGTTCACTAAAGGTCAGCAGCAGCTCACACCTCATTTTCTCGCAGACAAACAACCAGGAAGGGAAGTGCTCTGAGGATACTGAGGTACCATAATGCTACCCTGCCTGTCAGAGCAACTACATCATGATGAAAGGTTGAAAAGAACAATTAAATGACTTACTTATAGAAAGCTTGATTCTCCACTCCACACTTCCAAAGGTGCTTGCATGCCTCCGGTGTGGGTGCAAAGTATGTCAAGATGATCTTTTTGTCCTGCACGTTGAAAATAAGTGGGCGTGCAGGACAATATAACAAATTCTGATGGAAACTTTCTACAGACACAACATGCTTTTTCCAACAATTCATGCTCTCACCTCCTTCTGATTTGCATATATGTGAAAAGTCTTGCCTTCAAACTTGAGTTTGGTCACCTCGTTCCTGTCCGAAAGACAATGCAGCACAGTTACACGTACAGCAAGCACAAACACAAAGCCACAGCCTCTTTAAATATTCATTATAGTTCGCATAAACAGTCACAGATATGTTTTGGATGCCAAAATAAAAAAGTGTTAATATTCCCTGCAGACAGGGAATGGAGAGAAAGGGAAATCTGAGTGCTGCTGATGGCAAGCAAACAAAGCAATTAGCCTAAATGCTGCAAACATATTACGTAATAAGTCTGGCTGCATAATCATGATGGTAACCTCTTGACTTAAAAGCATGCAGGTAAAAGTTTAACAGAAATGCACCATGCTGTATAGACTTTCATTTAACCAATGAAGCATTTTCCTGAATTCAATTAAGCTCAAATCAGCTGCAAGTACAAGCTCCTAGTATCTCTTCTTGATCTAGTTTGCAGTTTAGCTGCTGTAATTAGCCATCTGTGTTCATGCGAGCCCCTGGCTTGTGTCACAGGTAGAGGCAGATGGAGTCGCTCTGTTGACTGTGACTGTACATCCAGCTGCTGTGCACACGCTGTTTCATGTAGATTACTCTGCATAAACTCACACTCTGCTAAAAATAACAAATCAACCAACAATTTCCCTAAACTCACCACAACTCACAGATCTGCTGTGAGTTGAGTACTCAAGGAGTGCGCTGCGATTGGCTCACATGAGAAAATGTTTCACATTTGGCTCACCATTTGAGAAAATGAACTCTCTTGTTTCCCTGAAGCACCACAAAACCGAACGGCGTGAAGGCAAGAAAAGCAGGGTTCCCAGACACATCCTGAAGCACACAAAACAATTTCAAAATAAAACTTAATGAGATAAAACTGAAGAGGATCCCAAAGGAATATTTAACCATTCAAGATGGACAGAAAAGCATTTACAACATGTCTAAAGAGAGCAAAATAGTAATTTTAAAAAATGCCACCCAACCTTGCATGGATGTGGATCAACACCATACGTCTCCAGCATCTGAGCTTTCTGTAGGAAATTTCGCTCTGATGTTTCAGGTTTCTGTCCACTAAGAGAGATTTTCTGTGTCAGTCCACCACAAAAATTAAAAATTAAATATCGAGATGTCTAAATTTGAAAAGGCTTGGAAGAGAGGAACGAACAAATACATTTCCAATAATGAGATCTACTCGTTTAGTGAGACTAAAAGAGGTAAAGATGAATAGCGCCCAAACAGATCAAATATGAACACAAGATCAATTGAAGCAAATAAACTATAGGATGACAAAAAACAAAAAGAAACACTTATTATTGATGTCAGCTTCTTTCTGGCTGTCACATTAACCTCAGTATTCAGGGCAGCTCTGTGCTTACATGGTATTAAGTAAAAGACACACCACTAGTGGGCAGCAGTGTCTCATACGATTTGTCCTCCTCCCACAGCATCAAAAGTAGACTTTTGCAATTCTATCTCTACTGTGACTCAGATTATTTCTTTAAACTGATTTTAATTTTTTAATTTTTGTTTTACTTGCCCCCTATATGTTCCAGACACCTTTAACTATTAAACAACCTCAAAATAATGCAAGATAACATGGTGGCTCATTCATTCATTTTTAAAAATGATGCAGATGAATGAATGAAATGCTTAATCAGCTCAGCAGCTGTCTCCAAAGTGTTTTTTCCTGTGCCTCTTCATGAACCCGGTCCATCAGATCACTTTCACTGCTGCTTATCAGGTTAATGCTGTGGCTAGGACCCGTCGCTAATAACTGTTCAAATAAAGGGCAAGCTACAGTCTAAGTGCTTTTCTCCGCTATCTGCTCAAATAACAGATGATAATCTGTCTATCCAGCCCAGTGCAAACCATTGATACCTCATCAAGCCAGTCAATTACATAAATGTCAAAGCAAGTCTAGTGTTTCTTTTGGCTGAGCGATTGCAGGTCATATATTTTGGCTCTTACATCAGCTCCGTCTTGTGTATGTCCGCAATCCTTCGCTCCAACTTCTCCGAATGTTTAGGAAAGAACTGGAACTTAGAGCTATAACCTTCAGGATGCTTCCCAGGGTCGTAATCACCGATCTCAGCTGGAGGGGGAATAACAAAATAAAAAAGATTTAAATTTTAAACATGTCCACAGACATTCATATCAGATAGACGTTAGATTTAAATGCCAGGGGAGTCGGGCTAAACATGGCCAGGTTTGTTTGTGGTTCTTGCCATTTTGTTCTCCCTTAGATGACCCTGATGTTGATTCCTCTCTGCAAAGAGGAGCTGACCAGGCAGCCTATGTTTAATTCATCAGACCATCTTCCTCAGGAGGACCTGCCTCCCTGTGAAGCCAGCTGAGACTGTGTGTGTGGTTCAAAGATGACAAGATGCCAGATAACAGCTTCAAAGACTTTATAACAGAGTGTGATTTTCTTGTTCATTACCTCGCAACTGAGGTGATTATCATACGGTACAGAACAAGCTTTCATTGTTTGTGAGTAGTTTGCTAAATCACATAGAGCGAAAAGTTCATTGCATCACATTAGGGAACTCTCTGAGGAGTATTTTTCGTTCTTGTGAAAAAATCCTCAGAAAATCTATTTTGCTTGGCTGGCGGTGTTTATCAGGACGGTGCTCTATGAGGCACAGTAAAACAGAGGTTGAGAACACAGTGAGAAGCAGAGAGTGGTACAAGAAATTTCCATCTGTCACTTTTCATTACCTTGAAGGATGTAGGCAGCCAGCATAGCCGCATCCGAGGTTTTGCACAGGAGCCGACCGTGATAGAGGTCTCTCTTGAGTTGCAGGAAGACAAGATATCTACAAAGGACAAAAACTACGTCAGCTGCTCTCACTGATTATAAGAAAACTGGTCATAAATACAGCTGATTTTCTCAGTGAACATTAGCAGGTAAACAATGAAGCAAGCAGGAATGGCAAACCTGATTTACCGCAAAGGCTACACGTTGTGTTCGTGTTCCCCATGGGTGGTTTGAATATTTCTTTTTGATTTAGTTGAAATGAGGGTTTTGTTTTGGGTGAAATAATGGCAGAAAGACCTCGAGGGAGAAGCTGCTACTGATCCCGCTGTGCTTTTCTTAAAATCTCCTGCCTAGTTTCAGGCTCATCGAACCAATCAGCTCCTGAATCGCGAACCTTAATGATTTGCAGCAAAGATGATGATGAATAATAGTAGAGATGAGTATTATTATTACTACCATTATCATTACTGTTGTTATAGTTAGAGGTGAAAAAAAACACTGAAACCCCACCAAGACCTGCTTTCTTTTCAGTGTCTAGAACATTTCCACAATGTTTTCTTTTCTTCTTTTCTTTTTTTTTTTTAAATGGAGACATCCCATGTTGTTCACATGGCAGCAGATTCACAGACCCTTTTAAAAATATGATGAGTAAACTGCACACACAACAACATCCCCAGCTATTTGGTGCTGATGGCTGCTGATCTTTTGATTACACTTCAAAACATCTGCACACTGATATGAGCACTAATGAGCATAGCCAACTAATTCTTTTATACATAATAGCAGATTTTCACTCATGATTATAAAGGGCTGAAAGAAGGATGTCAAGGATGTTACTGGGATAAAAATATTGCCTATATTTAGTAAGTTAGAATCAAAGTAGAAGTGCAAACAGGTGAAGAGAGATGCTATAATCATAACCATACCAAACTGTGCTAAAAGAACAGTTCTGCGTAATGGACAGTGAAACGCCACTGCATTAACTTATACATGGAATAGCCACAAGGACTCACATCTGCCATCAATAAACAAACCAAAAAGGAAACAGGAGGCAAATAAAACTGTAGGCTGATGTCAAACCAAATCTGTTATTACAATATAAATTCAACCGACCATGTTGTTAATCTGGTACTCCCATTTTTGCTTTTTTTGCTGTTGTTTTTTTTGTTTTATTGCAGGTGGTGAAAATTAATACCATGCTACAATGAAGATAACCTGTAACTACAAATAACACTCACTGGACACTTCATAAGGTCCATCTTGTCATTGTGGTATAGATTCAACAAAGTGCTGAAAACATTCCTCACACAGAGGTCCATACTGACGGGATAGCATCACACAGTTTGTCTTTTGCACATCCATGATGCGAATCACTAAGATGATCCAAGCAGGAGATGAGTACACTGTGCTCATAAAGGGATGGCCATGGTCATCAACAATACTCGTGTAAGGTGTGACATTTATACCACGCTCAGTTGGCACTAAGGGGCCCATAATGTCCCAAAGTGTCCCCTTACACCATTACACCACAACCAAAAGCTTGAACCGGTGATGCAAGGCAGCATGGATCCATCCTTTCATGTTGTTTACACCAAATTCTGATCTGAATGTTACAGCAGAAATCCAGACTAATCAGACCGGGCTGGTCAAGCTCAAAGCAATCTAGTCAAGTTTCACTGTGTGTAAGGCAGCGTTGGTCGCTTAAAGCTGAAAACTCTGCAAACAATGAGCATCTGAAAAATGACAAGCTAATGTCAGCATAATGTCAAACCTACATGAGACGATCAATCTGAATGATCTAAAACAACAAGCACATAAACATCTGAAGATAGTCGATCCTCAAAGTCACTTAAATCACATTTTTTCCCCATTCTGACGCTTAGTTTGAACTTCAGCGGGTCGTCTTAACCATTTCTACCTGCTGAAATACACTGAGTTATTGAGATAGCTGCCTTAACAAGCAGTTGAAAGGGTATACCTAATGAAGTGGCAGGTGAGTGTATTTTTATCTCTTATCAAAAAGCTGCCTATTTTGCCTTGAATTTAATTTGGTATTAACATAGTGTCCAAACAGTCCAATTTCAATGAGTGGGCGTACACAGTGAATGAGCATGCAACTGATTATTTGTCTTGTCTGTGGTCTGCACCATGCTCTGCCCACTGCACTATAATAATAATAATCATGAACTCACTCCTTTCTCTCTAATTCATTTCCACTTTCAATTAGAAACCTTTGCCCCCATCTCATCTACTCATCTATTCTTTAGGTACAATAGAAAACATGAATGCATCTTATTACACAGCAGAGAGAGAGACGGAGCGGACCTCTCTCCTGTCAGTAATGAATACAAGTGCAAACTGACACCGTGTGAACTCACAGCTGTTCGGTCCGAGTGAAAGTGTTACTTTCACCAATTTAAAGTGATACGTTATTAAGACAGGACTACATTTAAAGAGGATTATTACATGGAGAATGTGTGCGTTTGCACAAAAATCGTGCATGATGTCGCTTTTAATCTTCCAACCATTAACTTTCAGCACTGCCAGAGAAGGCTGTTACATTCCTCTGAAATGGTGTTCTGTGTAATATTCATCGTTGTAGACGGTAAAGTGCTCAAGCATTTTAATTATGAAAGCACATGAATAATGTTTCAGAAAGAGGCATGTTTGCTCAGTCTAGAAGTTTCACAGCACAAATCTAATCTGAAGAAACAAAACAACGTCCCAGCACAGCTGCCATCTCTCTTCTTTCCCTCTTTTCATCACTGCTAAACTGAAATGAATGCAAACTTTAGCTTTAGAAAAACAAAAAAAACACAAACAGCCTTTATCAACTCATCTGAAGTGAAAGCCACCACAGGGGGTCATACCTAGTGATTTCCTCCTTGAGGGTAGCAGGATCAGGAGGGTAGAACTTAACTCTCAGACACATGGTGAACGGAGGCTGAGCTGGAGGAAACAAACAGGAAATATTTAAGACATGTGCGAGGATAACTTCAATAATTGCCAACAATCAGCAGAAACGTGAAATCTGACAAGTGTTTTTAGAAATGTCTTTGGTCAAATTAATTTATAGGTCTTTGTGTCTCTTGATCGATGCATACACTCTGTCACTCTGCTAAAAATAACAAATCAACCAACAATTTTCCTAATATATTAACCTAACATTAACCAAAAGACTGAATTCAAAATGATTGTGCTGCGTGGAGGAAAGGACATTATTCTTCAGCATGACTGCTGGAAAATATACGCTAATTGTCCATCAGTGTATCTATGTAATTCAAGTTGATGAGTAAATTAATTAATTGGACATTTAAATCAACTAAACTCGTCATCTCAAGAGTTTGTTATCAATTCTAATCTTCAAAATTTGTTTAAAAGGACTCCTCAGTAAGAGACAGGTTGAACATACCGGTAATTGAATTTAACGTGTTTTATTATTACACTGCATTCATCCATAAAAATATAACCTCTTCAACTATACAAGGCAGAAGAATTTTTGGGAGAAATATTCAGATCTAAATGCAATATTGTACAAAAAATACTGTTAGAAAGTCCCCCTTTTAACTGTTTCCATGAGGAAACTTAGATTATTACAATTATAATCTATAATAATCTCTTTTTTTTTATCCAGATGAAAGTCTTACTGAGATAATAAAAACATTTTATAGAGTAACCTGAACAAGGAAGCAGCAAAGATGTAACTATTAGAAACATAAAAATAGAAATACAACTGATACATCAGACCAAATGACTAAAATTTAAAGCACAGTTCTTCAGACTTGAACAAACTGTTTACATTCCCCCCCTCGACTGATAAATACGTATCACCTTTTTTCATTGCAATAAATTACTTAAATGACTAAGCAACAAGCTTTTTCTGTTGCTACATCAAATGTACATCATATTGCTACGTAATGTACATTTTATGCCATTTTAAAAGATTTCCCAACTTATTTCAAAGCTTCTTTAATTATAAAGACACAAAAAAGTAACTTGAAGTACTTACATTTCATTTGCTTTGCAATTGACTTTGTGAACTCCAACCAGTGCTGCATTTGACATAAAAACAGACAAATACAAATGTCACAAACATCCCCTGAGAGTAATCCACACATCAGCTGTTACTGCTGACAGTTTTTCGGGGAAAACCTGCTAACACCATGTATAGTGTCACAGCGGTACAGATTGATCAGTGCGATAAGCGAATGCTGCATTGAACCTAAAGAATTTCCAGAGGTTTCTTTAATGACATCATCAAATGCTTCAGGTAAATAAAATAATTATGGAAAAGTAATAGTTAATGTTTCCCATTCCCTTTAATATTAAATGTTTATTCTTTATTAAAGCATTCAAAGATATATATAACTCTGATTTACTCAATAGAATAATACTTCAATTAGTTTATTCAGTCATCTGACATAATAGATTAATGACTGCAAGTTAAGCAGTTTAAACAAAGTTTACAATTTGTGCATAAAAAAGTGGCTGAGCAGGCAGGAATAGCCAGAAACATTTTAAAGGTACACTTTAAAGTTACATTTTAAAGCTACACTCTTGTATTCAAAAGATGAAAAAATAAATCATACCTGTAAAAGAGAATTTTTGAAAAGCAACACAAATGACACAGTTTTATTTTATTATAATTAAAATTGATCCATAATGTGGCTTCAACAATAGAAATATATCTCATTTTAATACTTCATTTAAATAATAATAATTATAATGACGTTTTTCAGCAGCTTTGGTAATATTCTATCCCCCCCAAAAAATCAGACTTTAATTTTGTTTTGTTTATTTGCATTTTTTAAATAATATGCCACACTGATGATCTTTTATTATTATTATTATTATTATTATTATTATTATTATTATTATTATTATTATTATTATTATTATAATAATCACGTTACATTAGAAAATTAAATAAAATACACACATGACAATAATACCTATAAAGCATAAATACCTTCCACAAGGTTTTTTTCTTTTTTTTTTTTAAATTTTGTTTTCATATGGAGGAGATTCTTGAGAAAACAGGAAGAGCCCGGCTGGCTACACTTGTGTGTTTCTAGAACGAGATTCAGATCCTGCATTTCACTGGAATCGTATTCTCTCTCCATCTTTCTCTGGTGTTGTCTTCTCGCCAACCAAACCCACCCACAGCAACAACCACCAAAATAGACCTGAGTGACAGCATAGGAAATGCAGCATCAGCAGAACTTGGTTCTTGTCTGAAGAGCTACAACATGATCTGTGAACATGTTAATACTTCATGAATCCAGCAGTGCAACTATATGCCTCACAGCAGAAGCGCCCAATGGGACGAGCTTCAGTCTGAAAGGTGGCGTGAGTGAGAGACACCGAAGAACACAACTTTTTACTCTGGACCACAATCTCGCTCTAAATCAAAAACATTCAAATTTTAAACTGCAGGCATGCATGTCGTTTTGACACAAAGCAACACAGTAATGTGTGCACAAAGTCACTCTTAGTTCACATTCAACAGCTTCTGCTTTTAAAAGTTTGGAAGCCAGAGATAAAACAAGGCAGTTTAAAAACTTAGCACTCTAGTTTCAACTCAAAGACTATATACTCTTTCACCAGAAGTAGGAACTGCCTCTCTACTTTTAAGATTAGGCTTACAACTTTCTGTGACAATGAAGGACCCGACGACCACAACGTTGCAGTCTTTCAGCGTCTTTTATTTTCCAGTTTTTAAAGGTCCATCTTTCCAGCTGCCCCATTTCTGTAGCACATACCGCTCACCCCTCCGGTCCCAGCAACATTCTTAACAGGGTAGACCTGATTAGGTGATGATGTCAGGTGTGTGAGCCGGCCTCCCCTGACACCACACCCTGAACCCACTGCTCCACCCCTCCCCTGCAGCTGAGCCACAAACCACACCCTGCCACATTGTCCTTTTTCGATAAAGCATATGGTTAGAGCAGGATCAGGTGACCCTGAATCCTCCCTTAGTTACGCTGCAATAGGCCTTGGTTGCTGGGGGTTTCCCATGATGCACTGAGCATTTCTTCTCCATTTACCTCTTTTCACTCACTTTGAGTTTATAGGCCACTTTGCATTTAATCATTAGTAATTATTAATCTCTAGATCTCTTCCACAGACTGTTTTGTCTCCTGTTTCCCTTCTCTCATCTCCGATCACTTGCTGCAGATGCTCTCTCTCTGAACCTAAAGCTTCTTCCTGTTAAAAGAGAGTTTTTCCATCCCACTGACGCTCACTATCACTAACTGCTTGCACAGTTGTCTGAGTGTTGGGGTTTTCTGTCAAATTATTGCAGGGTTTTACCTTACAATATAAATTCCCCTGAGGCTATATAAATAAAATTGAATAAAATTGAAAATTATCTAAAATACCAACGGAGGAATTTTCTGAGGAGCTAGAAAATGTCCTTTCTTACTAACAATTTCAATTTAACAATAACTAACGCAAACACGTTAATGTATATGTCATAACATATAAGATGTACGGATGGATGTTAATAACATTTCACTGATACTATTAAGGTCAGATCATCTTCCAATCCCCTTATTGTCCCCTGATCATTTTTTATGTGCAAAAAAAAAGTAGGAATGCAAAAGTTTTCAACATCAAAACAGCTTTCTTAGCAACAGACTAACGTGTGACTCAGATGAGGTGAGTTTCATGTCACACAAACATACTACCATTTATAGAAAACGTTTTAAATATTTGAGGCTTATGATTCCAGTAAATTAAATAATTTTTAACATCTCAACTTTAACTGGTTCTCTATTTCCCTCTGTAGTAAACAATGGGCCCATTAGGCATTAGCTGAACTATCAAGACTCAAAGCTCATGCAAAGAGATGAGACTAATTAAAGATAATCTCATCTGACCCCCAGGAAGAAACAGATGCCTTTCGCCTTAATGATATTGTGTATTTCAAGGATGAGCATTTCTTTCTCTCAGACTAGATTTTAATTTTGTGAAAAGTACCTTACTAAGAAAACCATAAATGAAATGCACAGTAGTATAAGCACAAAAAACCTCTTGCCACATTCACAGACGTAAACACTTACCCGCTGCTTGTCTGGATCCACATATCTGATGCCAAAATAGTCTTTTTCCAGTAAGTTGAGGTGATGGCAGATGAGGTCAAACAGATATTGTCCCTTTGCATCCCGCTGCAATAGAAGAGCAGAAAAACTGATATTCAACAGCACCAAATCACATATTCGAACACATGGCCCAAAAAATTTCAGCCAAGAAAAGATAAGCCTTTAAAATGAGAAATATTTCCTGCTAGAAGAATGCGTCGCTCACTCCAGCAGATATATCTTGGATTCATCTAATATTAATACGAAGCCAGAGCCATCTGAAGTGTCTGGAATAAACCCCATCACACAGCTTAAAAAGAGAAAGGATTAAAAGTGATGAGGTCTTTCTCGGGTTTGCTTATATTTCTGAGTCTCACAAGGAAGCTTCCCTCAGAGCAACGGTTCTCAAACTGTGCAGCAAGGCCCACTGGTGGGGCATAGAACCACTACAGGTGGGACGCTGAAGACCAGGGGAAAAATATGGAGTGAACAGTGAATAAATATCACGACTGGGGGACTTTCTTTCTGAACACGCTGTTTGGAAAGCTAACAAATGAAGACAGAAGCAAAAGAAGCAAACTGAGAGTTTCTCAGTATAATTGTTTAGCAGTAGAAGTGTTTTACACACCTGCAGACATCTGCAGATTTAATTTGCCAATACATTAAAAGTGACTATTACAACTGTGTGCATCGCTACAGAAAGTCAGGCAGGATAATAATTGAGTGCGTGGGTGACATACGGTACAATTTCATGGCATATTTTGTGGGAAATACATAAGAACTGAGCAACTAAACTCAAATAACCTCAAATAGCAGAGCTGAAATTTTAAGCATATTCAAAATCCTTAAATGGCAGGAGGTCAAGTACATTTAAAAAGTTTTAATTAAGCATGTGAAACTGAGCTGTCTACGACACTTCAGTGTCTCGGCTTCTGTGGTATTAACGCGTTACATCAGAGCATACGCCTAGTAAATGTGACGAGGTTAAAAGGTTGGTGATTAATCAATATCGGGAAGACAGCACCATTAATCCTAAGGCTACTCCAGTGCTGTCACTGCTCAATAACTACCACCCTGACTGGGAAACATGAGGCCAGGTACAAGATCACAGGGTTGACTTAATGTGGAACTTTAGCCTAAACCTCAAGTCCAGAAAGGTATAAAACAAACCAAGTCAGGCTTTCTTTGACTTAGCGATTCCACTACACCTAAACCTCTAGTTGGAGATAACGGGTATAATGATGGTGGTTATTTAATTTCTCTCTCCTTCAGGCTCTGTGCACACTCATATATAAATGGGCATTTTACACATCATATGACTCTATGATGTATGACCCCTTTGAGCTCCGCCTACTCCAATCAAAGAGCTTACCACATGACGATGATAAAATCTAAATTAAAAAAAAATAATAATCTAAAGAACATAATAATCCTGGAAATTAACATTTCAGTGAATTATTTTACTGCTCAGTGCGCACACGGTGCTGCTGCTTAATGCTAAGGTGATGGCTACACATTAGAGTTCTTAACTTTCAAATTGGATACATTTAAACGCTGCTGTACCACAGCCTCATAAAGCAGATGTGGAAGTAGCTTTAGGTTGTCTGCAGATCAAAGTGAAATTTCATTGATTGAACGGGTATTCTTGGTGTGTGTTCTGTGTTCTTGTAGCTGTAGTTCCAGCAGTATAAAACATATTCCAGCACAGAATCTTTAAAACATGCTGTAAATAAAGGAATCGGTGAAAATGTGGAACTTAGAGAGCAAAAAAGAGAAAAAAAGAGAGCAACTCTTGTGACACACAAAACTCTGAATTTCAGCTCGACATTTCTTATCTTCACCTTATTTTGGTTCTTTAGACCATAACTTCACTGCTTTAGTTGCATTACAAATTACACATCATATTGTACAGTGCCTACGTGCAGAATGTAATGCTTTTCAGCTAATAAATCTTATGGACACTGCTCTCAAATCCAAATAATAAGAAAAAGGAAGCAATCAAATCTAAAACAACACCCAGCTCGTGTCTATGCCTGAATCAAATTGACTGCAGTCTTCCTAGTATTCAAGTCTCAGTGCTCACAGTGACTAATGAGGGGGTCAGCTGAGGTGAAGGTTGAGCACCCACAGTCAGCCGTCTGTCTTATTCCTCCTCCTCCTTTGCCCCGTGAAGGCAAGTAGAAGCGTTCCTGGCAGCACACTCCTGCATGTCATTACTCCGGCTGCAGATAACAGGCACTTCATTAGGAAAAAGGCTTGTCAATGCCGAGCTTGTCGCTTACCCACCATGACTGTGTGCCAAATGCCCATTGGAGTTCTGTGACTGAGGGTAGCTGACCTTTATGCAGCGAGACTGGGGGGTTGCATGGGTGCTCGCCACTGTCACTTCAAGATTATTACTTTGTTGTATTATCACTAACCGATCTGACGTGCCTGTTTGAAAAATGGAACAGCAGGAACCCCTCAGTCTGCATGGACACTATCACACATAGGGTTGACAAATTAATGAAAAACCAATAATAACATGCCTTAGTAAGAAATTTTTAAGTGTGCTGTGAAACTGATTCTCCAAGAGTCTGGATCTCTCCTGGAGGGATTAACACCATTCTCCCAAAATATATTTCCTCATTTGGTGTTTTAATGGCTCCACAATCTCCCCTATATGTTGACCCAATCAGTGACCACTGTGGCTGTGACCACTGCCTTCCTCTACAGATGATCACTTAGAATAACTTTATATTGATTTGCAGTGGCCTTGGAGCCAATCCATGCCACCAAAAATGCGTTTGGGGTTAGGGATAAACACGGTTTCCCAAGAGTTCAAAATTCAGAGTTTCAGTCCTTAAACAGACACACAAGTAAAGCAACAATGATCTAAATTACTAAAGCGTTTAGGCACCATTCCAAATCTTGGTTTTATTACTGGATCCTAGAGCCAAGCTCAAGGAAACCACAGACAGCAAGAACCCAAACACATTAAAAAAGCTTCTTTAACAGAAGAGTCAGACAGGACATCTGTTCTTTTGTTACATGGAAAGAGCAAGTTTGTTTAGTATTCAGCAGCAATCTCATGTATGTCCCTCCTCTCTTGCTCCCCGGTGCCCTCTACACAGCACAGCTGCATTATCCTCCCACCACTCTCTCTAATTACAAGATAGAGGTGATTGCAAGAGAGAAAGAATGTCCTGAAATTTCTAATTAATTCTAATGAACCACTTCCTCGCTTTGACTGCAATTTTAATATAGCATTACAGGAGCCACAGCAGACTTACAAAAGGTTTTATTGGTATAAACCTGTGGCAGAAAGAGTTTCAACACAGCCAGGGAAGCAGGTGTGACCCTGTGATCTCTGACGCCTGATCGTGTCGTGTCTATGGGCTCAAAATGTGGTCATAAATATTTTGTACTTGTAAATCAGTTTTGTATGTGTAAAAAGAATTTGTGTGTGCGTAAAAAAGATTTGTATGTGTAAAAAAGATTTTTATGTGTAAAAAAGATTTGTGTGTGCGTAAAAAAGATTTGTATGTGTAAAAAAGATTTGTGTGTGTGTAAAAAAGATTTGTGTGTGCGTAAAAAAGATTTGTGTGTGTGTAAAAAAGATTTGTATGTGTAAAAAAGATTTGTGTGTGCGTAAAAAAGATTTGTGTGTGTGTAAAAAAGATTTGTGTGTGGACTTTGCCAAAAAACCCCTGCAAGTTACAAGTACGGATTTTGACCCTATTTTTCTTCCTTTCATCTGATTGGTCAATGTCATGTCAATCACAAATGTAACAATCCAATCAGAGAACAGATGGGTTTGGCTGTCGGAGGGGCACTTTTTTTGAACTGCAGGTCTTTGAAGGGAATAAATGCCCTTTTACATGCCAACTCAGCGTTTTCCTTCATCACCACGAAGGAAAACAGTCTGTGGTCTGAGTTTGGTGATTTTTGTGTCACAGGTCTATGTGCTTAATACAGGGACTTCCACAGCCTTTTCAACAGCGCTGCGGACCGCGGGGGGGGGGCGGGCAGTGTTTTGGAAATGACAGTCTTCATTACAAAGCTTTCTTCGTTATGAATTAGCATATATGTTTTTATTGAACATTTGAAGAACCAGCAAACCCCCCCCCCGAAACTCTTGTAGAGGACATAAAGTCAGAGATAGAAACGACAAGGAGCAGGTGCATCTAGTACAGGTAGAGCTGCTGCAAAAACCCACAGAGCCCAGCAGCCAGCGCAACAAATTCTGGATCCTTTGCTTTTAGTTAGCAGTTAGCATTAGCAGCACATCCTGTGTCCGATGTGAAAGGACTTTTATGCTGCGCACTGTGACTCACAGCAATGGTCCCGGGTCAGCCCTGACTTTGTGTTAAACTAATCCTAAAGTAATGATGGTATTTCTAACCACTGACATACCACAACTTTATCCTTTCAACAGCTGCTGAAAGTTAAAGGACCTAGCTGCTATCGGATATTTATATAGAGATCCTCCAGCTTCAAACTGTATTACCCTTCAAGGACCTGCATTTCAAAAAAGTGCCCCTCCGACAGCCAAACCCATCTGTTCTCTGATTGGATTGTTACATTTGTGATTGACATGACATTGACCAATCAGATGAAAGGAAGAAAAATAGGGTCAAAATCCGTACTTGTAACTTGCAGGGGGTTTTTGGCAAAGTCCACACACAAATCTTTTTTACACACACACAAATCTTTTTTACGCACACACAAATCTTTTTTACACATACAAATCTTTTTTACACACACACAAATCTTTTTTACGCACACACAAATCTTTTTTACACATACAAATCTTTTTTACACATACAAATCTTTTTTACGCACACACAAATCTTTTTTACACATACAAATCTTTTTTACACATACAAATCTTTTTTACGCACACACAAATTCTTTTTACACATACAAAACTGATTTACAAGTACAAAATATTTATGACCACATTTTGAGCCCATACGTGTCGCCCAGTTTGAAACTCTGAAAACAAAACAAAAAAAAAATCTAGAAATAATCAGAGGAGTAAGAACACGTCATTTTGAAAATTTGTTTAGTAGGAAAAATCGCATGTGGCCAAATGTGTGATACATATATTTAAAAATATTTAAATAATTCACAATTCATTGCTTCAGCCTTACTCGGTGAATTTGCATAAAGATGCTGTTTCTTGATGGTGAGGCAAAAAGTAGAGCTCAGCTTTAGCTTAACAGCCTCAGTCTTGTTTTGAAAATGCTGAATTTATCAATAATAAGACGTGGTTTAGGGAGCTGCTCGCTCTGGTTGCTTACTTAATGAATTTTTAAGGCCTTTGTCAGGCATTTTTAATATTCTGGCTTTAGGACAACTTTCAAAATGAACGCTGTTAAACAACTTTAACATTTCAAGCTTGGTACTAGTCTGGATGCATGTTAGGTTAATCTGTGATTCTAAACTAGCCACTGGTGTGAATGTGAGAATTTGAGCTTTGTTAGCTCTCTGGTAGACCTGTCTACCTGTCTCTCTGGTACACCTGTTGAGGGTGTACTCTGCTTATTGCCTGATGAGAGGTGGGATAGGCTACTAAATTTTAAAAGCATTTAGGAAAGTGAATGGATAAAAGTAACCTCTCTTTGACTGTGTCCTGATCTCTCGCAGGCTTTCTAACCAATCTGATGGTCTGTTCTGATTAATACAATCTTTCTCACGTCTTTAACTGAAAACAGCACAGTGGTTCTCCAAGATCCTAAAGATCTTCTAGTGTACAATGGACACTTCCTCTTCAGATTAATCATTAAAACGGTCTCCATGTCACCAGATGAGCACTGACCATTAATAAAAGATTATATCACTTTATAGTGAGAGGAGTGGAAACACAAAAAAAAGCCATTTAGTGTGTGTGTGTGTGTGTCTGTGCATTTGAGAAGTGTAACCTTAAAGATACTTTTTGGCGTGAGGTGATTTCTTTGGTTTCATAGGCAGATTGCTTTCTTTTGTCCCAGCAGATTGAGGGATTGCACTGGTTAATGTTTCAGACAGATTCAGACTCCTGCTGTAGTTCAAGTCATGACCCCGCCGCTTCAGCTGGGAAAGGAGTGCACAAAGGGCAACCTACAACCGCTAACAGTTAGTAAGAAGCAAATCCTTACAGCACGTTTGAAATCAAGTCTGCTTCTAGCAGGTCTTTGCTTCAAGGAGCAGCAGATTATTTGTTGGGTGTAGGTCATTTCTGATTATTTTACACTGTTTTAAACTTCAGTTGCAGAAAATAAATAAAAGTATCCAAGGATGATTTTAGAAATAAAGCTTTATCATTCAAAAGAGTTATTAATCAGTAGCTTGAAGCTGAATAGGACAGGAAAAGTGCTCATTCTCTATAAATCTACTGAGTGCAAAAAAAGAAATGGCAAGAGTTCAATTTGGACCTCACAAAGCCAGTGTGTGACATTGAGTGATAATGGGAATAGATTAGGTCCCAAAATTTGGGAACATGTGGAGATTTGTTCACAGTTCTTCCTATGAGTAAGTGATTAAAAATACAACCAGTGTGAATTGAAACAATCAGACTTCTTCCCCAGCAATAATTTAATATACAATATCAAGAAATCAGTGCTCTATTGTAAAATTCATACAAAAGACTAATTACAAACCTAGAAAAAGTGAAAATTAACTGACAGCTGAGGTCAAAAAACTAAAAAGACTCTTTGAAATGAATGAATGTTTAAAGAACATCTCTAAAAACCTGCTCTGTTGACATACAGCAAGTAAATATACAGATTCTTTTCTTACTAGCAGTTTTGCATTAGCTTTGAAGCAGTTTAGCAACACACACTAATATAATGCAATACAGCATTACAGTAATGAGTCTTTGTACAAAACCCAGGAAACAGTTTGCAGTACAGTCTCACTAGCAGAAAAGTGGGCCATCAAAACATGATGGGAATGTGCAAGGATTTGCCCCAGAAATGGGAGGAATCAGGAGAATAAGCAAAGCAAAAGGGAGCTACGGATAGAGAGATACGGATAATTGCTTTTAAAGCTGCTTCAGCAGCTGAATGGGTGACAGTTGAGTTCGCATTTGAAAGAGGAGAGAGAGAATGTTGTATTTAGCACAATGCTGAAGACTGCACCCAAATTATTCACAATTGACCCTGAATAGGTGACCCTGGATGAAGCTGTTCTCCTCCTAATGTTCTGATTTACACTGCTGCACTTTCACACAAAAGAAAAGAAAAGATTAAGTGCTTTATATGTCTGCAAAATGCAACCTATCTGGTATTCTGCTTACTATTTAGGTCAACGACAACAGCCTGGGAGACTGTATTTCTTAACTTACATCATCCAATTTGTGATAAAAGGACTGGAACCCACTGTAAAGCTTTGGGATCTTAAGTATTTATAAGAGGAAAAAAGGAACCACAGTGTAAGTAAAATTATAATGAAGTCAAGTAAGAAAAACTGCAAACGACAAGCTCAACAGGGTAATTTATTAGCCACAGCAGCAGTAAATCAGGTGTTTATTTATTTGTGAAATTTTCTTCTAGTTAATCATTGGTGAGTTACCACTAACACTACCACTAACACACAGTAGGCCTTTTAAGTATTCCATCATTAACCAAAAGTGTTGATCTGGCCAATGAAGCACAAAAACATTTTCTATGAAATATTCCCGCTATGAGGTACACTTTGGACAAATACATCTATTACAATGCATTAATACTGGACTTACTGGTTTTGCTAAATATAAGGCAGCTTGATGTACAACATCTATAATGCCTTCTTTCATATGTAAAAATATTACATGATACTTAAATGCACAAATTTTAAGATTTCAAAAATTTTTTATTACTAATGTAACAAATGCTCTGCGAAAATCAAAATTTGCATTAGACCATCAGGAGTGTTTATTATAAATTTAAGCGTGCATTTATTTTTTTTAAGTCAAGAAATCAACATAATAAAAAATAAAATCATCAAAGCTGTCAATCAAATTACACTTAATGAAGGATATTC
This sequence comes from Pelmatolapia mariae, assembly GCF_036321145.2. Lineage (NCBI taxonomy): Eukaryota > Metazoa > Chordata > Actinopteri > Cichliformes > Cichlidae > Pelmatolapia > Pelmatolapia mariae. The sequence goes on along the minus strand of NC_086233.1, from coordinate 52,853,597 downwards.
CATGTAGAAACTCACTAACAGAGATTTTCTTGGATTGGAGAGGTGGGAAAAATGTAATTATAGACAAAGTTTGACACTTGTGAACAATAGGGAGGCCTTAGATAGCCATTAAGGTGTCAAATGGAAATGCATGTAGCGTGAAAATGCTCCTGGCAGAACACCACAGGCTGGTTTTGGTTGGCTGCTCACATACATTCATGTATTGCTCATACTTTAGAAATTGCTACATTTTTAAGTATAAAGCATTTACTTTGTTACCACTTTAATCACTTATTTTTATTCATTTACTGTGTTAAAGGTGAAAAAAATAAAGCATAAGGACATATATTATAACTTCAGCCAGTTCTGGTTTCATTCTTTACCAGAGTTTTTCTTTCTATACCGTACAAACAAGGGTTTGGATGGAGACTGTTTAAGGAGATCGCAAAGAGTCTTCGGTTATGTCCTTACTTTAAAGTGAACATCATCCATAACAATACTGTATGATTAATGACTAGTTATACAAACATGCTTTCTGGGTGACAAAAAGGATGCACCCTAGACCTGAAGTGTCTCTAGAAGTATATTTGATGGAGATTTGTTTGTAGCATGTGCCTAAATGTGCCTGCGGGGACAAGGAAATGAATATGTTTCTGAGTCATTAGTCCTTCAGCCCACCAGTGATGGATTTCATTGCCAGCTCTGCTCTAATGGCCTTTCTGTCACATTTCTCAGCTGTACATACAAGTGAATATTGCAGATACCAGGTTTTACTTCGTACAGCTACTTTAGACCACTGTGCAGGGAAGGTTTTAAAGAATACAATGCAAGAAAACAAAGCAAAAAATGTTGTCTTTATTTGAAACCAAACATTTTATTTTCTTTCGTACATCCCCTGGTTACTACAATATTCGTGTTATCTTGGAGTTGTTCCCCCACTGCGTGACATTTACTAAAAAGTGTGACAAATACCCCCAAAACTGAATGAGCAGCACAATTGGTGTCATGCTTGGGATTAGCATAATGAAAACAATGCCCGTTTTATTTATTTTGATTTTTTTTTTTTTTGGCATTTGCACAGCTCTGTTGGTGATGTGCCAGTTCAGTCTCCCCCACTGTAGAGAGAGCCTGTCGAGCAATGACTCAGTGTGGCAAATTCAGACTACATCAACCCCACAGCCCTGACATTTATTCCCATGCAATGTTAACCTCTAAATGAAACAACTGGGCAGTCTTACAGCATGCAGCTTTAGCATAACTACATCTAGGTCTGGCTCACAGGATGACACATTTTACCAGACGTGCCCATTTGGGCCGCTGGCGAAGACTCATTCACACATTGACTAATATCTGTTGTTACACTGAGTGTGTAGACATAAGTACTGCTCTATAGACTTCTTGAAAAAGGGCAGCTGTTTAGTGCCTGTCAGCCTTTTAATCCATAGATGGCATCTAGGAACACTGGGTTTTAAAAGAAAGTACCCCAGAGCGTGTGAGAAGTGTTAAAAGCTGCACTGCACGGTTTACTACCTGTCACTGTTCCCAGGCTTCTTCTACAGTGTGCCTCAGCACCAGACTCAGCTGTGGGCTTTTTCTAAACAATGAGGTAGCTAGATCATTGCTCCATTATCCTTCTCTTTGCCAGCACTAACCCCCTATCAGGCAAAGGCAGCCGGAGCCTTTCAGGCCGTCTTCACCAATGACTCTCTTTCAAGCCTGCCACCTCCAAAAATATGTGAATGCCCCCTTAAGGCCTGTTATTCCATGACCATGCACCTTCTTTTTGGTGTGATTATCAGCAGCACATACTAATAATGTTAACCCCTGGCAGTGCACACATTTTATAGATTTCATGACTCTCTCCCTTTTTCAAGAGTTATCTTGCAAAACTGCTCCTCTGCTCCTACTAAAACAATCTGCTGACACAAACAAAACAGCTGCTGAAAGCATTTGTATCTACTGTGATAACACCGCTACTGTCAGATCCTTAATGAAAAGCAAGACCACACAAGACAGAGAGCATGAAGAAAATAGGGACTTCTGGGTTCACTCAGATGCCATATCTTTTTACTGTCAAACTGCAATTTCCCTTCTGAATTCTTGGTCTTTTTCTGTTACCACCGCAGAGGGATATTTCCCAGCCGCCTCTTCTATTTTTGTCAAGTGGGCTGATTGAATCTGAAGGCACAGGAGAAAACATCAAAAGGGAACGGCCCGTTTGCACATGTGCATTTGATAGAATGCACCAGAATTACCATCAAATGGTGAAAATATTGGAGATTCTATAAAAGACAAAACAAAGAAGCTTGTGTATCATTTAAGTGGACTGTTTTATGTCAGCAGACTTGTGTTATGTCTACCAGAATTCCTGGAGTTTAGCATAATTAGGTGCTAGGAAACAAATTGAAAAGAACCTTTTGAACCACAAAGTGACCACATCACTAATAATGACAAATTAGTATCATTTTTATTTTTTTGATCATGGAAGCATGAATTATATTTTCAAAGTCTATTGGAGGAAGATAGGATTTTAATTTAGCAATTTCCTGTAGATGATAAAAATACTGGCTACACTTCAGCTTCCTACTATATGCACCTATATTATCGCCAAGGCGATTTTCAGAAAAGTTGACCACTGACTTTGACTTTGAGGTCGAGGTCACTGATATTCAAACTCATCCTAGATTTTTAGTAGCAGCACCTATTGTATGAATCCTAATGTATAAAAATCACTGAATTCAACCACCCACCTACCTAGTAGGGTGATGACAAAACCCCATCATCCTTTTATGCCTGAGGGGTAAAAATTGGTCTTAACAACTGTGGTCACTTGCTTCTCTAATTTAAAAGGACTTTCTAAAAACAATCTAAGATTTCTAACATTTGGAGGAAAAATAATAAGTAAGAGGGCCAAGGGTATCAGTTAACCCATTTAGACAGGTGCGATTTCCTGACACAAGAACAAGTACAAGTACCTCGGGCTGTGGGTGTACAACAAACTGGACTGGTCATGCAACACAGAGCACCTGTATAAAAAAGCCCAAAGCCGACTGTACTTCCTCAGGAGGCTGAGGTCTTTTAACATCTGCAGGAAGCTCCTGAGGATGTTTTACCAGTCAGTGGTTGCTGGAGTACTTTTCTATGCTGTGGTGTGCTGGGGGAGCAGCACAGCAAAGAAGGACTCATCCAGGCTGGAAAAACTGATCAGGAAGGCTAGCTCTGTGGTCGGCATGAAGCTGGACACTCTGGTGTCAGTGGCAGAGAGAAGGACACTAAAAAAAACTGCTGGACATTATGGACAATGCTGGGCATCCTCTGCACACGGCCATAAACAACCAGAGGAGTCTGTTCAGTGACAGGTTGCTTCTCCCAAAGACAAGAACCAACAGACTTAAAAACTCCTTTGTCCCACACGCCATCAGACTGTTTAACTCCTCTCTGGAGGGGAGAGGGAGGGGAAACAGGAGGACAAAGGAGGGGGGAACAACTAAGCTGTAGTGCCTCTTCACTTCACTGTGCAATACCTTTTGTGCAATACTTTTTGTTAATAGTCAACGGTGCAATAGACTTCAATACTTGAAATGTGCAATTCACTTGTATTCTTATTCCTATTTATTCTATTTATCCCCTTCGTATATTTTATTTATATATGTCTCTGTATTTATATATAAGATAAGATAACCTTTATTAGTCCCACACGTGGGAAATTTGTTTGTATGTGTATACATATAATATTCTGCTCACGCTCTGTAACTTCTGTCGGTGCTGTGCTTTTGGAAACCGAATTTCCCAGAGGAACCCACCCAAGGGATTAATAAAGTTTTATCTTATCTTATCTTATCAATATTTTCAGTCTTGTTTTTATTAAGGGTAAGAAAATTGTGCGTTAACCAATCTTATTTAGTTAAACAGTCAAACACAGGCTGCAGTTTGATTGAAGCATCCAAATAGGAATGTATTTAATGGGAAAGAAAGTAAATTTGAATGTCATCAACATAACATGAAAGGGAATATTGTACTTCATGAAAATCAGTAAGGCAACATAAATAACAAAACACACAATACCCAAGATGGAGCCTTGAGGTACACCACAACAAATAGGGGCTAAGGAGCTGTGCCTTTAAGACCAACAATAAGTTGGTTCAAGTTCAAGTCTTGAATGCTGCACCCAACTGTGTCAAAGACTTCATAAAAGAACTAAAAGAACTGAAGAGAACTACAACAGCACAACTGTCAAAGGTATTGTCTCAGTGACGTAATGGGATTTAAACCAGAGTGTAATACTTCACAAACACCATGAGTATCTAAAAAAGTGGTTTAGATATAGAAAAAACATTTGGTCAACATACATACAGTTATTATTTGTTTAATATCACATGCGGATTGTGAATTCTTAGACACAGAAGTTTACAAAAAAAAGAAATCCAGAGCTATCACTTTGTGTTGTTTGGATACCTGTGAAGATAGACTCACAGTCAGCTGGACTGCAGTAGCAAACAAGCCCCAGGGCCCCATCAATAGAGATTTTAGTTCCCAGGATTCACTTCTCTTCCTGTGTCACATCTAGTTAGTTTTATATGACGCTACCTTGTCCAAAGCATTCATGTTGTCATAAAGCCAAGCACCAGAAAGGTGATGACAGGTGGAGTGTTAAGCAGTAAGCATGAAAATAGAATGGAGTTAGGATGGAGTTGTGTTTCACAGCAGGTGTAGTAAAACAAATAAGAATTAAATTATAATTGAAGAAGTTCTAGATAGGAAGCTTTGCAATATAACATTTTCCTGTCTTCTAATGTAGCTGGGTACCATTGTTTTCTCAGGAGGAAACCAACAAAGGCAATCAGAAAGCCTGGTTGAGACTCACAAATACAGACTCATTGTCTCTGGCATAACTGCTAATCACAAAGACAATGACAACAGCCACTGAGTGACTAATTTATCACATACAAAATAGTCCATGAAACTTAATTAATACAACTCTCTTATATATTTACTTCCACAAACAACTTATTCAGTGTCCTTACATTTCAAAAAGCACACTGATAACACACCAGCTTACTGACAGAGGTCTTTAAAAAAAACATCTAAAAGTGGTTTTGTGATATCATTCCCCTGCTTCCTCAAATACAAAGAGGCGTCCTAATTGTAAGCAAACTGCACATCTTCCACCAAAAAAAAACAACAGCACAGTGATAGGATTGTTTCTGTAAAGTCAAAAGGCAAAACATCAAAGTCAGTATAAAGAGGGAGACGCTTGACAGTGAAGTCAAGCTTTTCTCTGGTGAGTAGGCGGAAGCTTCATTTTTCTGGCTCTGCTCATAAAGTCACATCCAGATGGATGATAATACGTGCTCGAAAGTCACACTTGTTTTTTTAAGAGATGGTGGGAAGTTGCTGTCAATCAACAAAAACAACTTTTCAGACCAAAAAAACAAAAAACAAAACATGAATTCTCTCTTTTAGTATTTTTAACACTCCACTACATGGGTAATTATATTATATTAATATTGGTAAGATATAAGTCATTTTACATGTCCAAGTAGACATTTAGAAGCATACAGTTAAGTTGCTGGAAAGCAAAGAAAGAAAACACAATTTAACAAAACTCATCTAATTAAATAGATTGCATGTGAAGTCAAAATACTTATGACTTGTCTATCACAAGCGATTAGTCAACAATCATACAGTGTCCTTGGTTTTTCAGTCAGATCTACTGGTCACTACCTCACTGGTCATGTAGACTTTTAAAACACCAAGACGGTGATGGCAGAAATGTTCATAACAGATCTTATATAACCAATGGGCTACATCACAGTGGATGTCCATTTAATATACTATCTGTTGCATGGCCATCTTAATGCTTCAAGACATGCTGAACTCACTTAGGCAAGCCTGAAGGACATTCAAAGCTTTTCTTTGGATGTTGGCCTCCTTTCATTCTGTTCTCTGTCAAGATGATCCCACACTGCTCCAATAATGAGGTCCAGGCTCTGGGGAGGCCAATCTACTCTGTATGCATTTACTGCTTTTGGAATGTGTTGCTAAAAAAAAAAAAAAAAGCCGTCATCAGTCATACTCTTTCCAGATGGTACTGTGTGGTGGATCAAAAGCTGACACCTTAAGCTTCAGTGAACAGTAAACAGATCAACTGAAGGGCCTGATGCCTCTCTCAGGTCCTGTGTGGGGTCTTTTCTGGATGTTTTTCCTATTTCTTTAGGATATGACTTTCAGATATTGCTCATCTGCTATAGATTGTTTTTTAGGCCTGGCACCTTTTCTTTTTCCTCCAGCTGTTCAATTTCCTTACATTCTTTTAAGGGCACATTGCAAAAATACTATTGTATGACACTTACCTCTTGTCCATCACTTGTCTATTTTTTTAATTTTTTTTAAGGACACTCTGCACACCATGCCAAAATACGCCAAGCATTTTGGGGAAATAACTTGCTGGTGCAAAAACAGTAACAGTGCTACTTTGCTAGTAACAAAGTAACATATAAAGGCTAAGGACACCATTTAAAATAGGTTCTTTGCTAAGCTGTTTGTTATATATAGACAACACTGGTTCATCCTTTGATTTTGGTGCCTCTTCAAGCTTAAATAAGTCATAGGTCAGTATTAAGTGGCTTACCAAACAAAAATGCCTCCTGTGAAAATGATCAGAACTGGACTGAAAATGAGTGAAAAAGCAGCCAATGTCAAAAGAAAAACTCTCAAGACCACTTGAGAGTTACAAGAAACTCTGGCTCCAGAACAGGAACAGAGAGAAAGACAACACTACAATACAGTAAACGTATGCAAATTTAGATAGCTCGTAATAATATAACACAATCTGGATGAGAAGTAGTGCTTCTTTATAAACGGCATTTAACAACACAATTGTAGTAACACCTGGATTTCTCTTAAATCGCCCTTCAATCACAGCCTGTTGAGCTTGGTGATATAGCAGCTACTAGAGTTATTTTCCTAATTTGCAGACTTACAGGAACGTGCACAGATCCGAATACCCAGATATCTATGTGTGTAAGAGCAGTCCTCAACCACACTAGCACAGAAGCTGGCTGACTGGAGAAAAGATGCTAAGGAATTACCACCCTTGAGCTATTTAAAATGTCTCGTGCTTAATAGAGTGACCCTCTGTGATACCACTTCACCCTCACCATTGTCTCTAGAGCCCAAGGAAATATCACTTTACAGTGGTGAATCCAGCCATAAAAATGCAGAGAGCTGTTTGGCCCCGGAGACCGGCTGCCTGAGCACAGAGGCGTGAAAGACCCACCACTGCCTCAGTGTGTCAACGCTCTAATGGAGTCCCAAGGGAGGCGCAATCTTTTCAATAAATGATTCAGAGAAACACTGTTTTTGTTGAATGCTGCTCTGTGTAGTTTGACAAGGTTAAATGTGGCCAAAGGTGGGTCATCAAACTTCCTGTCGATACCTTGTAGTGAAGACTGATTCAAACAGTTCAGAAAAGAAATTACAGAGACAGCTTTTGTAATTGGGATTTAATGATTTTTTTAATGCGCAGATTTTGCAAAGCACCTGACACGTAAAAACTCACTAGTTGTAGATTCTTAAACCTCCAACAAACTAAATGTTGGAAGGTTTGAAGCATTTCTAAAAAAACAAGCACAATAGCTTTCCATTTTCAGACCAAATTATCAATCAATGTAATGAAGAAATAAAGAATAAGCATACATGCTCTCAGTGTAGTTTATAGGCTATCCCAAAACATACCCTGAAATCTTACACTAAATATCACAGGCTCTCATTAAAGTTAAGTAATGTTAGGCTCCACCACCTATGGGGTGTCATAAAACTGACCTGTCATTGGAAATGCCAAAAGGACATGTAGCAAATCTTTCCCCTGTAGGAAGCACAGCCACAAGGCTTCATCGATCTCATTGTGATGACAATTTTATGACATTACACAGTTGATTTATTTACAAAGTGTCCTGCAAAAACAACAGGTACACTGAAGATAAAGGTGAATGAGACATTTCATAAGCTTTACCCGCAATAGTCCCACTATACTACACTGTTTGCTTTTATGTCATCTGTTCTTGTCTATCAGCTGTTATGGTTATTTTCATGGTGGACTTTACGAACTTCAAACTCATTAAATTTACTTACTGAGTTTGTATGAGAGCCCAGCACGTCTCTACTTACTTTTACCACAGATTAAGAACAATCTCTTTTAGACTGTGACGTTGGTCGACTATGTAGTGTGACAGCCATGAAGCTTGCAGCCCCGCTGTTCTGTACTTGGCAACTAAAGAGCTAACTTAAAGAGGTGCTTTTGAGTGTTAGGCCCAGGATTTATAGTGACAGTCTATTTGAGAGATTTCCTGTGGTGTCATTTATAGAGCTTCAAGGAGGAGTCTCCCAAACTGGACACACTGGACAAAAGGGAATCCATTGCGCAAAAAATCAGATTTCTTCTCCCATAACTTCAAGTGTGATAACAAAAATCCTTCATTCATTGGATCACTGGTCATGTACACGTCAAATGGATCAATATAAATAAAACTGCATTATCAATAATATGGTCCCTCAAAGTAATGTTCTCTAGAGAACCCAGCCAATATGGGACTTTTAAGACCAACAGCAATACTGATATTTGATTATTTAACTGGTCCAATATATTGGCCGATATTTTGGCCAAACAAACAAGAGTTCTGCTTGAACCAGCTGGTTATTCATGGAGGGCCTTGAGTGTCAAAATACATGAATGAAATACATAATTCAATAATTAATTAAATATGTAAATAATTAATTAAGTGTCAATTGATTAAAACTGTAAATAAATTAATTTATAAAAGTTTTAAACAAAATGAATTGACAATTATTCATATTTAATTAATTAATTGATTTAAATTTAGTAATGTGTGGCGGGACACAGTCTGCGATGATGTTGCAGGTGAGATGGACGCACCTGCGCAGCAATTGCAATCACGCCTTGCCGGCTTAAAAGTCTGACTGTTTAATGTTGTTGTTGTTGATGTGTGTGGCTCTGTCGGGTGTCTTTGTAACAGCAACCGTGTGCAAAAGTGTGTGTGAATAAACGATGCTGAAAAGCATAACAATGTCATCGGGTCTGCTGTGGGTTCTTTACATAATGATACATTGAATTATTTAATACATTTAATTCAATATCATTTAATTATGTTTTTATTGAATTTGGCACTCAAGGCCTCCACAGTTGTGTTTGTGACACTTCAAACTCATGTGCTCCTAACAAAGAAGGTGCAGAGTGACTTCTTCTGGTGGAGTCAATGCTCATCACACAGCTGAAGGGTCTTTCTCCCATCTTTTCTTTATTTGTTAAATTTTAACTTTTTAGCTTTACGAATTCCAACTTCAATAAATTGGCCCAACCAACACTCGAAAATCGAAATAAATGTAGTTTGTAGAGAAAAGTCTTAATCTCTCCTAAAAATCCTTTGTGGGACTAATAAAGGTATATCAATCAATCAATCAAATAAAATAGAACTGAAACAGTTTAATAATCAACATTGATTTTTGTTTGCAAAATGTTAAAGTCACAATCATGGGAGTGCTGAAGCCTATCCACAGGGCAAGAGATGGGGTACAGGGCTGCCAGTCTGCGAGGATGAAATGGAGAAACAGAAACATTCACACCAATGACCAATTTTACGACCAATTAACCTAACCAAAGCCCACGTATATCTTTGGATATACATGGAGGAGGAAGCTGACGTATCCAAAGATAACGCCAAACAGGGGGAACATGCAATCTCCACACAGAAAGGCTCCAGTCTGCATTTGAACCCAAGATCATTTCACTGTGAGACAACGGTGCCAACCACTGTTCTACCCTTTGACTCAATCTTTCAACCCTTCCATTTTCCATGGAAAAAAAATGGCAATGATTGGTTCAAGCCCATCAAATTCCTTCACAGTCCTTCCTTTTCGTCTTCTCTGAAAGTAAACCTAACACGCTGGGATTAAGAATTTTTCTTAAGCAGAGCTGACATCTTTTAAAAAAAAAGTAATCATTGCAAATGGGAACAGACATTTTCTACAGACAGAAAATACGAACTATTAAGAGTAAGAACAACAACTACAGCACTGAATGTGCTTTTACACATGTGTTTGACAGGTGATTTGCAAAAAGCCGTGCTGCTGTCATGTAAGTGTCACAGGAAACACCTAGCTGTGAGGGATCTTTTGATGCACGTGTCTGCGTCATCTGTGTGGACAGCTTGACAGAACTTTTCTGTAAGTTGACTTCAGCTTGTTCAGGTCTCAGAGTTTCAGCCTTTGACAGCACAAGCCTCAGCGGCTAACCTTGCCGGAGGTTAACCGCAAGGAAAATGAAGAACACCGAAACATAATTAGTTTGCATGCTTAATTAAAAGCTGGTATTTTGAGAGCAATCTGATTGTACAGCTAATATAAATTAAGCCTCTTAGGATGAATCTCCAGGAGGGCAGCAAAAAATAGAAATTTCAAAAGCAGCTGTGAGAACTCTTCTGGCCGTCTTTCACTTCCATGCAGCTTTGCTTGATCTCCTGGGGGAGACACAGTGCTGATTGTCTTAAAAGCCACAGAAGCTAAAGGTTAGAAATGTTTCACACTGGGGTCCAGTTACACCATGTGATAAGACAAAGCAGTGTTTAAATGAGCTTGTAAGCAATCGAGACGTTTTTCAATAGAAGACGGAGAACCGCACTGCTAAAACAAGTAACCATGTTTCCACACAGCCATGATAGATAATGTCCAGTAAACCAAAGAAAAACAAAATGATCATCACACTAAACTACACATAGTGCGATGATCCTAACATTTTGTCTCATGCTATGAATCCAGCATAGACCTTTCCTTTAAACTAGTACGCCTTCACTTCTTGCTGAAACTCCCAGGATGTGGCAGCTTAAATTTGGCTTGAGCCAAGACAGCGCAAAAAACAAGAAAAAAGAAGAGGCTTTGGTCAGCAAGAGAGGTGATTTTACATTTAAAAATTATCCATTACATTTAAAAATTCATAATGTACAAAAAGCCAACGAGTAACTGTGTTCAGTAATCATGGGTTCAGTATTGACCAAAGCAGTCGTGTTTATGATTTTTACCATAACTAAGCAGCCCTGCCCTCATGGATCTAATATAAACCTTGATGGATAAATCAATCCTTTTCTCTCCCTGGTATTCCTGTGACATTAGCGTTCCTTAAAGCGGATGATAAAGTAGCTGACAGTGAAGATGAGAGAGGAGAAGAGCCGAGCAGATCCTTTCTGTACTTTTACAGCACCAGTCTCTTATTGTTGCTCCTTTGAATACAAGAGAGTGTGCAGATGCATGGTCACAGAAGAAGGCTTAAAATAATTGTAGCACATAACTGGCAAAGCATTAGATGGCAAATATGTTTTAACTTTCATCACAACGGTGCCCTGCTTCAAACACGTCTTTGACAGTCTCATAGCAACAGCGGTATCCATGAGCAGCACTCTTTTAGCCTCTCTTAGTCCGGCCCATGCTCTTTATTTCATGCCCTTTGAATGAAGGTAGGCAACTTGTTGCAGGACACGTACAATGTAAAGATAGCACTCAGTCTTCCTCAGTCTCAAATTCGTCTTCAGCTGTCTCCCACACAGCTTACATAAGGTATTGATTTGAGTGTGCCAGACTTCAAATGGAAAAACAAGTGAGTAAGAAGCAACTCTGAATAGCTTTAACAAATAACATTTTAAAGATTTATCCAAAAAAAAGATTAGTAACTCAACATGACAGAGCCAATTGACACCTTGCGGTGAAAAAGAGCAACAAAGTCTAGTAAACATACAAAACCCAAAAACTGAAGTAAAGCATCATGAGACAAGCAGGTGCTATGATATAAAAAGGACAACATAAAAACATTTTTATGTAAATTATTTTCAAATCATGTAGAGCCATGTCAAAAAAGGCACATCCCCTTCAATTCAGTTCCTTGATGCTTTACTTTTTTCAGTCTTTCTGTTGTAGATTTGCTCCCATGCTTGAGTCCAGTTGCCTGACCCAGTTTCAGTCCAATCTTTAGCTGTCAGACAGATGGCCTTCCGTATGACTCTACAACACTTTGGTATGAAAACGACTTCATGGTCGACTCAATGACAGGAAGGTGCCCAGCGGCCATAGATCAATACCAATCATCACCCTTCCACAACCGTGGCCTGACAGTTGGTATGAGGTGTTTGTGCTAATATGCTGTGTTTAGTTTTTGACAAACATGGTGCTGTGCGTTAAGAAGAAACACCTCAACTTTGGACAGCGTTCCAGAAAATTTGTGGTTTGTTCAGATGCAACTGCATCTTCTGCCATTTTCCTTTTAGAGAGAGGAAATTTTCTCCTATCAAACCTAATAAATAAGCCATACTTGTTCAGTCTTTTACTAATTGTGTTGTCATGAATTTTAAAATTTAACATACTAACCGAGACCTTTAGAGTCTGAGATGTAGTGCTTGGTTCTCTGAGCATTACACAGTCTGACCTTGGGGCGGATTTGCTTGGATTTCCACTCCTGGGAATACTGGCAGCTGTCCGAAATGTTTACTACTTGTGAATAATGCTAATGGATTTGATTAGCAGCAACTTGTTGCTACTTATCCTCCTGATTCCTATAGAAGGGTGTATCTAATTTTTCACACACATATTATGCATTTTGGATTAGATACCTTAAATAAATAATGATACAGTGTAATTGTTGTTCATCTGAGATTTCTTTTTCCCAAGTAAATGGATGTCAAACTCATCTTAAACTGCAGGCGACATGCAGCCCACTCTGATCTTATGTGGGCTGGACCAATGAAACGCCCCTTTCTGTCACTGCAGAAATTTAACTACACATTTAATCAACAGCATGTCTCACTTTTTCTACATGACAAAGAAATGCTGCTGTAGTCCAAAGTTTATTTCTTCCCCTACATTTTCCAAAGCCATCCAATGGGTCAGATTGCAGTCTTTGCCTGCCCAATTGTGGCCCCTGGGCCTTATGTTATACACCCCTGCCTTACAGTATTCATGAGGTATCACTTTCACAAGAATAAAGATTAAGATATACTTCATCACAGCAGCCAAAAACATAAAAAAACAACATTCCTTTATATTCCTTCCTCAATACAATACATTGAATATCATAAAACAAAATAGCTAAAACAGGTACAAAAAAAATAGCACAAAAGGAGTTCAGTAAAATAAAAAATATGATAAGAGGGACAGCCCAAAAATATAATGCCTCCAGCCACAGCTGTTGCTGGCACAGAGACAGCTGTGCTCTACTAACCTCTTAAGCTGCTTTTTGTTCAAAAGTATCCTCATCTTAAGCTTCCTCACTTTGTTTACTGCAATAATGCTCATAATTTAAAAAAAATACATAGTGAAACAATACCTTCAGCATGTTGTTGTTGCTCTGAGGAGCGCATATATCTGTAGTAATCACGCTGGCAGAAAAAGCAGACATTCTCAATTCAGCTTCTGTCACCCTCCAAGTGCTGTCATGCTAGTTTGGCTCAGCCCAGTGAGCCTCTAAAGATGCAGAATGCATGCAGCCAAATGCTTTTTAAGGCGATTTGGAAAACTGAAGAACACAACTTCCAGATACACTGTGCAGCATACAGGACTGCTGCTTGCACTTAAAAAACTGACCCACACTGCATTTTCGTGTTGCTTTAATAAACAGAATCATTACTACAGAAAGCAGATTTTTAACAAAATGTTGTTTAAGGGCATTAAATAAGGATTAGTTTTGAGGTTTTTTAGATTTGTTTTTAGATCACTGGTCTATGAAACTTTGCATAAGTATTAAGGTGTTTTGAAAGCATATACTCTCAGAGAACAGTACATATCTAACACCGATTCATGGAAGGAGAAACATGAAGCACAAATAACTCTGCTGCCTTCCTTCACTCATTTCTGAGCACGAAAATCATTAAACATCAATGAAAAGCTGAATTAATGCATTCTACTGGGTATAATGAGACTCTTCCCCACAGTGGAAAAAATGTGATGTCAGTAAGACCAAAAATAGAGAGACTCTTGTATTCCCCTTTTGTATATCCAACTCCTACTAAGATAGTATGAGTAAAACAGCAGATTTCACAGATTGCTGGGTTGGTTTTTTTTGCTGTTTTGTTGTCATGCTAACCTGTCTCATGAAAAGTTACCTGGTCCAAAGAAATGATAAAAGATAATGTCATGTACAATTTTCAGTCTGAGACATTAATTTTTTGCAAAGTGACAAGGAGAAAGTTTTTCTTATTGATCAATTCATAGCACATACGTTTTATCCAGCTATTAATTTTTTTTAACAAAGGTTTGAAACCAATGATATTTAAACATCATCATAACACTATAACTTTTCCTTTGCCTTGCTAATGAAAATGATACTCTTCCATCATGAACCTGCAAACAAAAAGTTTCCTGGCAGCTTTTTTGTTGTGTTTTCGGGGCTCAAAGCCTTTTTTTTTTGTTGCAGGTCAAAGCTTTTTGAAAACCTTGATCGTGACTGAATGAGGTTAGTGGATTGATGCTGCAGGTAGAAAGATGCAGGAGTCTGCTGACTGACACAGTGGAGAGATGACATTGCCCTGGAGGGCTGATTGGAGTGCAGGTGCATGCTGGTCCTGCCTGCCCACTTTGGATCTTGTCAGTTAAACAAAAAAGCACTCTGGCCCTGGAGCATCCTAAACCATTAAAAGGACCGTGGGTTTAAGAGAGTCACTCAAATATTAGTAAAGTTCCTTCAGCTTCTATTTCACTTTCTCACAAAGAGAATCCATATCACCAAAAAACTTTAGGATTTAGATGTCAGTATCCACTGCTAGAAAATGATATGCGGCTCAGTAAATTCTATATTAAATGCATTTAAAAACTGTAAAAAGAACTTTTACAAAAAGTACTCAATTTACAACAGCTACACGGCATTTCTTTTCTCCAATTATCCTACTATAGTTTTTGTGATTTATGGTTTTCTTTAAAGGTCAAAAACCATGATACTCCACACTGCCACAGACAGTTGAGGTGATGGTTCATCGCTGCTTCAGTGCCCTTTTCAAGACAGACAGGTCCAAGAAGAAAAAATAAATAAATGAATCAAAAAAGCAGAACCGGTCTGGCCGCTTGTGCAAAACAAAGGCTGGGCCACTTCACAGTGAGCAGCGAAGAGGAACAGATTGCTTCTGCTCTGCATGATCACAGTAGGGACCATCCTGAAAAGGGTCTTTGTTTGCTCCGGGGAAGCTAGAATGGCACGGCTCATCTGCACAGGATGGCATGTGGTCCGGTGTAACTGGGACCAAGGCGGCATGGGAGGCTGCGCTCTTTGCTGTAGGCCTTCCCCCCTCTGTCTTTCCAGCATCTACTCAGTCATGCAACTCTAGGTGCAATGATGTAATGCTGTAGGCAGCGTGCAGCCTCCCCACTGGGTCTCATAAAGTAGAAGAAAAAAAAAAAGTCTGAGATTCAAAAAAGCCTTGGAGACAGATGTGTTTCCTACACTTTCCACTTGATAAAAATGCTGCAAACATAATACGAGTTCCCTTCCACGAGTTAAATGAGAGCAATTTGTCTTCTCATCTTCAGTGTGAACCTGCAATGCATTTGTTGTGTTCTTACATGCATAAACATTTCCCTCAAATCCCACAGGAAGACAGTTAGAAAACTAATTAGCAAGTACCATCAACAGAAAATTGCAACGTGAGCCAGAGAAGCTAAAAATTCCATCTGTCCACAAAATTACTGGGCAGGAATCTCAGCTATATATCTTCCAAAAAGCTAAATATGAATGTATACCACATACTGTAACTGGAAAAACCCCTATATGATGTGGTGACCGAGGCGGACAGCAATCATTTCAGAATAAAGCAAAAAGAAGCAGGCAGGAAAGGGCACACGCTTTCTCCCACTCTGCTGCTGCTACTCTTCTGCTCTAGATGGATGAGCTATTCTAAAATGAAAACCTCACAATAAGATGAAGATCTCCTTAGTCAGCAAAGTAAAACTACAACTGAAAATGTGCAGGTAGATGTGTCAGCATACCTAAATTTATGACTCTAGCATGATCCAGGCTACATAACAAGCAAATGACAAAGACTAGCAATGGCAGAAAAAGGTTTACTGCATTAAAAAAGATACATGAATGAAAAACAAAGAATATGTACAGGAAAATTGAAACACTTCAGGCACATTCAATCCTGTGATGTTTTTTAACTAAAGGAATATAAAACGGAATTTTTTAAAAGGGAATATATTGAAATTATTTTAGTTCAGCTGAAACAACAGAGCCACTTAAGCGGTTTTAATCATACCAAACAAGGCTCTTGCCTCCTTTTTTTTTTTTCTCTATTAATAAATACTTGTAATCCAACTATAATTCCTTTTCTGGAATAAATGTGGGTGTATGCGATTATTCTTTACCAAGGGTTTTAAATTAAATGTCAAGAAGAAGAGAGAAACGCTGATGTATGGTTCATGAAACACATTTCTGTGCAACAGGAGTCAAAGAAAGAAACAAAACACAAACATGTATGATTACACCGGAGTCGGGGAATGCCAGAGGGACACAGATCATGCATGTGTAGGTTTGGTTCAGTGGATATTCAGTTAGACGAGCAATCCAAAACATACACGCACACACACACACCCAAACATCAGGCAGCCATCATTGTATGGCTGGTTGAATGATGGTGATAAATTAGGGTAACATTTCATGAGGAAAAAATCTGTCCTTCATAAAAAGACATAAGCAATAGCTATTCCTCAGAGGAAAGAGAAGGTCGCAATTATTTATAAGTCTGGCACTTTTGATTTTTTGTACCGTCCCTGAACAAGGAACCAAACCCCAACCAATCTCAGGCTGGTAAATGTAACCCAAGCAATAGGTGACTGGTTTATATCCAGTGATGACATGGATTATGAAGAAGTATGAAGTGAAGTATCAAAATTTATTTCGGTCAACAACAACAACAACAACAACAACAACAACAACAACAACAACAACAGATTATCATTTTACAGAAAAGTACTCAATCAAACAGTAACCGAAAAAGGAATAGGCTGAAGCCTTGTGGCTTATAATTTTCCTATCCTTTACCCCCATAGGAATAATCAAATCCTTAACCAAGAAAATAAATAGCATTGATAAATAAGTTATGTAACAGTTTGAAAAGAAATCAATGATAAATCAACAAATTAAATCAACACAAAGTTATTCATCAAACCAAATTTCTATAACCTTGTATGATACAAATTTTTAAATTCTTCCTGAAAATTATGTCCTGTGATCGAGGCAATGTCATAACACAGTGCATGGAGGGTAACAAACTCCCTAAAGAGATCCATAACCTGGAATGAGATTCACTTGAAAAAAGCCTTTTATAACAAAATAGTTCCCTAAACCGTACTTTAGACACCCAGAGAGAACTGGATCTTCTGCAAACCCACCAGCTGTGAGTCCAAAACGCTGATCTCATTACCACCATGTAATCAGCCCTTTTAATGATTCGGGCCCCCTTTCAACCTTCCCTACACATTACGTCATCAATCTGCTCCACTGGGATTCAGTCCTACTCTCCTAGCGCTGAGCCCACTGGAGCATTGGGGCTAGATTAGCAGAATGTGCTAATGCTGCACCCTTCAGGCTCTAATTACTGTACCAGAACAAGCAGATATTCATCTGGCTGATGCATTGTTCGCTTTGACGCCCTGCCAACTGCTGTCACTCTCCAGTCTTTACTGGTATGCCGATTTTGGACATAAAGGAATGAAAGAGCACAGCTAAACTGAAATTTTGGCTCACAAACCGGGTAATGTGGTGGGAAAATAGCAGGGAAAAGCTAGGCCTTATCATGACTGTCGTAACGCGAAGCTCTGTCATGATAAAGAGAGGAGGCGAGTGAGGAAATGCAACAGGAAGTGTGACATATTTGTGTGCAGAGATAGTTTTGGGCAAACACTACACAGCACACCTGGGAAGCAATGACGAAATGAGCAGTTGCCATGGTGATCAAGTTGCACAGCCTCGAAGAACTCGAAGGACGGGAAAATGTAATTCTTTTCCCCTTGGCTGCCACTCCAGAAACACCAAAGATGTAAAAAATAATATCAATAATACAGCAATTACAATACAGCACTGCTCAATTTCAACTGAACTGTCTGCAAATACAAAAGATCAAGGAATCAGGTAAAGATATGTTTAAGGATATCACGAATGAGCCTGAAACATTAAATGGACCACATTTTACACCAGAAGAATTATTATTCACACTCGTCGTGCGACAGAAAGTAGGGCCACATCTTCACAGCTCGTTGGACTGAAATCTAAAAGCAGCGTGTTTTTCTATAATCCTCTCAGGCTAGCAGTTACATAAAACATCTTGATTGAGAGAAATAACCCACTACTGGATATGAGAACAGGGTCACAGAGAAATAAACCTGAAGAGTGGGCCGTGATCTAAACATAAGGGACCGTGCGCAGAAGTGCAGATGGAAGCAGAAACAGCTAGAAAACCTGCATTAAAACCTGCACAGCTGCAACTTTAAAGCAGAAATTTACTGAGTGCATGTGAATTAATATTGGATGTGGCCTTATCATCTATCACATATATGGAAGACAGCCGAATAATAGAAACTAGCTTCTAATATCGCTCACATGTGATTCTTTGTGTATTGTATTCCTGGTGCCTGGCTGTGACTCTATTCTCTACGAGAAGTGAGACATCCATCTGGCTTTCTTTGGTGACGACATCCTGAAGGATTTCTGACTGTGCTTAAATAATATTATATTGTTGGCATGGCAGTTTGCTGTGCCCCCACTCCCTTTCGCTTACTGCCTCCCCACGGTGACTCATCAGGCCATAACCTTGACAAACGACCTTCAGCGCCCACACTCGGCATAGCAACACTGACAAGATTTACAAAGCACTTTAGCATTGGCCTTCATTTTCCTCCATCTGTCATCTTCCCAATTATGTAGGTCTCCGAGCATTTATATACTAATGATTCACTGGTTGGTGCAATATAGCATATTACTGCCAGATTCAATACAGTATTAGCTGCAAGATCATGGTGTACCGAGCCGGTTAAAGAGCCTGCACAGTCCTCTTGACTGGCTTGTTAACCTTCAACACAGGCCTGTAATAGTTCTTAATAGTCATGTTTAAAATTAAAAAGGATTACCATTGCCCAATCGATACCACTAATATCTGTCACCACAGTGCAATATGCCAACCACTGTCCTGAGAGACAAATGCAATGTGCAGTATGTTTTACTGCCAAGCATCCCTGGGCCAAAGAAAGCCTCCGAGGAAATTATAACCAGCATTGTAGGTAGTAAGGAGTCTTGTAGGGAGTCCTATTTTTGAATAGTAAATGATATGTTGCGAGACAATTAGCAGGCCAGGTTCTTAGAGAAAAGGAGCAGACTATTTAAAAGGTGGAAAAAAAGTACAGGTGTAAACTGTTGTTGAAAAAATAAAGAATTCATAAAGAACTCATGGTCTAAGAAGAAGCAGTGCTTCTGTTTAAATGTGTGAGCACGTCACTGCAAATCACTGAATCAGTCATTTGATTCAGTATTCTATAGTAAGACTAATTATTATATTTTCCCATCACCAAGTAATCTGATTCTCTCACACAGGTCTCTATATGTCAGTGTAAAGCCCAGAAAGCTTTATCCACCTTTATTTATTACAAGACTTAGCGCTGATCACATTAAAAATGTAATGTTATTCTTCTATATGAGTCATGTGGCCCAGCAGGCAACTGAGCCAAGCTGGAGAAGGATATCTAATGCAAATGCATTAAAGAAACTGAAGACACCCTTTCAGCAATGATTTTATGGTTGCTAAACAGTTTTAACCAGAATGGATAGACTACCAAGTTTCCATCTAATGTTTTTATACACACGTGGTGTAAATAAAATGATTAAAGTGTAACACTTTGAGTCACAACGCGAGAGAATTAACAAAGACTTAATTTCTTATCCCGGTGAGGCAGAACCTGCATCTATCAGAGGAGATGTCCTTCCCACAGTCATCAAACTTGCTCAGAGGCAAACTCAAGTTTATCTGTACAATAATGTAATTACCCTGATATGACATTAGTGAAGTTGTGATTTTGTGCCATCTGCATAGAATTGAAGTCGTGCACTGAATTACGACTTCACACAAATTGAGAAATCGGGAATTTGATTTGCTTAGCAACACATGCACCAGTAAACAGAGATTCTAATATATATCCAAAGATCACCTGCTCATATTTCACCCATTTTCTTTTTATGATACCCTTGATAATGATCCTATAGCATTAGCATTATTAGCATATTAACTTTGTTTGTGAAAAATTGTACATGCTTGGCACGCTGGATGATTCAAATGATTAGAAAAACCACAAATGGGCTTTGGTTACCACTGCCACAGAAAAGGCCCTGCTCAGCCTTTATGAAAATATATTCAATCATGCAGCTTTCTTAACAGCATGATCTTCATATTGGCTTGGCTATTACAGAGCAGAGGAGCACTGTAGTTACAGTCAGTCAGAGCTGAAGAGCGTGTGCACTTGGTCTCATTAGAAGATCCTGCCAGAAGCAGTCAGAGGAAAATCAGCTGGATGCTACAGGGCAACTCCACTGAGCGGCATAACAGCCAATAAAAAGCCTGCCTCCAGTTTCTAAAATGCACGGTGGCAATAGACAAATATTGAGGTAAAAACTGACCCCAAAGTCCACAAAAACTAAAAAAAGGAAAGAAGCAAGCGGCACAAAGAAGCAATGGATCACAATATGAGCAAGCAACACCAAACATAAAGAAATACTTATTTGTGTAGATAGTGAGCACTTTCCATGACAATGAAAACACTTGCATTAAACCAAGGTGATGTTTGCACTGAATGAAATGGGCAGTGAAATATTGACTGCAGAGTCTGGCCAACATTCACAGAGTCAACAGGGCCTGACAGCTGGGTGGTAATTACTGCACCATTCACAGAAGGACAACGTCTTGGCAAAGACTCAAACACTACCACTGAGTTCACACCAAACTAAAAGGTTACAACTCAGTTCAATGTTACAGATAGGCAATATGCTGATTTCTGCTCAATTAGCAGTAATCAGCCTTGGTCATGGCAAAGTGACACTAATTTAGTTTCATTAATGCAGCCAGCACTGTTTCCTACTAAAATGCAGTGATATCTTAATATGCAACATCCTCAGCATTCAGTGCCCAATACATAATTCATATCCTTCATCTATTATTCAGCCACTCGCAACTTTATGGCACAGTCTAGCTGAGGCAATTACGTAATTAATGCAAAATAACAAGAAAGAAACCACATCATCTATTACATGCAGTCCCTGGTGGCTGAAATGGTAACTTTTAAACACATTCTACTGTTTTTTAATAATAAAATCTCAAAAAGAGCAAGGACAGAAACTTTTTATAAAGTGTCACTGATAATACAGATTAGTGATTGAGGGATGGAAACTGTATCATGGAATAAATATCAATAATCAGTATATTAATGAAAAAAATGTACTTTAGCATAATCAAAGCTTCATTGTACAGCTGTCTTTCCTACAGGCTACCTCACTCCTTAGCCTTAATTGTGACTACACAACAAACATTACCAAGCCAGAAACAACAGGAAAGGAGTAGTAATAGGATGTCCTGAAGGAGACTTCTACCTAGGGGCTTTCTATAAAGCACTCCTACCACAGTTAGTTACCCTCATTAATTATAGAGGCCAGTTAAAGCCTAGCATAGTATAGAGAAGCCTTTCAGGAAAGCCCAAAGGAGGTGGCAGTTAGAGCAGTGGTCATTGAGCCAGCTAAACTCAGCAATTCATTCAGGAGGGAAATCTGACTCCCTCCTGTTCAAGAAGAGAAAGAGAGAAGGTGCAAGCAATGAAATAAATAAACCTCAGTACTACTAGTCAGGTCTAGGGGTGACGCCACAATGCCTGTAAAACAGCTGTGTGATGATAATAAAACAAGATGCATCAGAAGCAGTCTTCTTTACAGAAATATCACTTCATCGCAGTGTTACAAAAGATCTAACTACTGAGTGTGTGTACAACAATCAACTTAACTCTGGTGTCCAAAAGCTCTGACACACACAAGGGCTTTGACTCCTGTTTTCAGCGGCTCTCCGTCTGTTTACAGTACCTACGGAAAAGCGTTAGCTTTGCCAGTTTAAAATAGCTTGTATCTATTCTTGTAAATGTCTGAACAACCAAACTCCACTGTAACTCAAGTAAAGTAAACATAAAAGCGCAGCAATTAAACTAAGCAACAAAAGACTCGCGATTAGCAGCAGGTTGAGTGTAGTAAACATTTTCAGCTTGTTTCCAACACTGCCTGAACATTTTCCATTTTGCTGGACTTGTAACTCCACTTGGCGTTTCTTATTTGCAGCTTGTTTCTTTAGATCACAATCGTGCTGTTCATATTATGTCACAATCATCCCTGCAGCATGTGCACCCGCTTTGTGTCATTCATCAGAGAAAGAGGCCATAGGCTACGTGTTATGTAACCTGGTAAAAATTTTCTTAGATACCTTTATCTTGAAAGAGAATCAAACACCAGCATAGTATGAACAATTCAATCAATCCAAGATATATGAGTGAATTTTCCCAGAGCGCTTGTGCTCAGGGCCCTGACAGGTTGGATATTGATAGTTGCAGATGTTTTTCATGATTCATGGCCTTTGCATTGTGCTTGAGGCACCATGTGGGCTGGGGGGGGGGGTGCCGAGGCCATCTCTTCTGTTGAGTTTACTCTTCAAACCTGCACAGGAATGACTGCGGCTAAAAATAGCTAAGCTCACCACAAACCAGACTGTAGCATCATCAGTCCACAGGATATCTATTGATCACCATATTGATTAAAAAGATTCACACCTAATTGCTTTCCAATGGACTGTTATTATGAGAAATGGGCAAGAGGGAAGCCTCTGGAATAGGAGAAACCATTAAAGACCCTTTAAAGACAAACAAAGCTGCATATTTATTCAAAGTATAGCAACATGTAAGGTTTTTTTAAGCTGGTAGTATCAGAAGCACTACAAATGTTTTTTTTCTCCTCATAATACTGTAGCACAATCTCATCCCTTTATAGGAGGGGAGATGCACTGTCTGTGCAAACAGTTCTTTATTTCCCTCAATGGCACCTGTCTCCCACCCTTGGGGTAGTGGGGGATTTCTGCAAACCCCACATATTGAGAGGATAGCACCACTGTTTAAATAGTGCCCTCCAGACTGCTATTCTGCGACCATATGGCACACCTCTGTCTGTCTTCTAAGTCAGAACAAAGAGAGAGCTGCCACTAAAAGCTAAAGCCATTTCCTCATCTTTTGTGCACAAACTCTTGAAGAGGCACCAATGTACCCCCCCCCCCCCCCCAAAGATGCATATTCTTTGCATATTCAGACTGCTTTGAGCTTGTAGGAAGGCAACAGCAACTTAAATAAACCAAAGTATGCAGAAGAGCATGTCTGATAGAACAGGATGAGGAACCTTGAAGCAGATAGGGTATAATAGTAGAAAACCACACTGGGTGACACAGCCAAAAACAGGAAACTGTGCTTGGTCTGATGAGCCTCAATTTCTGCTGTGAAATTTGAATGGTAGGGTCAGAATTTGGATAAAACAACATAAAAGCATGAATCCATCCTGCTTTGTAGCAGCAGTTCAATGTGGTGATGGTGGCATAAATCTGTAGGAATATATTCTTGGCACACTTAGTACCAACTGAACATTGTTAAAACACCACAGACTGCCTGTGTTTCCAGAACCTTGTCAAATCTGTGTCATTAAGAGTAAAGGCAGTTCTGGAGGCAACTTGGTACTATTAAGGTGCACCTAATGAAGTGGCCATGTGTATACAGAGTCTATGTTTCATACCAGTATTAACATTTAACAACTTCTGTAAGTAATTTTATTCAGTGATTGTAGCTTTTTCACGATTGTGCACATTATTCTATTTTATGATGCATGCATCTTTTTCATTTGTTTCATCTACCCTTTCTTTATTTTTTAATTAATTCACATTTATTAGTATTTCATTGTCCTGAGTTTTATTTGATGTACTCGTATTCTGGCCCATTACAAATTCAAAGTTACTTCTTTGATGTTTTTTCATAAATTCATCTTAAAATGTTTATTATTGCAGGTTATTTATTTTCTTTTATTACTTCTTAGGCTTTATTATCAGACTGATTCATTAACAGAGTGAGGCACGTCATAGTTCATAGCTGGTCTGGACTGAACACATGAACAGCTTCAGTACTGTTTGTCTCACATCTCAGTTTTATAGTCAGTTCCCAAAATTTTTTCTCTGTAAGAACTCCAGATATCAGGTACAATTATTTCATACCCACTCCTCCAGTGACACATGTATACAGTCAGTGTAGAGTTCTTAAGATTTTGTTAGAAAGCAAAGAACAACAACAACAATAATAAAACAAGGCCCATATCTAGTTTTACCAGGAAATCGCAGAAAACATCAGTTCAGTCAGTAATAAAGGACAAACATCCCCAGAGAAATACACACATTGAAGATCATACGCACAAGAGCTAAACATGAAACGTGAGACATGAAACCCTTATCACTAGGAGCCTACTACTTGTCCTGAAAACCCAGTTTCCTCAGGACGGCAGTGCAAGCGTTTAGCACTAACATGTTTCTAATGTGACAGCTCTGAGGATGGTTTCTCGTTACACACTTACATACATTACAGAGCACACAATGACATTTTCTGAAGCTAACCAAACGGTGCTTTTAACTGACTCTACCATAGTGAGCGACAGACAAAGACAGACAAATGGCATATACTGATCCTGGCTTGTTGTCTATTATAGCAAGACACACAACTAATGAACCGGAAATAATGAGAACGTCTTTTTCCTTAACTGATTTCTACCAGCTGTTAGCAGAGGGAAAAAGAAAACAGGGAAATTCACTGTGACGGGCATCAGTTGTTGCTGCAGTCTCAGAGCTCGTTCCAGCTTTGTCAGCTAATCAAACTCAATATATGACTCGGAAATGCACTGCACTGGAGTAATGTAGAGCCATAATGGGACAAAGTTGATGTCACTTATTTTTCTTTGTGATGCTCTCTGTGATAGAAAATCTATTACCAAGTAATACCAAGTAGTTCCTGACATACACAGGATTTTTAAGACCGATACCGATATTTGGTGATTTAGAAATCAGACATTTTTTCTGTCAGACACAGGAAACAGAAACAGAGTCTAAAGAATGTTTCCAGGTTGAATCAACGCTGTAAAAAACATGAACAAAATAGGATCGAACCCATTGCTTTTGCTTTTTGTTCCTGAAAAATGCCTCCGCCTGCTCCCTGTATTTTTTGTCCCACCTGTTATTTTTTGGTTTAATCTTTTGCTTGTTTTTATTATTTTGATAATTACTTTTTTAATAAACCATCACTGATTTTTAAAATAATGCCACAAATTTGTGAAACATGCCCATGAATATTAATTTAAAAATAATGACAATCTAAGGAGTGATCAATATAATCGGTAGCAAAAATGCACATTAACTGCGTGACATCAGGGCGTGTAGTACTGTTAGAAAGATAACAGAAAGCAAACTAAGCAGTGTAATGAGAAACGGCTTGATCTCCGTTATTATTATTTGAAAATAAATATTCTTGCAACTAGACAGAGCAGCCTTTTAATGGCAAACACTGCAGTACTGTTGCTGCTTTTAATGAAAACACATTTGCTGAATTGAACCAGAACCTGCACTGGACAGCTGTCTTTGTGTGTTGGGGTTGTTGTGTATTTTCATTGGCCAGCCTCTTTGTCCTCCTGTGTGTGTTCATCTATCTCCTCTCCAGAGACGCTCATCTTTTCTGACTGCTGCGCTGACACACACAAAGGAAAAAAGAGACTGATTGCATGCATGAATAGCTGTCCGTGTAATCTGCAGTCCCTGACACACGTGGAACAACAGGAGCCACCCAGGCCTTTATTTGATCCTAAGATGGACTAAAATATTGACACATCAGTGATGTGTCGTGTAAATATGATGTACAAATGCTAATACAAACAATGCAAACACAATCCAGAAAAATAATGACGTTCATAAAGCAACTCTGTCATCGAACTACCCACTGGAAAAGAAAATTCTTTCTCTCGAGGAAAATTATCCAGAGTGGGTGGAAAATTAGACAAGGATGAATTAAACACTGAAAGTGTAAATTTTCAACTCTAAACGCCAAAAACAACCGCTCCGCCTCATCTCAGCATCTTCCTGTACTGCTGGACACAGCTGGCTCAAAGCTCTCCTACTCTATCTTTGTTATTTTCATCAACTGTGTGTCATCGCACATCTGACAGAAAGCATATATTGTCACTCACAGACAGATAAAAGACACTAAGGGAGAGGATATCAGAATAAACAGACCCTGCACTCCCTAAGTGCAGCTCAAGTAGCCCTCATTACAGGCACCCAGCCACGTCTGCAGGATGATGACAGGATCGTGTATTTCTCTGAGAGCTACACACTGTTGGGCCGGAGTACAGATGGTTTTTCCTTAATGACCACTTTCATTATGACGCACAAGATCAGCCGCCTTCTTCCTGGTAAACGAAACAAAACTGTAAAACACACTCTGCCGACCACTGCTACTGTGACTAGGGACAAAGTGCTGCAATTCTTTCACCATTTCATATCAATAAATTAATGTCAATAGTATTGTTTTGTTCATTCAGACTGATGGCAGCATGTTGGTAATTTATCTGCAGAAATTATTACATGAGAAAGCAATTATTTGCAAACATTGGCTGTGTCACAAGCTTCTGATTCTGTTGGATTAAGAAATGAATTTTACTCTGTTTCACTTTTGGTCCCCGTCACACAGGCCTACAGACTGGCTGGCGATTCCCAGGCAAGCGCAAGTTGAGAGGGAAAAATGTGTATTCGCCAACCAGTCAGCAAGTGGTTCCTGGAGGTTGCTGGCTGCTGCTATGTGATATGCAATTACTTTGGTCAATAGCAGATTGCCTCAGTCATCCATAGCTCAATAAGAGAATTCACACCCAGAAACAGTCATCACAATATGTTGATTTTAGTATAGTAAGGCTTTTTTTGCTTTCTTTCAACGAGAGCACTCTCTGTTTTTAGTTTGCATCAACCTTTTTCAGGTTTTATTACCACTCAGAAAGTATCTGGCATGTGTTTGCAGACAAGTTGGCGTGATCCATGCTATCTATACTCAGCTGCAGCAATCTGCTGGCCACCAAAGCAATAACATGGATGTTTTTGGTGCAGAACCATTTTTGTAACCCCTCTCCATAACAATAAGTGACAATGAGCAACCACTCACCAAACCAGATAAAAAAATACAAATTTGTCCCCAATGACTCATTTCTACATCTGTGTGACTGGTGTAAAAGATGTAAAACTAACAATTAATAAGAAGAACCTTGGGAAAATGTGTCCTGATGTTATAAATCAAATGAGAAGTATTTTTTAAATAGACTTCAACACTTTAGTGTTTTTGCAGCCAGAGCAGTCGCCCTTTGCTTCCATTAGACAGAATATACATGTAAGGCATTCCACATTTGCTTCACTTGTAGGCCTATCCATCTTTTTTTTCCTTTTCTTTTCTTTTTTTTCAAACAATCTCTGGTACGGACAGATAAATACTTAGATCATGAATCCCAGGTTACCCATTCAGTTATTCCAGTCTGGCAATAGTTACTCTGCAGGATCAGAAAAATGTTTAATCTTTTCCAGCTGCAGTGGGTAGTAGCTGGGTTGTGCATTCAGAGGCACCTGACACAGTATGCTCCTTGTTAATCACACAGACTCTTGGCAAATGCTGTGCATCGAATCTCAGGATGCCAGTAATGTCTCAGATTTCAGAAGCTCTCACAAAATATTGCTTGAAATATTTGTACTTATGATTTCTTTATACAAAACTCACTATCTGAAAAACTGCGTGAACAGAACCATTTACAAAATGCGCACCGATGCCACACATTTGCGGTGTATGAATACTGTCTGAAAATGCGTTACGAGACCGTAAGATAAACATTCCAGCTCTTGAATACATTACATGTGACAAAGCAAAGTCATCCCTCCTTTCAAATTAATACGTGTTAAGTAATACTTCAGTTTTCTGGAGCTATATTCCAGGGATCAGGATCCTTGAAATGAGCTTTCTGAATCACAAAAAATTTACATTAACTTGGAAAAATAGGAAGTCATCCATGGCCTTCCTACTGAAAACACAAAACCAGTAAACTGCATTACAGTGCTGTGCAGTAGTCTTGACCCACTCTTTGCTTCATTACATTTCGCTTCCAAGGAGCCAGACTTTCTTGTGATTTTTTATAGTGGCCTTGAGCAACGCTTCTCCAGGCTTTCTGATGGTCTTTCATAGTTTTTCTTTGGACAGCAGCAAAGAACCAATTTTAAATTGTACCTTTAGGCACTTTGTTAGCAGCAGCCTGCTGTAAAAAAAACAAAACAAACAAAAACAATTTGTTCCTGTTTCTTTAGCAGAATATATGAAAAATGTCAAAGATAACACAGTCTGACAGGCATAAAACATTTTTTGCACAGAAAAGGTGATTCCCAAAAAGCTTTTAGCTGAAAACTTGACATATATCTGTCCTAAAATGTGAATCTGAGCAAGTGACAGGCCTTAAAAGAACTACAGCAAATGAACAGTTTCTGAAAGTCATGTCATTAAGAAATAGGACAAAAATTAAGCAAAGGCCTGACACAGGACCTGAGAGATGTACCTGACCCTTCAACTGAGTCATCTACTGTTCACTAAAGTTTAATCAGAAATCGTCACTTATTTCATCGAACAATATCAAGAAGTGAGTGGTGGCCCAAGATTTTTCCCCAGTACTGTAAATGACACCATTTCTAGTCTGATAATCAAATCATGTTTTTTTGTCGATGTTTTCTTGTCTACTTGAATGACAGCACACGCGCAACCACACAGCTGGACAGAAAAATAAAGTAGTCCTTGCTATGCCCTTCAGAACAACAACAGCAAATCATCCATTTCTTTAATGGCAAAGAATAGTCAACACATTACAGAGACGAGGCCTCACAGAGCACAGCGAGAATGTAAATCTGCTGAAGAGACAAATAAGACAACTAAAACACAATGATGGAGGCAAGGTGAGATGAAGAACGGAGGGAAGGAACGGCAATCATTAGCTCATAAAAATCCTGCAGTGAGACGGTGTGAAGCTGAACCACAAGCCCGATGACACAGAGAGAAAGAGGTGACCTGTGGAGCAGATGAGGTCAGGATGAAAAAAGACACATGGGGAGAAATGTGGAAGATGAGAAAAATGACAAACATGCTCCTTTGTAACACATCAATCTTGAGTACGATGAATACTGAACTAAGAGCTGAAGAGTAAACTAATCACTACCATATTGTCCATCAGTTCTGCCCCGGCTGTATTTTTACGGTTTTGTTGGCTCGTCGGCCAACAGAAAACTGCCACGGCTGTCAGATCACATCTGATTTAAGCTCAGCACCTGACCTATATGCTGATGACACCCACTCTGGTATAAATCTCCATCACAAAGCAACTTTTGTGCTGGAGAAGAGATCACTCACAAGTAGAATAACGGTTGTCCTGACAAAGACCAACTATATTATGTTCTGTTAAAATGTGCAGACAATATGTCGAATTTAAATGCAAAGAATTTACTGCAGAATACTAAACATTTTTACTTGCTGTTGTGCAACCCAAGTCAAAAAGCAACATTGTGCTAATTTCACTTGCATTGTAGTAGTCTGAGTCCTGTCCCTGCGCTTCCTCATTAGTCTGCAGAGGCACAGGGCCTTGAAGTACAGAGTGAGACAAAGGCTGATTCTCTCATACAGCAGAGAGCCCTGAGGCCCAAAGACAAACAGGAGCAGGGCAATGGAGAGAAAGCATGAAGGAAGCATGGCAGAGAGGACAACAAATAAAGCCTGAGTATGGGAAGCAGCATTCTGCAACGTGCTTAACTGAACTTTCAGAAGCAATCCGAGTCAGCTCCAGTTCCAATTATAGAGATATTCTGAATTTCAATTTAAAATCTTCAAACTTGTTCTGTACTAAGTGAAATCCCTGCAAAATTAATAAAATCTTATATTGTATACCCTTTGCAGCTATTTGCAAAGTTGTGGTTGCGCATGTAGTGGCCCCAGAACAAAAACAAGAGGGCAGTTACACAACACAACTCTCACCCCCGCCCCCAAAAAATCCCTCTCATTACAAAAGATAACCCAATATCCAAATATTAAGGTTGCTGTCCTCCTCCAGTAAATCCCAAGCTTGCCTGCTACAACATTGCAATTAAAATTCTGTTTGATTATATATTGCACTTGCACATTTTTTTAAGGTCACTGCTTGAAGGCGGCACTTATCTGATTAGTTCCAAGGCTTGTGGTGGTGGTGGTGCATCATTCCTGTTCAGTCATGACTGCAGGTTACAAACATCCTTCCCTATCTGTAATTGATCAAAGCTTTGTTTCCCCCCTTGTAAATATTCCAAGGCTCTCGAATTCACAGTCTCTACCAAGAGTTTCTTGCACCAAACTATTTCATTAATGAGGCCAGTGAAGTATGTAAATCAAAGTAACAAGCTGTGCAATCTGTTTGCATTAATATAGCTGTAGGCCATCTCCCTTTAAAGTGAACCTAATCCTGAGAGGGGAATGGGATCATTAGCTGCTCCGCTCTCATCCACTTCTCTCATTAGCAGACCAGTCACCACGAGGATATATTGCTGTGGTAGTGTGTTTTAATATTCATGCTTTCAGGTGGAGCACAACCTCGAGCCCCCTCTCTGTTTCTCTTTGTCACACAATGCATCCCAGACAACACAAAGGCAGCAGACTGCTCCTGACACACTGACAGACTGCCTCCCTGCTCTCCATTCAGACCCCCCCCCCCCCCCCCCCCCCACACACACACACACACACACACACACACACACACACAAAGAGACACTGGGGAATATAAGAAAGCCATTCGGTTAGACCGACCGAAACAGGCTCTACACCCACATTTAGCGGCCTGTTGACAATTATAAGAAAGCATAAACTGCTCATGTGTGTGAGCTCATGTTTCAGTGAGTGTGTAGCAAAAGAAGCTTCTGGCATCTTGTCTTCTGCTACGCTCTTTCATGTATCCCAGCAAGCCAATGCAGGTCAGGCTAAGTTTAATATCCATGTACTGTAACGCTCTGTTGGGGCACCTGAGCCGAGTGTGAAACAGCAATGAAAGACAAAGACCTCATCCAGAGGGTACCAACGGAGCAATGGCCCTTTGCAGTCTTTACACAACGCACCAGCTCTTTCATTATCAGCAAAAACTGACTGATAAAGTGTGACTGAAAAGAAGCTGCTTCCACGTATCAAATCCTCAGCAAGGAGACTGTAGACTGCCACTATAGACAGACAGACACTATAGTGAGGTAATCTGTTCAGCCAATCATGACACTGGCGTGCACCAATGGTGGTAAACACAATTGACAGATTACATCTCATGAAAAATTTAGACCTAGCAGAGATTTTAATGATTTATATGAAGTATTGCAACAGTGTCAGCCTCTATGAGATCTGAGCACACAGACATATGCACTCTTTCAACTCTGGCATTTAATACACAGGTTCTGTGTGTATTAAGCCTGGGCTGGACACTTCTGAGGGTCCTCACAATGTAAAGTCACTCAAGATACAGAACTGCAGTCATCAAAGATCACTGAGTTTTCACACCATCCATCCATTTATTTCTGCTTATCCAGCTCAGGGTCGCTCTGGGGCTAGAGCCCATCCCAGCTGTCACAGGGCGAGAAGCGGGGTACACACTGAAAAGGTCGCCAGTCTGTCAAGGGCAAGCACACAGAAACAAATAACCATTCACACTCACATTCACACCCAAGGCCAATTTGGAATCGCCAGTTAACCTAAAAAGCAGGTTTTTGGGCTGTGGGAAGAAGCCTTAGTACTCGGAGGGAAACCACACAGGCACAGGAAGAACACAAAAACTCCACACGGTGTTTTCATGCTGGATAACGTAAACTATAATAGCTGTGAATAGTTTTATGCCATATCGTATAATCTGTGATACATTTTTGCATGATATAAAAATGTCATATTGTGATGTCATATCAATAGCAATGCCATGAATCTATGTTCTGTGCAACAGGACAAGCCCAGGCATGTCTGAGAGCAAGAGCAACATCTCATCTTCCAACTACAATTTAGGAGGTTTGGTATTTCAACAACTTCCAACAAAGCACAAAAAATATGCAAGAAACATTTTATATAGTGCCATTTATATTTTATATAGCATAGTTTTTTTGCAATTTTATTTTTGCAATTTTATGTAGCTCCAGACATTACAAAGTTTAGTTACTTTACCTATTGTTAAACTGAAGTGCTAACCAGTTATTTTACACTTTTACTTGAAATACCCAGAGAGAACACTCCCTAGACACACCCTTGTGCTTCTACATTTTTCATGCTGGGTCACTGCATATAAAGCTGTGCCACTATTATTGCATAGTGCTGCTGGCACTGTTTCAGTAGACTCACACTTCAAATTAGGAAGTGTGTCATTAGTGACAACAGCTCATTGGAAAAGAAGGATGGAACATTCCCTCTATTTACTTACACTTGTAAATGAAGCTGCCTGGAAGCATTAATAATCCACTGTTTAGTATCTTTTTCTATCAGAAAGCTATATTGTCCACCCCTTGCTGCAAATAAACATTTGTTTTCGAGCTAGCCACATTCCCCAATGAAGATTTTTACTTGAGATGAACTTATCCTGACTATTTTTTTTTTAATCTGAAACATTTTCAAATTAATATAACAAACCACATGCTAATGGGCATTCGTTTATGCACAGCTCTCTTTACATCCCACCATTTCAAAAGAATATATCCATTAAATATATGGTATCAAACACCTGTTCAAACCAGTATAAACAATATATCAGTATGTTTATTTACATTTTATAACTCTGTTCATTATTATTAAATTAAAAGTTGGATTGTATTGTTCTAGCTCAGACTTTTTTCCCGCAGCAGAATTCTTGACTTGTCCCACTAAAACACAACAGTGACCAATTCATCAATTAATTTTATTACTGACAAACATGTTTAAACAAAAAAAGTGCATAAAATCAGCTACTGCATTTGAACACGTGCCAAAAATATTAGCAATATGGAGATCAATAAAACCATTTTATTCCTTTTAGACTTCATAAAATATCTAAACACCAGATGGGAATAACAAGAGTAAATATGCATCAGTGGAGCAGTCTCATGATAGTCCTGTTGTAGACAAACATGACAACAGTCAAATCACCACTAGGGTCCTCTGGGAGTACTCAGGGAATAAATTACCTTCCTGTAACTGCTAACGGCTACATCTTTGTCTGTGGCCTTTTGGAAGAGGAATCCTGACCACTGAGTGATCTCACATTTTGTTAGAGTAACTGTGGAGTCCCCGTAGCAACAGCTGAGCTGCTGGCACTGTGTTTCAAAGTGAAGCACCCTCAATAAGGCTACCATCCCCCTGCAGCCTCCTCACCAAGATGTCAGCAAATCTCAGGAAAACTTCCAGAGGATTGATTGTATTCACTTTGTATTCATTTAGGTTAAAGAATATAAAACTTCAGCAAACTCTTTATTTTCTTAGCATATTTTTTTCTCGTAGGTGATAGAATTGAGACTGGCCTGTGAGCGACTGGCTGTGTTTTCAAATAACAAAACAGCTGTTAGAAAAACAAGGATAAGCATAGGTTTCTAAGAAGATAAGCTATAATTTACTTTATCAGTGGAGGAGTTGTGGAGTTGCTCCACTGTGCCAAAAAAAGCAATCACATTTTTCTGCACTCCTTGAACTTTAAATAGAATTCAACTATAAAGATGGTGGAGATGGTGGGGGGACCTAGCCCACAGTGTGCATCTGACTGTCAACCCACAGCCTCCACCACAGATAGATCCGCAGATCCAGAAGTGGCCTACAAGACTGCAAGGAGAGAATGTAAATAGTGGACTTCTGCAAAACTGTCACTACAAATAAAATTGAATTCATAGCCACGTTGGTCGCACAGTGGTTAGCACTGTGCACGTACAGCATGGAGGACCTGAGTTTGAATGTACTGGATGGCTACGGCACCCTAAGGTACTTTGACTTCCTCTGACCTGACTGTCTAAAATCAGTCATGTTTGAAAATTCTAAATTGGATCCAAGTGAGTGTACATGGCTATTTGTCTCTCTCCTGTCTGTGGACAGGACAGCAGTCTCAACCTTTCATACTATAACAACTTAATGGATATATGCTTGTGTTTTTTGTTCTTTAACAGCCAAGATAAACGAGATAGCCCCCTGTGACACTAAACTAAAGATGGATCGATTCAGCCCCCCCGCATTGTAGTGAAGTAATATTGGCCCACTATTTTTAACAACATTGCTTCAGTTCATTGAGGTTTGTGGGCATTTCTTTATGCACAGCTCTCTTTCAACGTCCCACCATTTCAGGAAATTTCAATGGTGTTTTGAGATGGACTGTCACTGAGCTGTAGATTTAGAGCTTGTCATGACAAAATTATGGCCAAGCTTTGGCTTTTGGACAGATGACCTCACCCTCTAGAATACTTTGGTATACTGATGAGTTCATTGTTGACTCAATGACTGCAAGGTGCCCAGGTCCTGTGGTTGGAAAACAAGTCCAAATCATCACCCCTCCACCACCATGCTTGTCAGTTGATATGCTGTGTTTGGTTTTTGCCAAACATGGTGCAATGTATTATGGCCAAACATGTCCACTTTGCTCTTGTCTGCCCAAAGGACATTGTTCCAGAGGTCTTGTGGTTCTTTTAGATGCAAACCTAATCTTTGCTACCTTGTTGTAGAGAGAAGAGCCATCTTTTATCAGTCGTTTTCTAATTCTTCTGTCATTATCTGAGATGTAGCTTTTTGTAGTTTCTCTGACTTTTGGAGGAATTTACCAGGACATCCAGAGAGGATAGCCAACTGCCTTGTCTTGAATGTATACCACTTGTGAATAATCTTTCTCACTGTAGAATAAAGGACTTCAAACTTGTGTGGAAATGCTCTTAATACCCTTCCAAACCTGACGGTGAGCAACAATTGCTTCTCTAAGCTCATCGCTGATGTCTTTCCTTTTTGGTATAATGTTAGGAAACACCTGAACGCCTCAGACCAGCAAACTATTAAAAAGGTGGTCACTCTTGCTGATGATCAGTTAATCAAATGCATTTGATTAGCAAAACCTGGCTGCTACTTGCTGCCTAAATTCCTATGGAAAACAGTAAGGATGTACTTAGCTTTTCACATTCTGCTTCCACATTTTGGATAAAATTTGTTAAATATATAATGACACAGTTTAATATTCCTTGTGGGGTTGTTGATTGGAGGTTGGTTTTACCCACTTCTCAAATTGTTAGGACCAGATGATTTTTTTAATCATGTCCTCATCATAAAACCACAGAACTGAAAGAGGGTGTAAGTTCCTTTTCACATGGTGTATTTTACAGTGATGTCCTTTAAAGGTGACATAATGTTGCTGGGACCTAAATCTGATTTCTCAGTGACAAGTGTTATATCCCCACATACACACACAATGTGGTGTTCATGGTGTGAAAGCAATATCAGCTACACGACTGTAAGCTGATAATAATGCTGGAGTTTTGCTTCAGTAGAAGGTAAAACAAAAATGACAGTATATTCTCTTTTTACAGTGGGCGCACCCACTGTCCTTGAAAAATAATACAGCTTTTTTTTTAATGTGATTCATCTTTTATTCTCAGGAAATGACAAAAATGTGAGGCGCAGCTAATTCTCAGGCTGACTCTGTGTGGCAACATTGCATTGCAACATTAAAATCACAGAGCAGAAAAAGCCTGAGGGCAAAGAGGATTTCAGGCACTTCCATCAACCTGCATGGAGACAAGAACTCGTCTTACAGGGCGGTCTAATGAGATGTGCTCACTTTCCCTTCCCCAAACATAGTG
Source organism: Pelmatolapia mariae (assembly GCF_036321145.2). NCBI lineage: Eukaryota > Metazoa > Chordata > Actinopteri > Cichliformes > Cichlidae > Pelmatolapia > Pelmatolapia mariae. Next base: position 52,817,586 of record NC_086233.1, on the reverse strand, counting down.
GAAAGATCCATAATTCATTAAAGCAAAACTTATGTTCGTGCATTACAGCTGCCACCGCTTTAAAAAGACGGACACATTTCCTGCCCTTCTTCTGAAAGCCCTTGGTGCCCTGCTTTGCTCTGGTGCATGCGTACTTTGTGCTTCTAATTTCTGCTGAAGGTGGTTTTATTATGCAGACACCATGGGGGTGGTTACACTCCACTGAATTAATGTCACCTGATTGGATGCCAGGGAATGGAAGAAGGGTAAAAATATGAATATGGAGCCTTTGAAAAGTTTGAAAGTGCACTGAAAAAAAAATCAGGTAAAAGAGAGGCTCAACGAGTATATGACCTGAGCTAGTTTGCATCCCCTGTTTTTGTTTTCCTGGTGGGCCATGAAACCGATGTGGCTAGTCAGGTGGATTTTACTCCTCCCTCCCCGGGGCAGGTTAGGCAGAAAGAAAACCAGGATGCCAGACAATCACAGCAGAGCTACAGCATTCTCCTCTTGCACTCCACTCTTCTCTTTTCCACCCTGGTGACGTCAGCCCCCTAGACCACACGACTCTGCTGCAAACAGCACACCTGCTGGCTTCACAGTCCATCTGGCCCCGCTCCATGTCTTGCTCAGCTCTCCGAGCAGAAATGCAGATCTGTTTACAACCTGGGCACACAGTCACGATCCTATAGTAGCTGCGGTTTGCATTTCACGTTTGCTCACTGGGGGAAAGAGGAGTGGTGGCTCTGTAGCCCGCTGGTGACAGCAGACACCAAAGTGACAACGATCACGCGTGTCTTATTAGTGTTTCGTTGTTCACATTACAGGTTAAACAATTCCTCGGTATGCTGCAAGAGGGTTTTGCTGTGTGTTTATCTACATGTCGCTGAGTAATCAGGAGAATTCTCCCAGGGTTTCCTTACATCACTTCACCACAACTCCACAGCATCCACAAACAGAGCAGTTGCTGTCTTGTAATTGAAGTGACAGGCCCTCTCACCTACTACTAAAATCAGCATGAACATAAAACTGCACCATCATCAAAGCAACGCTGGGAGCAGAGAGAGACCAAAGGGAGGGAAAGACACTTATTATGATCAGGGCCTGGGCTTGTTTTAAGTTTTTAAAGAAATATGCCTGCGCTGACAATATCAATCGTTTGTTTTGGGCTCTGGAAAATCCCTCTTAAAAGAGGACATGTGCCGTTCGTGCACACCGGGAAGCTGCAGCCATTTAATCATCACATCCAACCCTGCATCAACAACACATGGCACATCTTTGGTTTTATCAGTGTAGTGGCACATTGTGCAACTGAGGGGGCATGTTTCATGGGATACCCAATGTGCATTGCTGGAAACTGCATGGACAGCGTTACCAACAGCCTCCCTTCTCAAGCTTGGAGAGGATATAATAACAATAACAATAATAACAATAATAATAATAATACAGACGGAGGGGAACTGCTTTCATTCATTACTTTAAGAGGATAGTGAGCTTCTGGCAACCACTCAATCCGAGCTTGAGTTATGTCTGTACTACAAGGCTCCCTGACGTCTCTAATCCCACGACCGAATTCTCTGATGGTTGAGGTAATAGTAGGTCATGAAAGGGGGAGAAAAAAGGTTTGCACAAGCCTATTCGGGATGGCAAAAATAAATAACTACACGCTTCTATTTTAGGTCTAATTTATCTTGGTTGACACCAGCAGCAGCAGGAGCAGGAGCAGCAGCGGGGCATTCAGGCACTTGCTGCCACCCCCCCTGATAAAACACTTGCTTTTCTGTCTGCCAGGTCAGACACAATCGCAGCGCGCTGCGGAGTGAATAAACAGGTGACTAACCTGAATGGTGCACGTATATTCCGTGTCGTCCAGCAGCCTGACCGTGCAGTTGTATTCCCGCTCAAGATTCCTGACGCTGCCACTCATAAATCGGCTCAACATCTTTCTCTCCCAGGTTTCGCCGCTCTGCGTCTACAGGACCAGAACAATAAACTCGAACACCAGCGTGCAAGTGAATGTCACATTGACCGCATTTCCCGGTCCCCTGAACGACCAGCAGCCACGGATTCAGCCGCCGAGGCGAGCACCATTGTTGTCCCGTTAAGTTTTCCGTGCTGTGGGCCCGTGCTGAGAGCGAAATCCAAGGATGCCCGCATCCAGATCCAGAGGCTGCTCAGCCCTGCTGCTGCTGCTGTGTGTGTGTCTGTGTGGAGCTGAGGATTATCTCTCACCATTCACTGCTGCCACTTGAGCAAGCGGGCGGGTCCAAATGAAAACTGACGTCAAAGAGAGCCAACGGGGGTGTGAAGTTTCAATATATACTGATTTTCTTTTCTTACGCCTAATTTTCCCATGACCAGCAATTATGCATTAGAAAACTTTTAAAAGGTTAGCTTCTTTTTATGACTCACTCAGTATGAAGTTAAAATTATTCACCCAAATCATGCTGTGCGAGGAGCAGTGTCATAACGTGAATCATTTAATGGGTCTTTGGAGGTAGACTTCAGGTTCACGATAAAATGTTTGAGAGAAATCAAGCTACGCCTGCCTGGCTGACCTAAAACCAGCGGCGTCGGGTGTCACACAACTTCCCAGGTGGTGGATATTAAATGTATTGGGCTGCCACCTGCAGGCCATTCGTTGTCATTGCGGCAAGCAAATCGAGTGAAAATGTTTCGTCAGCCTAAAACGGAAATGCAAAGCTTGTATTACAACAACAACAAAAAATCACGTTAAAGTGGCGTAAGAGTGTATTAACAATTTAAATCTATAAAAATATTGCGTCCCGAGGATGACGTACGCCTCTGCCGTGACCCGGATTCGAACCGGGGTTGCTGCGGCCACAACGCAGAGTACTAACCACTATACGATCACGGCGAGCTAACAGGGACTGAGTGCACCCCGCTTATTTTTGTCCTTAAGTAGAGTACGTCATCACGATGCTTCGAGGTGTTGATTTATTTTGATCGTCGCCTAATCCACTAATACACATTTATGTCCAAGACATGAGTTTTTCATAATCAAACACTTGAAGCTAATTGTTGTTAGATCACAAATCTATTTGTATTGTTTACGGAAAGTGCCTTGCTCAGAGGTTAGAGGAGATCTAGACTATTTTGAGCTGCAATTGTAATATTTTTTTTTTACATTTTCTTTCATAACTAACAGACTACTTGAGATTAAAAAAAAGTCATGTATCAATAAACACACACATATATACAATAATTAATAGTGCGGTTGATATTTTTACTAGCAAGGTCAAGACTACAATATCCGTTTCTTATGCAGGAAGTCGGAGAGCTAGAATTGTCCCCCCGGTGGGCATTATGTCCACCTACTATATGGTAAAATGTAATCACATTACTATAGAAGTACAGTACTATACAACTCACGAGTCACCCCTTATTTCTATTTTGCTTCCAGTTCGCCAGACTTTTTGTAATTAAAAAAAAAGAAGAAGATCTTGAGCAGTAATCTCGAGTCAAAGTTTTTTGGACACTCATTTTCACACCATTTTCAGCTTTTTTTAGACCATGGTTTTTTGTTTGTTCTATTGTTCCATTTGCTTGTTCTGCCACTTAACACTGACCAGTGAACGATTCAAGCATAAGAAAATGCACCTAGCCAAAGGCACAAACCAGTGTTGGGTCTACAAATGACAGACTCAGCAATCTTAAATTGCATCTTTAAGCACTTTTAAGCTGTTTCTAGCAGCCTGTTATAAAAACACATAATTTATTCCAATTTCTTTACCAGAATCTGCAGAAATTGCCAAAGATAGAACAGTTTGACAGGATCCATAAGATATTTTTTGCACCAATAAGGTGATTCCCAAAAACCTGACAGCTGAAAACTTGGCTTATAGCGGCACTAAAATAACATTTTAAAAAGAGGAAACTGAAAAAGTGGAGGACGAAGGCAGAAGTGGTGAGCTTAAAAAGCAAAACAAAAACAGGACTACTTATGGCAGATGAGCAGTATCTCAAACTGTTCTTAAGAAATATGAAAAAAATCAGAAAAAAACAAAGTTGATGAAATCATGAACGCAGAAGAGTACAGTCGGATTTTGATTCAACATGCAATAGCTTCTGGCAAATGTCTGATTGATGTTTTTTAGAATGACAGTGATCTTAAAAACACTGCCAATACAGTAAAAGCATACCTGGAACAAAACAAAAGCCAGTCAACATTGAAAGAAGAGCTTTGAATGTCCTTCAAGAAGCCTGGAGAACTATTCCTGAAGACTACCTAAAGAAATTACAAGAAAGCTGCCTAACAGAGTTCAGACTTTTTTCGATGAATAAAGGTGATCATAGCAAATATTGTCTTTCAAGCTCAACAGAATTGTACAAACTGTTTTTGTCTTATATGCTGTATTTCCATGTATGATTTCCATGTTCCAATAAAGCAAAGCACCCATTTCCCAGTTCACTAAAAACAATATAAAGAACTGAGGGGTGGCTTGAGACTTTTACACAGTACTATATCGAATAATGCAACTCACAGCATTTTTTAGCCTATATACGATGAAATTCATTTATCTGTTAGGGTATAGGCTATGCACTAAAGGACAAAAAAAATCTACTTTGATTTTTCCAGAAGACTTAGCAGCTACTTGAGATTTTAATTCTTCGTTTTGAGCTAAAAGCACATTTTACTCCAATATAATGACAATCTAATAATGTACGTTAGGTTTAAGACTTAAGATAGACAACAGATATTAACTGAATGTTTCCAGCACCTTATTGAATTAATGCCATGAAGAATTTAGACAATCCAAAGGCAAAAGACGACCCAACCCAGTACTAGCAAAGTTAAAACTGACATATTTTAATTTATTCTACAAACTTGAATTAAGCATCACTGTGAAAATGCTCCTTGAGAAAAACAAACAAACAAACAAACAAACAAAAAAAACCCAAAACAATTAAAAAAGTAGATTTTAAAGTTCAACAGCAAAACATATTGATATAATAAATTGCTTGTTTGTTTTTTTAAAAAAGTGATCAATGTAGTATTCTTTATTAGATAAATTACTGACAGTATCGTCTTCATTTAATAATTTAGGCTAGCCAGCTTGCCACTGATGGAAAAAACAAAAGTGTTATATACAATTAATGTTTTCTAAGCATATAATTTATGATGAAAATCAGCTTACAGTGTTATTGTGCCTACTAATCTAACAGCTGAAGGCTGGTAAGACAAACACAAACCTCAATCACTTACTCACTTATACATTAATTATCATCATCATTCATAGACAAGTACAAACATGTTTACAGCAACTGTAAACAAAACAAGAGATTTCCAACCAGTATTTACAAAAGTAGTACCAGAAAGTTTTAATGTGGACAGCTGAAGTCGTTCTCATCATTCTCTTCAGGTTCATTGCTCCACGTAACAGGAATTTTAGCAGCACACACCGCCTTTCTAGTGAAAGGGCGGCATGACCCAGTCTGATGCAGCGGGGCATTGCTGCTAGTGATGTTGCCCATGCTTTTAGCAAAAGCGCCTTCTCGTGTCCTGCCTGCTGCTCCATGATTCCTCCTGTACAGCTTGCAGGAAGCCACGAGAGGCTTTCCTATGTCCACCCGCTGGCTTTCTGTCTGACGCAGTTTACTGTCTCTGTGAGTATAGTGTAGATCCACCTTTATGACCATCGACTCCTAAAAACAAAAAAATAACAAAAAACCCCCAAAACAATTATTGTAAGTAAACACTATTAGAGAAAGGTATTAGTATAGATATACGGACACATACCTTGAGCTTCTGAAGAGCACAGAGCCTCAGAGTACAGTCTGGGTTAACATTATTCATAAGTAGTAGTGAGTCCATCTCCTCTGACCTGCCAGACCTGGAAAATATGTCTTCCATCGTCTGAGGATTAAAAGCACAAATAATGTTAATAATATTATTATTATTATTATTATTATAATACATGTTAACCATCTTCATCAATATAAATAAACAGCTGTATTTACAGTGGTTTGGCACTGAATGGTTGCTAGAAAGTATCACATTCAAAAATCAGCCACTAGATGTCAGTATTACGCAAAAGTCAAAGTCAGCCAAACTGATGGAAGTATTTCACAAGAGCAGTGCTGCTCATAACCATTACTGCTTCCTGATTCATCTGCGGTTGCAGCATGCTGGAAGCCTATATATGGGCAGAACTTCCTCACACATGTGAAATGTGGGTGTGAATGGTCATCATTGAGAAATCCATTTTGTCTAGTGGAAACTGACGAGCATTTTGCCATGAGCCATGTGAAATTTGTCGTGTAGGGACAAGCTGAAAATTTTCTCCAAATCCTGAGTTTACTGATAAGCTTTGCCAAAAATCAAAAGCAGTTATGTAACAGTGTAACAGTGACATTTCAGTGTATTGCAAATTAGTCATACTGCCATTAACAATGCCCCTGCCTTTGTACTCCAGGGCCTACTTGGGCTTGTTCGGATAGCCGAATTTGCTTAAAAAGTCTGACAGTGAAGTGGAAAATAAGAAATACTTACAGGTATACTGCTTAGTGTGACCACGCAGTCCTGGGTATGGGGGCCTGTGGTCTTTACAGTGGCAAAAGCTACGAGAACATTAGAGTACAAAGCTGAGAAGCTGACTTCCACTTCTACTCCGCAAAGAAACATCAGCCGCTTCTTCCGTGGAAGCTCTGAAAGCAGATGTGAAACGTTTTTTGTTTTTTTAAATAGAAGGGGAAAAAAGCATGCATAAAAACAACATGTAACAAAACTTACTCGGCATTTATTTTTGTTAATCATTATGGTATTTACTTAAAGAGGATTTTGCAGAGCCCATGACCAAATTAGGACTTTCAGCAACTCATTTATCTCAAGCCACAGACTTTTATCTTCCATCTAGGAAGAGTTCTTAGATTAACCCACAATATCAAGATTCAGTTTGAGCAAATGTGTAAAAAGAAAATACGAGGAAGTCTGAGTTGTCAAAACAGACTTCCTTCCATCAAAGGGGAAAATGCACAGCGTAAAATAAACCATTTCCCTCTTTGCATTAATCAAACGGAATTATGAATTATGCTGAAAAAATATCAAACCACAGTGTGCAGATTTAGTTTGTCACACATTGTTGAGTAGGAGGTGAGAAAAAGGCTAAACAGTACACTCACTCTCTTTGTGGGGATTTATGCTTCAGCGAGAGAAATCTACGTCATGACCGCAAACACCTCCGATGTAACTAACAGCACGTCGGGTCAACGCAGCCCGCAGCCGCTATTGTTACTGGCCCGTTCGGCACGGTCGCTTCCTTCTTGTACATTTCCAGCTACTTTTTTGAATTCATCAGCATGAGGCTAACAATCATGTCCTCGATATAAGTGCTCTCAAATGTCAGCAAATTCCTGGAGGAGGATTGCTGAAATATCGGAATAGACGTCAGGGAATTTACAAAGAAGTGGAAAAACTAGGGGAACAGATATGTTTGACCGTGAAAAACACTGACCGCGACAAAGAGGAGTATTTTTTTTTGTTTCTATCATGGCTTGTGCAGTTTATTAAAGACTGCGACATGGCCGCATGTTAATTTGTTTTGCTTCAGAGGAAAATAAAGCATATTTACGAATATTCTGTCACCAGCAGTAACATCGATAAAGAAAAAAAAAAAATAAAACATTCTCCCATCTCACCATTTGCTTGTCTCCAGCAGGCGTCTCGCAGGTGAAGCTCTTTTGTGTGGCCGGTGGTTCGAACTGGATCTGCAAGGGATCGTGGTTCCTTCAATGTGTGTTTGATCTCCACCGCCTGTTTGCCTGTGATTAGAGGATCTCTGCCCAGATCTGGTGGAGAAAAGGAGGGGTTCAGATGGAGGTAAATACAATGAAATACAGCAGCTACACACGTTTGTAGAGATTTTTTGGCCCCTTCCTTTAACTCGGTCTTGTTTGAACAACTTTAAGAAAATCAGCACTGCTTAAAAACTTTGGTAACCTTCCAATCGTCCTAGTGCTCTGTTCATCTTAGGACAGCAGGGAATGAGGAATGTTTCAGAAAAAAATATGAGAGATTCATCAGAATCTCATGGTTATATTTGAGGAACTCTGGGATATTTAAAAAAAAAAAAAGGCATTTTTAAAATTCACTGTTACTGATGACACGAGTTTTGGGAAAAACCCCTATTCACAAGATGTCAAGCATGCAAAACAAAATCATTAATAGGACTAAAAGGGGGAATATTCAGGGAGAACTAAAACTATGCTCACAGAATAGGACACAGATTTAGAGTTGTCATCTGAATAAAGCGAGTACACTCCTTTAATGAGAGGGTTATTGCTATAACACAAACAACCAAACGAGAGGCTTAAAGAGGCTCACAAATTTAAAAAAAAAAAAAAGAAACATTTTCATATCCAACACCACACTTATTCATTTAAATATTTTCACACACAGAGACAGGGCTGTCAGCAGGATGTCCTGTTCTGGTAAGTCTAATTTGTTAGTGAGCCCATGAGAGCAGTGGCAGGGAGTGCCCAAACTGCAGAGCAGCTGTCTTGCACTCTGCAGCTCTCAGGTTTCTTGCTCTTCTCTATCCAACAGTGTGAATTTCCAAAGAATGAGGTCACATGCTAATGGCATTTTGAAAATTTCTTCTACCGGGGGCCCATCAAACTGACAAACACACTGAACAGCTTCCCTTCGTCGGCACAGTCATCGCTTTACTTACAGGACCCGAGTAAACAACATTAAAATGAGATACAAGCGATTCCAAAAGCTGTCTGTGGTCCGTGGTGTATATCAAAGGGCAACCTGTTCCTCTCGGTGCTGTTTACCCTTCATCTCTAACTGTCAGCCTACTGAATTATGTGTTTATATCCCTAATAAACTGAACAGAAACAAAAAGAAGGAAATGTACACTTTTAATTGATATGTATGGTTTTCTTAAAAATGAAACTAATGATTTTGGTGTCAGCCACATTAATGTCTCACTCAGTCAAAGCCATTTGTGTTGTTACAGCAGCCCTTTCTATTAGGCATTTTGGAAATGAATCATCATGTAAACAAAGTAAAAACCCCATTCTTAATTTTCCAATTTAACTCTTACCCTCTGAAACCTTCTCTAAAACATGCGTGACTTTCTCAGCTTGCAGGATGTGCTTGTTCAAGTACTTTGTAAAGATCCCAGTACTCTTGCCCCCGTCCTGGACCTCGAATGCTTCAGCATCTTCGCACCTGCAATAATTAAAGGAGAGGGGTTATTTTTATTTTGCATGACTTTCTACAACCGTGACTTTCTAAAAATTTTATGCTATAAACCAAAAACAAGCTGCACATGAAATCAGTTAACTGATTTCATGTGCAACCCCCCCCCCCCCCATTTGCAGTTGAATACAAAACAATTAATACTACATACGTGGCATAACCGTAAACTGTGTTCCCGCTGGGTGCCAGTGGCTTGATGGCAGATAGTAAGGAACCCTGGTTGTACCTACAGAGTGAAATGAAGTTACACAAATAACAAATCTATGTCATGTTAACTGAGCTTTTACAAATAAATTTACATATCCAGATATCGGCTCAGTGCAGAAATTAATTATTGCACTTACCATTTTCTACAGGTGTCCAGTAGGATTACACTCAGTGCAGTCTGCCTTTCCTGCATGCTGAGCATGATCCTCTGCACACAGACACAGTTTTCAGTTCCGTACGGTTGCGGAGCATCGACGGACACCAAGTAATTCCTTCCCGCATGCTCATAACCATGGCCCGCATAGTAGAAAAGGCCTGTAGAGAGACACATCTGATTAGTACGGCAATAACAAAAGTGCTGCAGTAATTCTGCAGTCCTGGAATACATGACAGTCAATCTGAGGAGGTAACACATCATCATAAAGATGCCTGACTTCTAATCACATTTGTTTCATTATTAACAACAGAAAGAGAGAATAGCAGCAGACAATATCACCTCACAGCTCCAAACTGCGCCAATAATAGTAGCTATTGACACCAACACTTTTGTTTATTTTTTTAAAAACACTAACACACTGTTACAAGTGGAACAGTAAAACATAAAAAGAACGATTTATATACCAAGCACGTGGAAATAGCCACATCGTCCCACATACGTATGAAGTCATACAGCCGTTATCTAACATCGATCACAAGATAAGAACCACGGAATATGACGAAGGAAGTTACAGTGCTTTAGGTGCCACATAAACCTCTAAAATAATAGTATTAGCATTTTCTAAGAACAGCGGCTAAATACTGAAATTCAGCTAATGACAAAAGCTTTTTCCAAAAGAAAGAGGCAGGAAAAAAATTATAACGCTCACCGTAAACGCCTTTGTCAAGGAGATGAATGAACTTCTCAATAGCAGTAAGCATCTCCTCCCTGGTCAGATCCAGCAAGGAAACGACTCTGAAGCCAAGCTGCCGCAGGAGGTTGCCGAGCTCATGAACATCCATGACGGGTGCCATCAAGGCCGGGTGGTTGGAGTAATTCAAGTTGCCAATAAGTAAGGCGACCTTATCAGTAGCTGCAAGAAAGTTCAATGTCTGATTCAAAAATCACTCCAACACAAGAAAATTCTCAAACACTCTGTCAGTTTTCCTCTCCACACATCAAATGACAAAATGTTTCTTTCCATTAAACTTTACCTGTGAGCGCTGCTGGAGGAGGTTGATCACTCTGCACTAGAGATTGTGATTAAAAAAAGAAAAAAGAAAAAGAAGCACAAAATCAGTTCATGTTAAACAAAAAACTGACCTAAAGTAGCATTTCTGTCTGGGGAGCATATAGAGAACAATAGAACTCAAAGATTCAATAGTATTCTCTGTGAAAGTCACTTTTATTCCAAGTAAGTTATAAACAGGAGAATCGCTTCAAGAACTAGTTTCACTTTACATCACTTTCCTGTTTTGTGTATAAGGCTCAAGCCCAGCACTATTTGGAGAACAACTTCCTTTTTAGTCTGTAGAAATGGGAAAGTACCTCCAGCATAATGGAAACAACTTAGTGCCTTAGAGCTAAACCAGTGGAATGAAAGGAGTGTGAAGAATTTATCTTTCTCTTTGACACCTTTTATTAGTAATAGAGAAAGTAAAGGAATGGGAAAGAATACAGTGCTGAAACTGGGATAAGACAGGTATCACTGTACTGATTTTTGTTTTAGGTTTCACTTTCAGCTTACCAATGTCAACATCGATGGGCTCAGTCCACCTCTCTCCTAGTGTGTTAGATAGCGAGCACAGGTATGTTCCACTGTGTTCAGCTGTCGCGTGCTCAATCTGCAAATATAATAAATCACATTGTTCGTGTCTCTGTACCAAAAGTGAAATATTAACTACATTTTTTAATGAATTACACAGTGGGATCACAGGTAAGTAAACACTTCATCTTCACCGCCGTTCCTCCTTACCTGCAGTGTGCAGCTTGTTATGTCCAGCAGTGGCTGTCCATTTCTGTACCACTGGTAGGAAGGAGCTGGGATACCAAAGGCAGCGCATTGTAGAGCAAGTTTTGTACCTGGTTGAATCTTTTGCGGCTTGGGGTTGGTGGCAATGTGAGGCTCACCTTGCCAGTCTATGGGCAAGCCTGACGTTTCAAAGAAAAAGACGGGTTGAAATGAAAACTGCATCTATACGATAAAAATGACATGCAACCAGCATGATGATTTACCTGATTTATCAATGTCCAACACCTTGACCTTCACCCAGTAGCTGAACACACATTTATAGTGCTGGTCATTCACTCGGCACACATAGAGCTGAGTTTGTTGAGCTCTGATGGTCAGATCAGCTTGAGTGCCACCACGTACCTTAGGGAGGAAATCATTGACAGCAACAAACGGTCATTTTCACACTAAATCCAACAAGAGTGCTTGAAAACTAACTTCTTAAAAGTTAAATTCACATACTTCTTTTCCACCATCTCTAAACCATTGGTAGTTGAGGATGCCTGTGCCCTGAGCACGGACGCTCAGAGTCACCTTATGGTTCACAGGTACACACACAGAGACAGGATGACGCACTATCACAATTTCTAGTGAGGAAAAAAACAAAACAAAAAAGCGACAACCTCAGTTTCATAAAACCAAACTTAGTTCTGTTTCACTGGAAAAAGTAACACTAGTGAAACAGTGCTGGTGCTGAGATTAAAACATACCACTGATCATTGTGTGCTTGGGGAAGGATCCAGTCATCTGTACATTTTCTTGTTGTGCCGAACTGTAAGAAAATCACTGCCTATAATATCCCCACGTACAGAAAAGAAACTCCAAATGAATGGCATGAAAAGGAAAACGATGTATCTAACCTCTCATTTCTAGTCAGGTCAACTGTTAACCGTACAAAAACTCCAGGATATATTTAAAAACGTCCTAACTGAGTCAGTAGGTGTTTAATATGACCGTAAATATTACGTGTTTTACTGCATACCTGCTGTCTCCCTCGGACTAGTTGAGAAGCTGTCACCCCTCGGCCAGAATATGTTTTCCTGTTCTCAGGCTTCATAACTTCAAATATATAGCCCGAACTCTTCCTCCCTTTCCCGGAACGAGAAGGCGCACGCACACATTACCGTTATGTCTGTAATACTGGAGCACCCTTACAACAAAGCAGTAAAGCCCAATCCATATCATGCTAAAAACAAACCCAAGTCTCCTTTTAGTTATAATACTGAAGCATATCTTACACTTAAAAAACAAAAGAGAGCATTTCTGTGCCTGTTAGAGCGATGTAAATTATTTAAATTAAAAGCCAAACTTCTCTTTCTGGCATTACGGTAATGAGCAATCTGGCCCTTTTCAGCTGATGCATAATCACTGTCTGAGGTCAGAGTCTGGAGAGCCTCAAAGTAAAACGGTGTTTTTCAGTTCTAGTTAGTTAGTTAGTTAGTTAGTTAGTTAGGCTAACTCAAACTCTACTAGATGTCTGTTCGTAGTGCAACGCGAATAAAAAAATGTCATGTTGAAGACAAGCAAGCTTCAAAAACCTTACGTCATAGCACAAATCTGAAATACAACGTGTTTAAAATGTCTCTTTATATGTTTCAGTAGATATTATGGTCGACCATGAACGCTTATTGGCTGTTTATAAGCATTTAAACACAACATATTCCAACAATATGTTTATTAATCTATAATATGTAGTTTTATTTTTGTAAAGTACACAATAAAGTGTACGATTGAATGCCTATGTTCTATTTTTTTTAAAGGGGCATTAGGTTTTAATACATATACTGGCTTGATTTTGGGATATTTGCTTGTTAATGCTACATTTTATATAAATGTAATAAATTGTGATAGAAAAAACAAAAAAAAACCCGCAGAGAACAGAGACAGACATTTGGGAGGAAAGAGTAAAATGTAGCAATCCTGAGAGTAATTTTAATGTTTTAAAAATGAGTCATCAACAGCTATTCCTTCCTTCCTAACATTATTAAATCAAAGTGCAGGTTTTGTAAGCCTTTTTTTTCCCTTAGGCCATATGAGCAACAAGGAGGTCAATGTGATTTAACCATGTGTTGCAATACAAAGTGTATATGTGTGTTGGAGGGGTGGGGGTGGAGGGGCTGTCCTTTCGGAACTCCTGAGCAAAGCATTGGACTTAAACCATTGGCTGTCATCAGCTACATCATGAATCGAGTCTACATATAATCCACAAGAGTGTCTCACCAAGATGGGAAAGTTTTTCCAGCTTGTTGAGCCGGATCCAAACACTGCAGTGAGATTCTTGCATTGTGACTGTTAACGAAAAGACAGATTTGAGGCAAATGTGTTCTGGGTTAAATGGCTAACATTTTGCTCTGAATTCAGTTTGTTTGTAGATTTCTTTGCTAAAGTCTAAAGTCTAGTTTCGGAAAATCTGATGTGCTCTTGAACCTATTTGTGGGCCTGCTATAAATAGGGCCCCTCTGGCAACACATGCATGTCTATGATAGGAGGTTACAGAGAATTTCTTCACAGACTCTGGCTCCAAAGTAACACTGACAACATCTTAATGGTAAGTTGGAAAATTTAGAGAGTTTTGTCGTGAACAAGAAAGACATCTCTTGTATTCCTAAGACATACAAGTAAATAACTTCTCTTAGGTTTGTGTTTGACCACTAACAGCCCTTTCACAACCTGATAGCATGATCCTATTTATAACTTGCTCCAATGCAATTGCTTTGCTTGGTCAGAAAGGACAAGCACTAGGGCTGAAATGTGTGTTTGAGTTTTGTATGGGTAAATAACACAGAGTGTGTTGTTTGCTTTCTTTAATTAACAACCAACAGGTTTTGTTGTAATTCTGAAGTGTTTCTTTTATCTTCTCCAGGAGCTCCTGCATGGACAGCAACATTTAATCTGAGCCTTGATCTTGGAAAGCTGTGGATGTGAAAGCAGAGTGCTTTTGTAGCCTGGGTGATTTATCTCAGCTATCTAGGATTGTACGTTTTTGGTGCGCTACCTCAGTGGACAATGACTTCTAGAAGGCCGATGACTCGATCTTTTTCTGGCAATGGGAGGACAAGCAGCTTCAGTGAAGATGAGGCTCCATCTTTCAATGGCCGCAATACTTACCTCTCAAATGTCCGGCCTGAAAACAGGTAGACAGTCTTATCTGTATTCTTTATGTGTTTGCAGAGCATGTTGGTGAAGCAGATTGATATTGTATTGATACAGATTGATACAAGAGGAAGATATAAAGTGCACAGTGGTCAAGAAAAAGAGTCTTGGTCTGGCAGGTCGAATAAAAAAATCATAAAATATAGTAAACATTTCTTTGTATCTTTTATGTCATTTAACTGGTATAACACATGATCAAACTAGACCCATTAGATGAAGTTTGCCAAATTAAACACAACCACTTAAGTTTTCAGATAAAATCACATATATCACACAAATAATTGCGTGTGCATTATCTATAAACTGTAGGAGGAGGACAGCTGTGAAACAATTTTACTGGGGTAGAGTCCCAATACGCAGACCCTAATTAATCACTGTCGTTGCTTCGTTTGCCTCCTCTCTGAATAGCTATTCAAGGTATTCTCACTACAGGCCGGCGAGGTAATCTCTATTTTAAAACACTTCTACCCACTAACATCTTAACTGCAAAAACTGGTTTACTCCACGAATGAAACCCACACAAGTTTTGACTGACCAACATTGGTTTCGGTGCTGGGTTGGCAAGTTTGTTTTGCTTGACATCTCACAAGTTTGTGTCAACCTTTGACATCCATGTCACTACCAGAAATTCCCATTAACATCCTTTCCTGTTGTTTTAATTTAAAAATAAAAAACAAAGTAATTGGAGCCTACTAGTTAAAGATGAAAGGGTTCACCTGATTAACTGAGATCAAGTGTAAAAGTATCCACTATTTCTATTTGAAGCAAGAAGCTGACTTTCTAATGGATTAGCAATTCCTTTCAGGAGCACGTTGTGCAGTGTCATGGCTCAGCTGACTGAGGACATACAGCCATCTTTCGAGACCACCTTGAAGTCAAAGGCAGTCTCAGAGAACTGCAATGTGAAATTCACCTGTGTGGTAACAGGTAGGCTTACGTCAAGGTAGCGTCTGTGCCCTGTTGTTTGCCGGAATAACTGAAACCTCTCAATCTGAGCTGGGTGTGAAGTGGCAGGATGTGACTAATATGAAAACAAAGGATTTTGCTTCGAAGGCAGCACTTCTTCCTGTATTACTTTTTCAGCACAGCTTAGTTTTGAGCTCATTTTTCAAGATTTTTTGGGCCTCAGGCAAGCTAGATGGTTGGGCTCACATGATGCAATAACCAAAATACATTCAAGTGAAAGTTTCCACACTGTGTTTTGTTAAGCATGTCATTATTTTTAATATATGAGAAATTTAGCTGTTGCACATTAACAGCACAGAGTAGCACAGGGAGTGTAATGTTTATGAGCCAGAGGAAAGGTGTTCATTATACCATTTCCATGTCAGGTTACCCAGCTCCAGAACTAAAGTGGTATAAAGACGATATGGAAATGGATCGCTACTGTGGACTCCCGAAATATGAAATTCGTCGAAATGGAAAAACTCATACCCTTCATATTTACAAGTATGTAAGACAGGCTTGCATTAATCATACTGCAGAGAGGTAGCTCTTTGTTTGTTTTAATGATATTAACAAGAGCTTCTGTTTCTAGCTGCACTTTAGACGATGCAGCCATCTACCAAGTCTCAGCCAGCAATAGCAAAGGTATTGTCTCCTGCTCTGGTGTTTTGGAGGTTGGCACCATGAATGAGTACAAAATCCACCAGCGCTTCTTTGCTAAGCTGAAACAAAAAGCAGAGAAGAAGAGAAAAGATGCAGAG
This sequence comes from Pelmatolapia mariae, assembly GCF_036321145.2. Lineage (NCBI taxonomy): Eukaryota > Metazoa > Chordata > Actinopteri > Cichliformes > Cichlidae > Pelmatolapia > Pelmatolapia mariae. The sequence continues at coordinate 52,801,324 of NC_086233.1, read as the reverse complement.
GAGCAGACCAAGATGGAGAATAAAGAAAATGTTCAGAAAGCGAAACCGCTGATTAGTCCAGAACACCCTCAGAGGAAACGGGCTGTCCCACCACCAGAGGAGAGGGAAGTAGCCAAAGAGTCTGAGGCTATAGAGGAACTGGGAGCTACTGCAGAACCTAATGGAATTAGCTCAGAAAATGAGGAAACAGCTTCTTTGGCATCCCGGGACAGAGGTCTTGAGGACGAGACAGGTCCATCAGACGAGACGTTGGCCACTAAAAGAATAAAGATGTCAAATGGCGTAGATGCTGGAATTAATAGTAGCCGAAGCCATATGATGGGAGTTGGAGGTGAAAACTGTTATGATGGAGGAATCAGTTTGGCACAGTTTTTGGCAGAGACTCTTCAGTCCCAGGCTGTGGAGGAAAAACAGAATTCATCTCAAGCCGAGAAAGATAAAGAAGTGGAAGAAGCTGTTTTGTGTGACAATCAAGAGAAAGAGAAGGAGCAAGAGGAGCTGCAAAAAAAGAGAGAAGAACAAGAAAAAGCTCTACAGGAGGAATATGAAAAAGAGAAAAGAAGAGAGGAAGGACTGGCCATCAGAAGGGAAAAAGAAAGAGAAAGGCAACCCCAGGTGTCGCATACAGCAGCCCATGGCAAACATGGCCCAGACATCAAACATCACAGCAAGGGCCATAAGGATCACGACCACCACCACATCCAGACTTCCATCTCCTCTATGCTCCACTCAGTCAAGGACTTCTTCTTTGGTAAGAGTAAGAAAAGCACTCATGGTCACACTGAGAATGAAGAGGCTGATTTTGAGCACTCAGTGGAGGCTCCTGAACCAGAAATGCCACCGTCATTTCAGCTGCAAGCAGAACACAGTCCAGACACGTTCAAACCTCCTACAGAGGAAGCTGCGCCTATGGAAATGGATAAACCCAAAGAGCCTTCAGAAACTACCGTGGCTACAGAACACGAGCCACCATCAGTAGAGCCAGATACATTTAAGTATGAAAACCATGCACAACACTCGGCCCTGCCACCATCACATGAACTGCCACAAGTGGAGTCCACAAGTCCGAGTGTGACAGAAAGTGAGGATGCCATGGAAGCCATGGAGGTGTCTGTGGGGATGGAGAGCAGCAGTGCAGGTGAAGAAGTGCCACTGCCCAGGCTTGAATTTGTCACAGAGGTATGTACAGGGGTCTTCCACAGCAGCACATTAGATCCACTTGTGTAATACAAAAGAGCACGAGTTGAGCACAAAATGAACTTCCTCACCACCCCACACAAAAATCACTAAAGAGTAAATTAGAGGAAAGAAGTTTCTTTGTGTGAGTGTCTGATCGTGGTTATTTCATCTCCAAATAAAGTTTCAGTGAGTTGTACTAAAAATTAACACCTAGATAAGATGATTAAGATTTCACTATAGAACAAAATTTACTCAGTTTTTAAGTTCTTTTTAACATCCTTGAAAAAAAATCACCTTTCAGTTTTAAATCAGATTTATACATAAAGCTTTTAGAAGTGGTAAAGAAGCAAAAACGATGATTAGATGTCGTAATCATGGGTCTCTAGACAGTTAAAAACACACATAATATTAGTGATCAGCAACTTTTAGGAGTGAGTCAGCATAGGTGTGTGACACAACTGTTTTGCTGCAAAGATAAACCACACAAAAACACTGTGGGAGAAACAGGGAAGCTTAAGATGCTTTCACTAGTTACATGCAGGGGCGGGGGATGTTGTGCATCTGCACTGTAAGATAGGCTGCATGTTGGGATTCGCATGTTGGCTGTGGTGAATGGGGCCAGGAGTGCGTCAGAGATCATGATGAAACCTGAATGTCAGATGCAGGTCTCACATTACAAACAGGGCTTTGCTTTAAAGAGGTTCAGCGGTAGTAGAGTGAGTCCGGCGGCAGGTCTCGGCATGAAAGGAAGGGACACATTCCTCACTGCCCCCCATACCTTAAAATAAACCCTTTCCTCATCGAGACAAGAGAGAGGAAGGCAGCAGTTCTGTCATCTCACTGTCCAACTTGTCAAATAGCTACATGTATGTTAGAAATGTGTTTTTTTTAGGGTTAAACTGATACAGTCTATGTGTCTGACCTTTGGCCTTTACAGCAAGCAGCCTTAAACCGATCACAACACAATTCTTTGATTTTAAGTGAAGTTTTTCATTAGTAGTTTGTCTTATCAGTTACACAGTTAAATATGTAGCACAAGTGTATTGATATTTACCTGAAATTACCCAATAAGCATTACACTGTTACCTTTAAAGGTTGCAGACTAGAAAAAGGTGTTACATAGTTTTAGTTGTACTTTTTAATCTCATATTTATTCAGATTTTGTTTTTCTGCACATTTTTTAAATGTATTGTTTGCTTGAGAAGAAGGGGAATATTTATGGGATAATGTGATAACTTAAGAAGCCTTACATGGGTATTATGAGCCGCATTAAATGCCATTAAGTATTAATAGCTTTGACAAGTAAGTAATTACAACTTCTTGGGTTTCAGATTCTGGTTTATTGCAAACAAATGTTTGTTGTTGTATTCATAAATTTCCTGTGTGTGTTTTTGTTAATTGTAAAGTAGCATTCATGTCCAAGCGGTGCACAATGATATGTGGAAAAGGGAACTGAAGTAACTATGTTTAAACATCCACCTGCTGAGTGATTGCATATCCATAATGTGGAACTACAACTGTACCTTTGCTATGTTGTGGTTAGGTACAAAGCTCTTTAAATGCATAATGAGAGGAAGTTGTAACTGTTATCTGAACAATCTTTTCTCACATGATTGTGACCTTTTTTTAACACACAATGTACACAGTGGTGACAAATAGCTTCAGTTTTAATTTGAATGTGACTCCAGTTCCCTTCCATCGAAAGCTGCAACTTCTTTTTTTTTTTGGCAGTCACTGCCGGCCACACTTATTGTCACGAGGCATCACGTGGTTGCTTTACAGCTATGTATACATTTTAATGATGAGGACAGAGGGGAAAAAAGCGCTCTAAGCGGAAAAAAACAAAAGGAAACTAATAACATTTTTTTATGTAACTCAAAGCTTGACCACTCTAAATGTGATCTCTGCTTTCTAATTAGGACTTTTGCTCTTCAAAGTCAAATTCTGTTCTTCTTTTAATTATCAGCTATTGTTGAGGCTTGAGGCTACCCAATATTTACATTAGATTTCTATCTATCATGTGTGTTATGACTGGTCTTTGGCTGAGATACAGGCTATCATTCATTCACCACCTAGCAAATACTTTTGTGTAAACTGCACATCAATGTCAGTTTATGCGGGAATTCCCCTGTTTATCTTTCAACCTCAGAGCAAAACAAGTGCACTTCAAAGCCAGTGGAATTTGATGTTTTGTACCCTTCACAAAGAATAACTTTGAAGTGTTTCATCCAGAAGGTTAGTGAAGGTTGGCGTAAAAGGTTAATCAGTTAAAGCTCCAAAGGAAAGAAGAAATATTTTTTTATAGTGGACCCTCACAAATGTAAACCGCTGTCTTGCACATGATAGGCAGTTTAAAAAAATGTGGCTAAAAGAAGCCGGTCAAAAAAGTTACGAATATTCAGATTTCCTGTAGTTGTTTTCTACTTCATGGCACAAAAACTTGTCAGAGTCTAAATATGACACACAGTCACAAATTAGAGGTGTAAATTCGCTGTAACAAGATTCTTAAAAACAAGAAAAAAAAAACACTTGACACTGAAACACATACAGTTCCTCTACAACTAGTAAATGAAAGTGGTAAAAATATTTGCATCCATAGCATGCAACATAATCCATCTTTAGAGTGAGTTCTGAAACATAACATGATAATACATATACAGCACCTTGGTCAACAGGTGTTGTTTTAAATGTGCTATATAAATAAATGTGACTTTGACTGTGACTTATACTTGAAAATGCCATTACGATGACTTTTCTATTTTCAATCAGGCTGACTTTAAAGATAAAGACTCTGAGGTGGTCTCGGTTATCAAAGAGGTTCACGTCACTGAGCAAGAGCCAGATTCACCGCAGCATAATCAGCAGGCTGAGAGAGATGAGTCTGTTCCAGAGGATGATAAGTCTGCCTTGCCACAGACCCAAGACTTGGCTGATAAAGAAGGGGGCACCCCCACGCCCACCCTCACCAGCTTGGGAGAATGCTGGACTCCCCCTCACGGCATCGTCTCAGCAGCGGAAAGCCACAGTCCTGGAGAAACGCCCACTGAAACTTTGCAAGAAGAGGGGAAGCAAGGTGAAGTTGACATGGAGGAGGCTAGTTCTTCTAATGAGTTACATGAGGAAGAGAAAGTCGAAGTGAAATCAAAGAAGCAGGGATTTTCAGGTATAAACGGGTCTGAGATGACTAAATTGTCAACATCTTCTCTGGAAAGCCAAATAGAGGCATGCGAATCTAAAAAGCCTGATCAGGTGCTTTCATACTTTCCTGATGTGGAAGCATTCGGTGCAGAGACACATCGTCTAAAAAAGGAGACCGAATGTACTTCACTGATTCAGGAAATGAATACAGGATTTCCGCCCACTACACTCCCTGAGAGTTTAGACAAGGCTGACCTAAAAATGCAACATAAACCCACTCGTGCTAGGTCACAGGAAATCACAGAAGTCGGCGATGTTAGTGCTACACAAAGTTCAAGCTCTGGTTTTACAAGAAGCGGGGGAAGATATGAGCAAAACAAAGTGGCAAATTCTATTTTAGAGAAAGAAGGACATAATAATCTGTGTGACAGTCTAAAAACACAGGAGCAAGTGTGTTTAGAGGTGGAGAGCGCTGAAGTGAAGAATGAGAGTTTACAGGTTGAAGCGGAGACAGAAAAGCGGACTCCAGTAAATGCAGAAGAGTCGATTCAATCAAAGATAAAACAAATGGAGGAACAGAGTAATACTGCATATCAAAACATGAGTGGGAGTGGCTGGAGCGGTGTGCATTCAGAGAATATTCCAGCAATCCAGATATCTACTATTGAAGACATCCCTGATAGTAAATCAAATGTGCCAGATCTGAGTCCAAGTGAGCAATTTCTAATCCCCAAAATTGAAATAATGGAGGCTGAGCTCAAAGAGTCTACTTTGCCACTAACTGTTTTGGCCCTAGACAAGCCAGAATCAAGCAATTTGCAAAAACATGATGCAACTCCTGCTTCTGACTTGTTGCCCACGCAGAAAGGTATGCAGAAAGATGATCACATTTCACCTACGGAGAAAGTAGAAGACGTTGCACAATTAGACGGCAAGACAGAAAATACACACGTGGAAGGGAGAGAAGAGCCCCCTCAGATGAGCTATGCATTAATTCCTGTTATAAATGTTTCATTCACTGATGATAAGGAGGGTGATGCATGTGTAAACAACCATGTGTCAGACACAAAGCAGGCTGTTGAAACTCCAAAGGGGCCTTTGTTCGTGGTACCACCAATTTCTGTCACTTGTCATGAAAGTGATCTACCACAATTCAGCCTGCCCACTTACACTGAGCCGACAGAAATGGAAACTTCAGCTGACACGCAAAGCGGAACAAAGAATGACAGTGACAAAAATGAGGCTGTGAAGCCTGAAAGTGCTCAAAATAGAAGACCTAACTTTGACGAAAGAAGTGTCAAAGAGAACACTCCCACTGTGCTATATGAAGCTCTGAAACCAAAAGTCGGTGACAGTGTTTCGTTATTCAGCAAAACAACAGTGGACGTCCTTGTCCCTGAAACTTTGAAACTCAAATCCCTCAAAGATGCCAAGACAGAGAATTCAGTGTCAGTTGAAGAACCCCAAAAAAACAGATTTTCTGTTGAGAGACTCAGCTCCAAGCCCCCGACAAGTCCAGCTAGTCTCCGCAAATTAATATCCAAAGCTGCTGCAGACTCAGACAACGAGGCTGCGGCAGCTGAAGATCTAAGCGGAGGGTCTACACCAACATCATCCCTTTCCTGTGAAAGCAGTCCCCGAATGAAACGCAGAGACAGTCTAACTCTCATACGCTCTGCCACGCCTGAGGAGTTGGCCTCTGGAGCTCGTCGCAAAATCTTCATCCCAAAACCTAAAGAAGACATAGATGGGACACTAGCACTAGATACTCAAGGGAAGAAGGAGTCCCCTTACATGTCACCCAGCCAGGCCCGCAGGGCATCGTTACTGCAGGCTCAAAAAACCCCACCAATCGAGAGACGCTCCCCGCTGCTGAATCGCCGAAAGTCCACCTTGGAGGTGCCCAAAGTGGTGGGGGAGACTCCCACAGAAGAGCCGGCCAGCACCAAACGAGAGGAGAAACCTGCTGAAAAAAAGATAGACCCTTTGAAAGGTAAAGTTTTCTTTTGTTTAATTTAGCAAAGGTATTATGAAATGAAGAGGGTTTTTTTTAATCATATTAACTAAATATATGCTTGGAATATAAATAAATAATGAGGCAACCTGTCCAGCCTTCCCCCGTAACCATGGATTGGATAAGTGGAGACAAATGGATGGATGGATGGATAATTAGCCCCTATGGAGTTACAAGCAATTATCTGTTAAATTACAGTGGACTGTCTAATTTCCCTGTTTTCATACTTCTCTCAAAATATATCATTTATATCAAATATATCATCAGTGCGAAAAATGTGAAATAAACTGCCACTTAAGGAACAGGAAACATCACATGAGCTCGATTCTCCTTTCCATGCATCACCAGCTCCACAGGTTATCCGTAAGATGCGGGGAGAGCCATTCCCAGATGCCTCTGGACACCTGAAGCTTTGGTGCCAGTTTTTCAACGTGCTCGGCGACTCCACCATTAAGTGGTACAGAGATGAGGAAGAAATTCTAGAGGTGAAAAGAAGGTTAGTTTTCGCTTTTACTCATTTTATGGTCATAACCACCCTACCTATCTGTAAAATCACATGTTCAATTTGTTTTAGGTATTAAAAGAGCTACTTTTCACCTTTGCCATTGCTATTATTCTGAGGATTTCCAGCCAAAATGACAAATGGGCGGGTTCCAAATATGAAACAATAATGCTTCAAGGATAAGCAGGATTTATTTGGGCCTGAGTGCATCCCATGGTCTTCTGTCATTCTCATATTCTCACTGCAAAAGATGTCCAGCTCATGTGACTGTGAACCCCACAGCTGTGACACAGAGAGGTGAATCTCTGGCTAGACACAGAAACTGTAACCTGACACAATATTTTTCCCATCTCCAGGGTGCATTAAAAGTCTATATATGTGCTAACGGTTGCAGTGTCAGCAGTCTGCTGCCACACAGCACGTGCATCTGTCTCACACTGACATCTTGTGGGTTGTTGGGGAATTGGAGTCTCTCGATTGAATGCGTTCATGATTGTGTGTGTGGATTTTTTTCTTTATTTTTTCTTATTTTATGCTCAAGTGGAGGAGATGAAAGCCAAGTAGCACTGGCAATTGTTCTCGCGTCCAACCAAGACTGTGGTGTATATGGCTGCACAATCACTAATGAATACGGGACGGACAGTACTGACTTCCTCCTCAGTATAGACAGTAAGAAACAGCATGTATAGAAAAAATCAAAATTGAAATTTAGAGTGTGTTTTACTAATATTAAATTCAATTTATTCAAGGTTTTGTCTGTTTTCTCTCTTACAGTTATGTCTGAAATACTGCTAAAAGATGATTTGGAAGGTAATTTTTGGTTAAACACTATATGCATCTGAGCCTTTGTTTATGCACTATTTTTAACTGGATTCCCAGAGTAACTCTGTTTTTGCTTCAGTTGGAGAAGAGATAGAGATGACCCCGCTCCTGTTCACCAAAGGCTTGGTCGACTCTGGCACTTGGGGTGACAAGTACTTTGGTCGGATCATGACAGAGAGGTTGCACCTTGGGGAGGGCTGCATGCACAAAACCAGCCAGGTGAAGGTCATCTATGGCCTGGATCCCGTCTTTGAGTCCGGAAGCACTTGCATTATTAAAGTTCGAAGCCCCATCGCTTATGGGACCAAACAGGAGAGCAACCTTGCAGAGAGAAATCTAGAAATTACTAAGCACGTGAGTTTCACTGAGGAACTTGTTAAATTTTAGTATATATGGTTAAATAGTGCTTCCTTCTGCTTTATTATTATTTTAAAAAAATCTCTGTTTTCTAGGAATGCAAAGTCCAAAACATGATTCGAGAATACTGCAAAATCTTCTCAGCTGAAGCAAGAGTTATTGAAAACTTTGGGCCTTCACTAGAGTAAGCAACATATATATATTTGTTCTGACAATTGAATCCATTAAAATTATACTATACACAGTATATTACTGCTTGTGATCATCCCACTGTTAATTCATGTTGCCTACAGAGTGATTCCTCGCTATTTGATGTACCGGCCAGCAAATTCTGTGCCGTATGCCACAGTGGAGGCTGATCTTACTGGTTTATTCCTTAAGTATTGCACAATGGATGCTAAAGGGAAACTGGTTATGCAAAAGATTTCTGAGATAGAGCAGAAATGCTGCAGCTTCCAGCACTGGATCCATCAGTGGACACATGGCAATTTGTTGGTCACTCAGCTCGAGGGTACACCACACATAAAACAATCATGAAGGCAATCATTTAAAGTGAATATTAGCGGGATCATAACCATTAAAGATTCTCTATGGCTTGTTTTTTTTATTTTTTCTAGGTGTTGAAACAAAGATTACAAATGTGAGAGTTGTCACCAAGTCAAAAGGGTTTGTATCGCAGTCCCTACATGCAAAATTATTGTTTGTTTGCTGCTAAATAGCTGCAATAACCCCCCCGCCTCCCTTTGTTCTTCAGATACCAAGGATTAACTGAGTGTGGCTCACCTGAGGTGTTCAACCAGTTCCTGACACTCCATCAGTGCAACTACTACTGCGGGCTTCTTGGCCTGCGCCCGCTTAAGACTATGGACAGTCTGCAGCAGCCCGCCAAAGCGAAGGGCTCAAAAAGCCCTCTGCTCAACCGCAAAGCGGGGTCTACCAGCCCACAGCTCCAGCGAAAAGGACACAGCCCTCAAATTGCTAGAAAAGCTAATTCTAGCCCAAAGGTGACTAGAAAGGGTCAGGAGACAGAGGACAATAAATCAAGTGCAAAACCAAAGCCAGCAGAAATTACTGATGCCACTGTTGAAAAAAGGTAGGAAAAGGGCTTTTGTTCTAGCAATATCTCATTGCTTTCATTGGTTTAGTATTAAGTGTTACTTTCCAGTTATCAAAGGCGGCAAGAGAAAAAGAGTCATTTGTCAGCTTGACGTGGTAAAAACTTATTGTGAATATCTGCCCCCTGTGAGGAGACGTCCATCCTCAGCGTAGTTAAAAGGTTTGTGAGAATGTTTGGCATGACGGGCACAGCGATTTTTAAACCTCATAGTCTGCTTTTCTACTTTTATAGAAGAGGAATCACTGAACTGACATAGCTTTTCTAAAAATCTTTGAACACCTGCCTCAGAGTATTATCAGCTCTATGAGTGGACAAACAACTCTCCAAGCAATATTTGCCAAATAAGCCAACAGGAGATGTCAGCATTAAGGTGTTTTCATTTAAATGTCGTGTATAAAATGTACATGGCCACGATGCATGTATGTTTCACTCGCTATCTAGAATGTATTATAAATATTATACGTAGATGCTGCATGTTCACGTCATGTACAGAATGTGTATCAAGTAAAAGGTGCGCTCATTTCTGGGTTAATATTTATTGCTAGTATTTAAACTTTCTTCACAGCAAAGTTGAGCTCATGCTGTGGATTAACAGCACCATTTTTAGATAAAAAAAAAATGTTTGTGTGCACTTTGTTTTTGGCTTTTTTTTAGTTATTGTGACTGATTGTTGTTTTTCCAGTCCCTTTCCATTATTTTCACATTTTAGATGGCAAAACTGTATTTTATCTCAAAGAAAAGAGCTGTTTTGGGAGTGTACCGCTGGTCAGTATTAGGCAGAAACTTCATTAACATAACCTTTTTATTCTTATTTTGTGCGAGGCCAGCAGGGACATTAGGAGACGATAAGGATGAAAACCCACTCAGTTATCACATTAACTTTGTATTCTTGGTTAAAGTCCAACAGAGGTCAGTTCTCTCCTACAAATAACACCAAACCTGTGTGAAAAGAAAGCTTTGGGAATTTGTGTCTTGATTAATGATTAATAAGGATATTCAGAAGAGTCCAAACTAGTACATGTCAGCTGGTGTCACTTGTGTATTCACTAACTGCATGAAGCTTATAGATGAAGGAAAAGAAAACACGGAAATATTTGAAATTGAATATTTGAAAAAAACAAAATAATAATAAATAATGTGTACATAAATAAATGGAGTAAATATGCAAAGTAACATGAAGAACAATAATAAATGAGTGAGGGTGCGAGTGAATGACTGAGTGAATGAATAAATATGTCTTTGGTATGTCACACTGTGTCTGCTTTTCTAAAGAAATAAATATGTAAAACAAGTCCAGTCATGAGTTTTATTTCCATATGTTTTATAGTAGTTAACATAGTTTTATATATCTATATAATAATGCTGTTTCTCAATTTTATTAAAATATATATTAAAATATTTGTTTTGATTCCCAGTTTGGCTTTTATAAGACCGATTTACAATATAATACATAAAAGATAAAATCAGCTCAAAAACGTTATGCATGTACTGCCGGCTTTACATTTTTACAATAAATGTGACACAAATACACAAACTGGTATGCAAATGAGCTCCAGTGGGGAAAAAAACTGGCACTTGACTTCTGACTGATTTTCACATTGAAGAAAACACTGATCATAATGCATGAATTTTAACAAATAAATTAAAGTAATACATTAAGAGGAACTTTTTTACCAGCACATGAATCACCACTGCTATGTGACAGTTTACTAAGAGGTTGTTTGTTTCGCTGTTTTTTTTTAAGTGGCACAGCATAGTTAATATTATACTGTAATGTTTTCGCTTTTGATGTACTAATGGCTGTGACTTCTGGTAACAGCTCATATCTGTTTACAAAAGACAGTTTTTTAGAAAGGCATTTTATGTCAATCCACTCAGTTAATATTTTATTGTTTTGGTACTTTAATATGACTTTTGACAGTGTTAAACTCATCAAAGTGGATCAGGTGGCCCGTTGCCAATTTCTGTGGTGATTCACAACAACTTTGTCCAATTAGAGACTGGTGAGTCAAGCAAATTGTACTTACAAACCTCACAGGAAAGCTGAACAGAGGTTGAAAATACTTGTAGAAATGTTTTGCATGTGGCTTGCATACGACTGCTACGGGTTGTTCTTTAAATACAAACATCCACATCGGGCAAGCCACAACACTGACAACATTTGGAGAGAAATATGGTGGCGTTTGCTACATTGCCCCAGAATCCTTCAAATGAGACGGTCCCGTTGTTTATGGTGCTGCAAAAAAATTTATTTTACATGTAAATAAAAATAACGAGATATCACAAAGAGATACTTAATAGCCTGAGTGCATATCTGATTTCTTCCAATTAGTTTAGCCACCTGCAAGCTTCTTTTTAATGAAAATGTAAATGCATACCTTTGAAAGAGCTCTTGACAGCATTCTGCAACGTTTGAAAGTGTGGCATTGAAGGGTGATCCGTTAAAAACCTCCACACAGTCCAATGGAGGAACAAAGAGGATGCCTGAAAAATCAGAGTGAGAGCTGCTCTGTAAAAACTGCACAGAAAGATGCTGTGGAGATACACTGGAAACAAAACAAACTAACAGAACTTTACCTGCAATGCAAGCATTGACGAGAGATACACATGTCCCGGTGATCATGGCTCTAAACACCAGAGATGAGATGTCATTTCTTCTTAATGGGCATATAGATGCTTGGAGAAAAGAAAACACACAGTGTCAGAGAATCCATTACTGAGAGAACACATTCTAGATCAAGGCAAAAATGTGACAATGATATGATTTAATACTCACAAAGACCTCCAATCACAATCCCCAGTGAGCTGAAATTGGCAAACCCACAAAGAGCATAAGTGGTGATGATTTCTGATCGGACCTGAAACAAGAAAAAAAAAAGAAGATTTCCAGCTCACATTCATACTGACAAAATTTAAAATATATTCAGAACTAAAAACATATACTCACGGATATCCACTGTCTTTCATCTCCAATAACCTCAGCAAGTCCGTCGAGCCTGTTTTGCTTCAATTTAGATAATTCCTCATACGCCACAAACTCATTGAGGAAGAGCTTTGTCCCAATTAGCTTAGCCACAACAAAACTTTCGTCATATGTCACTCCCATCATAAAAGCCACGGGCATAAACACGTAAGAGCAAATTAACTACAAAGACAAGATAAGGTTATTTGAAATTTGTTAGACTGATATCTTAAATTCTCAGAAAAAGGAAAGCACAGTAAATCAGAATAACAAGAAAAGTTTGTGTGCATAACGGACTAATGTTTCCCTAAGATAAAACACACGGAAATAAGCTGACAACTCTAACTTTATGGTTTCTTTCTCATATTCACCCCACCCAGCAAAAACAAGCCAGAGATGGTTTATCTTTGTTGGGCGGGGTCAGAAACATTAATCACTATATAGGGTGTTTATGCTGTAAATTCTAACTTATCTAAATACATTTGTCAGAATAAGTAGTTGAGTATTTATTTTATACTGTCATAATACAAGTCAAAGGATATTAAAATACTACATGTCATACAGTTATGATATAATTATTTAAATAATCAAATACAAGTATTTATTATTAGATAACTTTAATTAGCTGAATTTTCATCATAATATTATAATATAAAAATATAATTCTAAAATCTAAGGAGTTTACAAAATGATCAAGATACCACATTAACTTTCTGTTGCTAAAACATACCTGAAATGTGACATCAGGATATCCCACCATTCCTCCAAGCCATTTCAAAGCTGAATTTATGAATCCGAGGATAGCAAGAAAGGCTATAAGATTTGCTGCGATGTTAGCAACAAGCCCTATTGATGCAGATGCTCCACTGCTGACTGCTTCCAAAATGTTCTGCTCATCACTGAAATGTTAAAAATAAATAAATGTAGATAAAATATTCTAAAACGAACACACACAAAAAAGAAAAGACAACATTATGAGAAGAAATTCAATTGTGTACACACCCAGAAGCCACTTTGATGTTCTTCTTTGATTTATAGCAACTCTCCTCTGTTTCTGGGTAAGAAAGCTTAGAGATTGCCAGAGCACACGGAGCAGCCATCACAGAGGCTGATATCAAGGAAGATGCATCAATCTGTGAAATACAATTAAATAACATGTAACTGATTAGGGTGATTACAGCAGTGATTAGCAACACTGTCGGTAATATACACTTGCATGCTTTGAATATGTTGTGACTTATTAAAACCATCAACCAGACAGACACATATCACATATCAAGCCATGTAAATTGCTTTTAAGGTTCCCTTTTTCCTATATCACAAATTGCTGACAGCAAAAAAGCTGTTGCTAGTAAGCAAAACCTGGGTAAACACAATCACTGATATTAGTCCTCATTATCCTTTTGTAATGCTCATTCAGCTTTTTACCCAGATAGAAACCTCACGTTAGATAAGATAAGGAGCCACACCTATGTCTCTACCAGCTAGCATCTTTTCCTATATAAATCTGGGTCATGATGCTTGTCAGCAGAACTACTGAAAACTTTAAATTACTCTGTACTCTCAGAAACCTCAAAGGCTGTTTTTCTCTCAGCTCTAAGACGAAAGTGGAATGAATGAAATCTGTATTAGGTATTCAGGTGTATTTCTAAGTATGTGTTCAGTTTTGGGCCCATTTTTTTCCTTTTTAATACTGCCATGAGGGTTTTTACTGTTTCTTTATATAAAATTGTTTGCAACTAACTTTATAGCCTCAGTCCAGACTCATCAGCTGCCTTATCACAGTTTGTGTTCCTACAGTAACTGAGAAACAGTGCTGTGCTTGTTCCCTCTCAGGAGTTTAAATAAAACAACAAAGGTCCTTGAGCCAGAAATCAGTACTGGCTATGCCCCTCACTGCAGCTTTTTAAAAATGTTGTTTTACACTCAGAGTTTAAATTGCTTTTGTTTTTTTAACTTACGGTTGAATCTTTGTCTTTTTTTGTGCACGTTATGTTTTTATTGTATACTCCTGTATGGGATGAGATACATTATGTTAGTATGAAAATAGGTTTGTATTAAAAGTTTTATCTCACCCCAAATGAGATGAATGCCCCCATAACACTGCCCGCAATTGTGGCAAATCCACCAGTCATAACAGCATGGATCTCTGATTTGGTCATATCCTTCAAATAGGGGCGAATCAGCAGCGGTGCTTCTGTCTAATGTACAAAAAACATTAAATTTTTTCTGCACTTATTCACAGGTACATGCACAAAAGTTCAAACAATGATGTTCGTAAAATAGTGTTGAATAAAATGTTGAAGCAAGAAGTACCTGCCCAACAAATATATTGCCTGCCACACTCAAGGTCTCTGTGGAAGAGGTTCCCATTGTTATCTGCATAACCCACGAGATCTGCATGGACAAAAATCGTGGCCCTTAGTAGTAGATTATTACTACATAAGCAATAGGAGCACAGAAGCATTGAAGATGCTTCGAGCAGTGTATTTTACCTTCAAAATGAGCCACTGCATAATTCCCAAGTAGTAAAGGACCGACATCACGCTGCTAAAGAAAATAACAATGGGCAAAGCCTGAGGGGAAATCATAAAACTCGGGTTAGCAATGTTCAAGTTAAATAATTTATAATCATGGTTGAGGGTCCATTCATTTACTTACTTGAAAGGCAAAAATGTTTCCAATCAGATCGCCAAAAACGAACGATGAACCTTCTTTGGTGTAGTCGAGAAATATCTGAAATTACCATTGTAAAAATGGAAACTCAGGATTAGATTTCATATATTATTCATTTGCTTAGTAAATGAATTCATGACATTTCTGATGCACATACCAATACATTTTATTAAGGTAAATAAAGTCGCCAATTAGTAGAGATAATAGGCTGTAAAACACACTGTATATTAATTAGCAGGCCACGTGAGTGTGCACACACTCGACCCTTGGAGGACCAAAGAGTAAGGCTGAATACTGTAATAAAGCAGGTCTAAAGATAAGCATGTGTGGTAAATAAGTTAAAGAACATGAGTCCACACTGTTGTGTCATACAAGTAACATCTACAATTTAAATAGAAGGTAAATAGATGATAAAAGAACTAAATAAGTGTTAATGTTACCTGGAAGTGTTATGCTGAATAGTTGTGGTGTCTAAGGTTGAGGTTAATCACTAGTGTAAATCACCTTTTTATGAGGCACAATTATAATTTGATTGACAATAAAATGCTCATCCTCATATAATACCTGCACTTGTTTTCCAAGCCAGTCGAAAGCTATAAATCCAGGCTCCGTTCGTATAATAAAAAGGCCAAGGCAGAACTGTATCCCGAGACCCCAAAACACAGGCCTCCATGATACCTAAAACAAAATGTGAAAAAAAGAAATGCTTTGGCCATGAGATACATAAAGCAGTCTCCATAAAATTCAGAATTATTCCATGCAAGCAACTCAACTAAATTGTAAGATGATAGGGGCACAAGGACAGAGATAATCTGAGATACGATGCCCAAAAATGTTTCGAAAGAGATGTCATCACAGTAAAGGCTGTGACTCAGTGGAAAACTAACCATTGTCCTGTGTGCTGAGAAGAGGAATATAAGCACGATGAACACGCAAACTCCGCCAAATGAGATAAGCTGGGTAGGACGCTTGCTTGTGTCTAAAGCGAGCCACACCACAAGCAAGACCACAACCACCAAAATGAAAACCCTGGAAAACACATTAAAGCCACACATCATGACTTAATAGTCACAAGGATTTTCTTCACAAAGAGTCTGTTCTTTCACCAAACTTTAAATTCATTCACCATTTTATCCATTTCAAGTTTGATTTAAACCATCTGACGGCGGGCTTGAAAAAGCGACTGATGCTTTTCCCCTTGTACTTCTTCAGAAGTTCCAGTGATACAGCAGCAACAGCCAAACAGGTCAGGACTACAAGGGCAGTGGCCCTCTTGAAATCCAGTACACATGCCGCAATGAAGTACGCCACATAACCTACAGAAGAGAAAAGCAATTCATCATGATCACTGTCTATACTGAAATTAGTTTACTCAAAGAAAAGTCACAAACTTTGCCTGTGTAAAGGATACCATGCAGAACCCTGCTGTACATATCTATATACCATTGTAGCTACCTATATACTATTCATAATACTGTCATTTCCCATGCATATCGCATATTGCATATAGAGCAGTAGTAATCAATCCCTTATTTATTCCATAATGTATTCCAACATCTTTGCACTCTGCACCACTGTATATATGAATATAAATGTGCTGTACAGGTTGCTATTGTATGTTTGTTTATTTGGGTAAATAGAGTGAGAGCAAAAGAAAGAAAACAAAGCTCCATTCATGCATGTGTACACATACTTGGTCAATAAAGCTGATTCTGATTCTGATGCATATCTGCTGAATAAACTGATGTTTCATAAATTATTACCTGCTCCGAGTACACCCAGGACAATGTATTTGAAGAGTTTTGAATGAGCCTTGACGTAATTCTCTGTGGCATTAATTGGTCTGGAAACTTTGCTGAAGTAGAGAAAAAAAAATCAAAAATCCGAAGTAAAGTCAAAAGCAATTGTTCACTGCAATATTCTTTAGTAACTAGAATCATATTTCAACTTATTTTCAAGTTGTGTATACAGTATATTGACAAAAGTACTAGGTCAGCTACACGCTACACCTACAGGAGCTGCTCGACCTATGGAAACCCAGGCCACGAAGTTCCCTGCACACAGTTCTTGTGCTGACGTTAATGCCAGAGGAGCTGTGCTGTTACTGAGTGGTGCTGGTGATCTTTAGAGCTCTTGGTTACCCCACTCTTTAGCCACTTTGTTGCTGAACTACTATGTTTCCTAAAAACCTTCGGTGTGCAATAAATACTTTCAGAGGAAATTTCACAAACGTACTTGTCACAACTGTAGCCTTGTGTTCCAGTACTAGGCTCAAATTCAGTGAACTCTTTAAAATTGTCTTCAACAGATGTTTTTAAAGGCAGAATGCACGAACAGGTGTTTATTTCAACAACTTTAGCAACGGCAATTAGACTGAAAACACCTGAATTCGGTGTGGCACAAATACTTTTGTCAACACAGGTTATTTTATACAGCATTAAATAAATGTTAGCCATATATTGGATTAAAAGAATCTTATCCATTACAGATTTTGTTTTGTATGTGTGTAAAGTATACACACAAACTGTTGAGTAAATAAATACAGTACAGAGGCATAAGGCACACGCTATAAAAACTTACATACAGCGCTCACAATAAAACTGTAGGACTAGTTCTATAAACAGAAACAACTTGAACTGACACACCTTAGGTATGATCCCAGTTCCAGTCTTTTTTTAGGCTTTTTGGTCTCACTTTTTATGCTGCTGTAGTCGTTAATGTCGTCCTCCTAGGAAAATATAGGTAATTTATTAAAAACATGTTTCATTTGAAAGTAAAACACAGGACAACATAACACATACCTGTATTTCATAAGCATGGTTGTCCACTCCGTTTCCATTGTTCTGGCTTATCTTTTCGAGGTGGACATCGTATTGGTCCGCTGAAAAACAGGATCATTATTCACTTCTATGCAGCTGCCTGTGGGAAAGCAGCTGCAACTTGAACAAGCAGGAGCAGGAACAATAAGTGACAAATCAAATCTCGATTTTTTGGGTTTTTTTGCTTTTTGCTCTGTGAGATAAAGAAAGCTTAACATATGTCCACATAATCCTGAAATCTTACGTGAATCTATATGAAAATTGTTCCACAAAAATACAAATTCACAACTGCAGAACAAACAGCTTAATTCAAGGAAAAGCAGAGTTAATGGCTTACTCATTGTGCGTCCTCCTAGACCCAGCTGTCAAATGCTGTGCTGTAAAATACACTGCAGGGAAACACACTCTGCCCTCAATGAAACATCTTATCATTAATTAACAGACACGTAGCGTACTGCTCCGATCTCTCAGGAAGTACACAACGGAGATGTTTGTGTCATTCAGGAGGAATGATTTAATGTGCCTTATGAAGCAATACTTTTGAGACGTGAAGCTGACCATGTTTTGCATTTCCTAAATTGCTGGAACGACAGAAGATGAGTCTTGAATTGACTCTTAAGAGGCATTTCCTAAGAAACACAGTAGGTCAGTCATGACTTTATCTTTAGGAGGTTGTTAACACCTATAAGTCATAGAAAACTCATATTTGTAAAATTGGATATCTAAAAATACATTTGTCACAAGCTTCTGAATAATCAACATTATTAATAACAGAAAGGAGCTCTTATATCACAAACAGAATAAGTCTATAGTTATATTACTGTAGCCTACCTTAAAAATAAAGCTCAATATGTGGCTGATAACCCTTCAAAAATAGCATAACTCTCAAAAAGTGAACATTTTACATTTGACTGCAACTATTTTATCCCTGAAAGGCTTTGATATAAGACACTTTTTGGTAAGTCAGCGTCAGCAGTGTCAAGTTAACTTGTATTAAATCTTTTTTCTTTCTTTTTTTATGATTATTTTGAAGAGTAAGAACACTGAGTACTTCAGAATCAGAGAGCCTCGAAATCAGCTGCAGCTGTTATCTGGTCAATTAAGTATATTGCAGCGCAACCCGTACTTTACTTTCATAGTGATGATTCACGATTGGGTGTAATGGCAGCTGTTTGTTCCGCTTTCACCTGGTTAAATATAATCTTGTCTAACACATAAAAATTTACGATTCCTTTGAAATACAGTTAGTGCATGCTTGGTGCTCAGTGGGGACTCTGTCTGTCTGGAGGAAGCGATAAAGAATAATTAATATTTAAAAGTGCAGCCCATTTGCCTTCAGTTAGAAAGCTTGGCACCCTGAAATCCATTAACAGATATTAATGATCAGTAACAGATTTTGTGACGCAACATTAAATAGACTGAATCAGCAGCCCGAGGAGTTGTTTTTATGTTAATTTCCCTAGCAAACTCAGATTGGCAGTGGAGTGGGAATAATGTACCATTAATTCAATAAGAAGCCCTCTACTTTATCCAGCATTAAACTGAGTTTGATAAGTCTGTCAATTTATATTTAAGTATCTATGATTTTTTTTAAACAAGCAAAATATGTTTATTTCATCTCCTAAATATCCGTGCATACAATCAATAGCATGTTACTTCTATTACGTTTACACTAAATAAAGCCTTTATTTATTTATTGTTAGCTGATGACTAAGTGCATGCGCCTGTAAATTTAATGCGAACTGCTGTCACTTCTGGAAACCTTGACTAGCGGGAAGGAAGCTGTAGAGCTTTAATGCCCTCAGTTATGTCTTACAGGACGTTTATATAGCTTCTTCACTAAAATACTGGCAGTTTCCCAAATCAGAGGCTGTTGAGGTCATGGATCTTTAGAGAATATCACCCTCCTCACCAAATTATCAGCTTAATTACAGCCAAAAACCCATTATTAGCCCATAAAGTGTTAATACCACAGACATATTGGGATGACTTCCAGTTTACAGCATGATTTGTGACATTTCACAGCATGGATCTGATGAACACTTTAACAAATAACTGGAAGCCAAATTAACTTGGTGGTTATAGTGATGTTTATATATTTCTGATAGGATTAGTTTTATGTCTATGAATAGCTGTATACAGATATCACGGTTTATAAAACCGTAATTTAAAGGTATTTTGATCATGCATAGTATTTTGCATATCACCTGAAGCTGAGAGATTTTTGCCAGGCAGACGTGTCTGATGAAAGGCACTGTTTTTGCATTTTGGGTCGTTTGGAGATTGAATTTTTCTTTAAAATTCACCCAAATTAGGAGGACAAGGCTATATTTCTGTGTTTACTTTTCATTAACCAAAGACAAGAGCTTTAGGAAATTCGAAACAGCTTTCCGACACCTATAATAACGTTAATTTTTTTGCATTTGCAATATTATTAGTATTTAGTGCCTCATTATACATTCACCCGGACTCAAGGTTTTTATTTGCATTAAATTTTAATATTGTTAGCATTACCCAACCTTACCGAACACCGAAGCTTCGTCGTTTGAGAGTTGCAACTCCGTCCTGAACCTGAATAAATATTTTAGTGGACCTTTAGTACTGTCGTTGAAAGCAGTCACTCCCGCCGCAACCTCAGGTCTGTAAGACAGCGCCGAGGGTTTCAATCTCCCACTGAGGAAAAGGAAAACGAAGTTAACGTTAGTAGCTTGTAGCCTAGCTATGAAACATTAAAACAGCCTAGCCTAGCTTGCGAATATTTAGTGCAGACAGTTAAATGGCTGAGTAGCTAGTTTACTAGAGCTGTTTAACACACTCGGATCAAATGGTGAGCACCCTGTGTATCATTACGTGACGACTTTACTCGTTTGGCTGAATTATTTACGCTGTAGCATGTTGCTAAGATAGGGGCTAACTCGCTAGCTTAGCTCCATTATACAGCTAACTTGTTAGCTGGCTCCTGTGTGCATCTTTCATATAATTTGTCCAGTGAGTGGGTTTAAAGTCTGTGGTATCTGTTAAATCGCTTGTGTTGTGCGTGTTTTATTGCATATTTAGCATTAGCGCTGGAGATGTTGCCCACGTTTAGCTTGCTGGCTAAAGCTAGCGTTGACATATGACGCGTCTCATTTGCTAAATAGTTACTCGTCAGTTTATAAAACAGCTTTTTTCTCTTTTTTTAGTTTTTTATTTTAACAGTTCTTTAAGCTCATGCTAAGTCACAGCTGCGTCTTTCTGTAGGTTTGTGAGTCTGTACGGCCATGGGTGACATGAAGACCCCAGATTTTGATGATCTCCTGGCAGCTTTTGACATCCCAGATGCCACTGGATTGGATGCCAAAGAGCCCATCCAGGGGAGTCATGAGGAAGCAGAAAGTCAGCTGAAACACACAGAGATGTGTCTGGATGACAGCTTACTGACTAACCAAGCTATACCACCCTCAGATGTCCCAGCTATAAGTGTTATTGTGAAAAATACAAGTCGGCAGGAGTTACTTGATGAATTTGGTGATAGACTTCACTCGGGACCAACATTGCAAAATGGATTTAGGGGACAAGACACTTCTGTGACCTCTGCTGAGACAACTAATACCAGCTTCTCCAAACCATTTGTGTCCACATTGAATGGGAGGGCTTCAAGTGAGCTTTCTGGAAAGCCACCTATACCCGATGAGGCACCATTGTTTCCTCAGGCACTTTCAGATTTAAGTCCAGTCTCCAGTCCTGAGCATGAAAACACCCAGTCAAGCAGAGAGGAAATACTTCCAAACGAAGACAGACTATGTTTCCCAGAAGCTTCAGTTTTGGACACTTCAGTCTGTCACAATCCCAAAAGAATGGACCTTAGCATGTTTGATAACTCTTCCAAGGACTCTAATAATTACGAAAGCATACAGAGGATTAAAGGAGCAGAAAGTAGTAGAAGCGAGGAGCTTTCTGACATCTGTGGAAGTAGTGAAGCAGAGAAAACACCTGGACTACACAGTGAATTTCCTCCACAATTAGGAAACCAGAACTTCACTGAAACCAACTGCAATTCAGGAGCACCAATGACTGTTCCCATCCCTTATCCACATGTCAAGTCACAGACATGTAAATTATCCTCTTGTCTTGATGCTCTGGTGGCTCTGAATGCTAGAAAAGATCCCAATGAGCAGACAGATCACAGAGAATCCCCAGCTGTTCAAAGTGACTGCATGAAAGCTAGCCCCAAGGTCCCCATATCCCCACGAAGCCCCAGAAGTCCACTTGAAGCAGTAAAACGATTAAGGAAACCACCTGATAGTCCTGTGAGTATCTGCAGTGACAGTAGTGGCAAAGCATCCCCTGCAGTGGTATCTGGTTCACCTCCAGCCATACCTAAGGTCAGGATTAAGACCATTAAAACCACATCTGGGCAGATCAAGCGTACCGTCACCAGTGTGCTCCCAGATTCAGAAAATGACGAAGTGCATTCTGCCTACGAATCCTCTCCATCGCAGAGTATGATTAGTGATGATTCATACTGTAATGCATCTCCACATCAGTCTCAAGCTCCTGATGGTGTTGTTGGGGTGCCAAGTAAAGGTAATGCAGCCAATACAGCTTCGGTAAAAGTTTCAAACAGGAAGTCAGAGGAAAACTCCCGGAGGTCAGGTGTAATGCGCTCTGCACCAGTAGTCCGTAATACTAAAGTCAAAAGATCTGCCGCACATCAAGTGCCCAAACCAAAGAGAGTATCAGCCACTACAGGCCATGCAACTACCACAAACTTCCTTCCAAAAGCAATGCACTTAGCTAGTCTAAACCTTGTCCCTCACAGTGTTGCTGCTTCAGTAGCTGCACGAACCACCTCCTATCAACAAAGTCAATGCACACTCTCCTCCACAGTGTACAGTACTGTCCCATTAGTGCATCAGGTCAAAACAGCCAATTCTTATCCCCGCATGTCTAATCCGAACCCATCTGCAGGAACTTTAAACAGACTGTTGAACAGTGCCAACCCTGTGCCTACATATGTGCCAAACTTGAACCCACCTCCGGGAACCAATATCAACCTTCCACCACATGGATACTGCTGCCTCGAGTGTGGGGACTCCTTTGGGGTGGAGAAGAGCCTCGCATTTCATTACAGTAGGAGGAGTGTCCACATTGAAGTAGGATGTACACACTGCGCAAAGACTTTGGTGTTTTTTAACAAGTGTGCCTTGTTGGCTCATGCAAGGGAACACAAGAACGGTGGCACAGTGATGCAGTGCACACAGCTCAATTTGAAGCCCATAGCAGAAGAAAAAATGTTTGTACCCCTGAGTAGTGAACTGGTTAGTGTGGGCACTTACTCCTCACCATTAGTCTTGCCTAAAAGTGAGCCTGTCCTGCCCTTGTATCCGGAAAGCGTCATCCGCCATCGACTCCGTTGTTTGGAGTGTAACAAGCAGTTGCCTGACTACAAAGCACTCGCAGGCCATTACCAGAAGCTGTCAGAAGATACAGAAGAACTGGTGAGTAGCTAATTGACATATTCAAGTATAAGGGTGACAACAAATCACTTGAGAAGACCACCTTGCAGAATTTAGCAAGTATCTAAGCCTATTAGTGCTTATTCTTAAATGTTTTTAATCTGTAAAAGTCACTCAAATCAAAGTAGAAAAGTGCGCTTCAGGGCATAGATTTATCATAATGAAGCAACACGATGCCTGGTGCCACTTTGTAGATAATTTATCTGATCTGTTTCTGATTGATTACTGAGGTACAGATGAGTAAGCTTATTCTAGCTATAGAGAGAATACTGCTTTGTATAATTACCTACTTCATTGTAGCTGTTAATTGGATTGTTTTCTATAAAAACAAATGTATTTTCTCTATCACCAGATTTGTCCTTTTTAATGGCACCACTGTTTGTTTGTTTTCCACTCAAAACTGTCTTTTTGTTCTGTTCTGTTGTGAAATACCAGATCTGTAAAGTTTGCTCAATGCTGCTGCCCAACAAGTGCAGCTTCAGAGCTCACCTACGCATTCATGCACATAAGTCCCCTTACTGCTGCCCTGAGTGTGGTGCCCTGTGTCGTTCTGCAGACATCCAAAAGCACGTCAGGGAAAACTGCCTGCACTATGCTCGCAAGGCTTGGTACAAGTGAGTAACTTGGCAAGAAATGCAGGGTTTTTTTTAAACCCCCCCCACAGTGTACAGTGCACTGTTGCAACAATTATGTTTTCCTTTTCTTCCAGATGTCTTCACTGTGATATGGTTTTCCGGACCCTTCAAGGACAAAAGACTCACATCGAAGAAAAACACTGTGAGGTCTTGTACAAGTGCTCCATCTGCCCGGTTGCATTCAAGACCTCCGACAGCTGTGAACTGCATTTGAAAAATAAACACAGTACTAACAAAACAACTCCAGAGTAAGTTAACATCTCATGACCTGACGGTTGAAAACTGTGGGCTTCCCCTCATAGGCTGCTTTAACAGTTTTTGCTTTCTTTTTGCAGGTTAATCTTAAAGTGTTCCTGTGAGAAAATGTTCAAGAAAAAGCAGCTACTGTTTCAGCATTTCTATCAGAATGCCAGCAAGCGTGTTACGTCTGTATTCAAGTGTCCAGAATGCAACTCAGTCTTTCCACAAAAGCTGCTATTAATGCAGCATTTCAAGGTTAGAATTAAATATATGCATTTTATTTAGATGCTTTACATGTTTATCATTTTTACCTCTCAGACATAAAAGGTGGTCAGTCAGCACTGGTGAGGTGTAGCACTGATGGTTGTCAGTATTTTTTAGTATATTCCCTGCAAGTGATCCTTTAGGAGTTTAGGATGCCTATAGGAGTTTATATGTGCGGCCACACTTCTTATCTAAAATGATTTGTGCTAAAGTTGTCAGACATCTGAAAAAAAGGTTCCTTAGTCCATAGAAGAGTTATAAAATGCATCCAGTAAAAGTAAGGTGCTGTGTCCTATCGTGTTTACGTTTTTTTGTTTTAAACCTTTAAAACCACACACCTGATACAGATCAATCAACACGGGAAATCATTAACTTATGCTCCAGCAGTAGTGTTCTTTTTGTTAAAACACCAGCAAAGAAACAGTTAAATGTTACTGTGTAAATAAGTTTGAGCATGATAATGTGAATTTTGTATTTCCTGTTCTGCAGGGTGTGCATGTAGGAAACACGAGTGAAGAGACAGAGAAGAACAAAGAAACTAAGCATGCTGACTTGCACCAGGAGTCTCAGTCTATCCAAAAACAGAAGAGTCACTACCCTGTTAAACAGACAGTTGCTACTAGAGAGAAGTCTGAGCAAGACGGCAAAATCCTAAATCGTGTGAAACCCGCTGGATGGACATGTAACGAGTGCCTGCAGCAGTTCACTGAGCGAGATGCCTACGTTTCCCATTTGAAGACCAAACACGGAAAGGTAAGGGTGCACTGACCCCGCAATGACGTCTGCTGATGCAAAACATTACTGAGTGTTGCGCTCTTATGTCTTGAATTGGTGTCTTAAAATCTTGACAGATATACCGACAGTGTGCCACAGAAGACCGCTAAGACAGCAACATCAGTAAATCATGTAAAGCCTTGTCTGGGTTCCTGTATTAAGACTGTGGTACCTGGGTTATGATCCCTTGAATTTGCATTTTTCCATATAAACACAATTATTTTTATTTTTTTAAGAATGTAAAATTTGTGTTTTGAATTGAAACTGGGTCATGTAGAATATACAGTATTACTCTGGAGCAGCTTGCCGATTACCACCACCCTCCTCCTTTTTTCCCACGCCCGCTGCTTTCTCCAGGATACACAGTGAGTTTTTAGACTCATTGGGCCTCAGTTCACACTGAGTAGAAATCTTCTTACCCTGCTCCCAAATGAGTACAAATGCAAAATTACTCCCCATACACACTGCTCTGTTTTGTTTATTTTCTTTTTATTATACTGCTTTACATATTTTACCATACTGTTATACATATTACTATGCAACATGTTTAGCTCGAGATGGATCATGGAGAAAGCTGTAGAGCCTGCATCACTACACCAAAATAGCACAGAATTTCCAGCTCAAGAAACTGAAACAATAGTGTTCTCAAAGCAAACACTTTTTCCCAGTTTGTTTTGTTAGAATGATTAAAAGAAGATTATAAAAATAACAGAAGTGATGAGAGTCCCCTGTGCTGTAAACTGTGACTCAAGTTAAATAAAAAAAAAAAAAAAGAAGGGGTGGGTGAGGGGTGACATCAAAATCATGGAAAAAACAAACGTAATAAATAGGGAACCAGTTGGATGACAAAGCTTACACGATCTGTCATCCAAAGATGAGACACTCACTGCACTTACTATCATTATCATTTATTTATAGAACATCATTTATTCTTTGAACATTTTGTTTGTATCTTTGTATACTGATTTATTCTGGATTAGTGTGTGAAACATTTGACTGTATTGTGTAAGCACAGACTTATGCATTACATGCTGATGAATGTAAATGAGGTTTATTATGAACATATTTTGTTTTTGTGCGTAATGGAAATAAAGTAATTGAACCAGTAAAAACACTAAGTTGAGTACGTGTTTGGGAAATACTATTAGTTGGACCAGTAGTATTTCACAGCTGTGAGTAGCCAACGAGCAGTAGGGCTGAAATGAGTCCTGCACCTCTAGGTCAGAGTTTTTAGGTCAACCAGTATAAGCAAGATGCATTTTTATTCTGGTTTGAATTTCCAGTTAGATCCAAAATTGTTTGTTTCAGCACTGATGCTTAAATAATTCAGTTAAGATCATCTTGTCATTCCTCAAATTATTTATTTATTTCTTTTGTCAACAGTCCGTGAAGAAGTATCCATGTCGACACTGTGTGTTGTCTTTCAACACTGCAATCAGTCTGAGACGACACATTCGCAATGACCATGATGGGAAAAAGAGGACTTATACCTGTTGGTAAGATTTTGAAAATGTATAAATAATAATAGTAACTTTGGCCACAAAACAGTTTTTAATTGTTGCTCCATCCCTGTTTGTTAGGTATTGCACGGACAAGAAGACAATATTCACGTCAAGTGTGATGTTGAAGAACCACATCAGCCTTATGCATGGAATAAAAAATCCTGATCTTAGCCAAATGCCAAAAATGCCCATCCAAGTAGACAAAAATGCTTTGGACAAGGTAGCAGTTTATTATTTCTCAACACAAACATAAATGCTTCCAATCTGCTCACCGGTCTAAACTGCATAACTTGTGATTTCCAGAGGCTTGTATCAGCAACACCTGATGTGGGCACGCAGATGGAGGTTCAGGATCCTGCAGGTAGTCTCGAGGCTCCTTCAGCTAAGCGTCTGAAAACTCAGTTCCGCTGTTCGAAGTGTGGCTTCATCACAGACAACAGCACAGAGTTCCAGCAGCATATACCTCAGCATAAAACTGACGAGAACACTCCTCAGTGCCTTCACTGTGGCCTGTGTTTCACGTCCGTGCTGTCTCTCAATAGACACCTTTTCATCGTACACAAAGTCAAAGATCCAGAGGAAGAGGAGAAAAAAGTAGAGGGAGATGCTAATGAGAAGGAGCAGGATAATCAGCCGGCTGGATCTGCAGAATCTGATGAGGAAAACGATTTGTTTCACCAGCTAAACAAATCTGATCCCTCACAGGCCGGAGAGCAAGAAAGTCCGCACTGCTCCACGAGCACAGACTGTAACTTAAATCTGAGCACTCACTCTCAGACACAAGCAGTCTCTCTCCAGCAGTGAGAGCCACTTCAGCTCCTGTTTAAAGCTGCTTTAATATCCTCAGTTTTCATGTGAAAGTCATAAGGGATGCTTGATGTTTTTAGGCAGGTGGTACAAAGATGTAATGCCTTTAATTTGGACAACCTATTTAGAGGCGGTGCAGTATATTCTAGCAGATACATATATTTAATACAGAACAAATATTTTCATATTATTTTTTTCTTTTTTAATTTAACCTTGTATGTTGGTAATATATTAATCTTGCCTTTCACATATAACTGCACTCATCACTCATACTACGGTTAAACATTTCCCCCTTCTGTTTTTTTCTTTTTTCATCAAAATTTTTTGCTTAACATTTTCCATCCACCCTGGCGGGAGACTCAGGAATGTGTGTTTGTTTTACGGTCTGGTATTGATTATTGTAACAGTATATTGGTGGAGTTTCAGGTATTGTTTCAAATTATTTAATGCCTCACACTAAATCCTGAATGATTCAGGCTGCTTTTTTAATATTAGTAGGGTTTTATTTTTTACGAAACACAGGATAGTTCATTGTTCATGTAAAAGCAGTAATTACAAGTTCATGGTTTGGCCTTTTTTAAAAAAAAAAAAAAATTTATACTGTCTGTTTTGGGGGTTTTCTTTCATGTGTTTGGGAGAAACAAAGAGGTATTACATGTGTTCTGCAGCAGTATTGCAGTATTGAAAATACCTCAAATTGCCAGAAGTTTTTTTTTTTGTTTGTTTGTTTTTTGTTTTTCCAGCAAGTGAACGGTCGATGTTACGTCAAATCAGGGTACATTTGTTGTGGATGATCCAGAGAAGGTGTGAGAGTGAAATTCATCAGCATGTCAGAGTTAATGTTTTATGAATCAGCACCTGGGAACATGAATGGGAATGCAGTGACTTAAAATAAAAAATATCTTAGATTAGCACTTGGCAAAAGGGGGGTACTTTTCGGTTGCAGGCTCTGATATGTGAAGCGACACCTCGTTTTGTATTAACTACGTGACAGTTCCTACCTCCGTGGTAAATGGCAGTGATTGTTAAACATCGAAAGGCTTCGAGAAGTTGCAGTTAATCTCAGTGCAATGTAAAAAAAATAGTTTTAAAAATGTATTATCCCACATTAATAAATTTTATAAATTATTTTGGGAATGACATTAAGTCTTTTTATGGTCATATTGACTCAACCTACAAGTGAACTTTTCTATGAAAGTGCTGTGTGAGCTCTTTGATTCTCTGTAAGCCCTCGAATCACCACACTGCAGCTGCTTACCTGCAGGGGCTGAGAGGATTTACTTGTTCACTGTTTGTCTTTTTGTAATGCTTGTCGAAAGATATTTGTACTTTTTGATACTGTGTACAGTGAGGACTTGGTTAAGAATTTGTGTACCTACAGTAGCCAATTAAACTTGGATTTGCAGCATTTCTTAAGCCATTTCATCTGTTCAGCATGCAGTGGCCTACGTGCCTTGCTGTTACATTAAAGTACTTACAAATAAATTGGTGCATTTAATTACAGATCTGCTCCGTCTTGTCTTTCATTACAGACCTGCTGGGTTGAAAGCATTTAATGTAATCGGGGTGTGATAATCAGTTTTGCGACGAGGTCACGTGCTTAAAATCGTCATAGCAAGTCAGAAAGGCACAAGGCACTCTAATGTGCATCATGCATCCAATAAGCAACAACCACAGATGGATGACTTCATCCCATTAGAATATTAAGCCGATCCTGTCTCAGTATAACTGCCTGTACCCAAAGAAACAGAAGAGATTTTTTTTTTTAATTGACCAGCTCCAAATTAATTGGAAGCACATCTGAGAAATGAAAGGCACTGTGACAAAGATCTGCAGGGGAGGACTCCTGTCTTCTTTCATCCTTATCTCATACATTGCTTTGACAACTTCAATGACTCTTGATTTGACTGAGCTGAGAAATAAAGTTTCAAAGCTCAAGGTGAATCCCAGGGGGAATCTGTGGGCAACGGGTAAGTAAAAATGACACTGCTGAATGATTGTTTCTTTGTTCTGTTTGCAAATGCAATATTTACAGAGAGTTTGCATGTTTCGTTTAATAAGGACATTTCATGGGCAAGAAGAGCATTGTGGATAGTTCCTTTGTGCATTCTGCCTTTGAGAATATAAAAGATACAGCTGAAGGCAGAGATGTGAGACCTCTGCACGGAGTGGAAGACCTGCAGGCGCTCCTCATCCATATTCTGAAAACTGCCCAACAAACTCAAGGAGAGCAGGCACTAGACAGGTGAGTTATGTATTATTACTCAGTCTAATACCGCTGTTAATCCTTCCATTGTACAGCTTTCTGTTTTTTTCCCTCATGCATTTAGAGAAGAAGGACATCCAGTTTGATCAGTTGCTGCGTGACATCCTGCTGATGAAGAGGAGGGTTTCTGCTCTTGTGAAAATCAGCTAAATTATGTTTTGTTTTTTGTCTAACATAACATGTATATGTTGCCAAGTGACAAACACTTCTGTTGTTTTACTTTATATTGTCTATGACTTTATTAAAAAGCGCAGAGAATGTATTGGAAGTCTCTGTTTTCATCTATGTTAAAGTCACATTCACATACACACAGTACCTTCAGATAATCAGGTTTCTGGCGCCCCCTGCCGGTCGGTAAATGAAAAACCGCTTTTAGTTAACATATCCGGGTGAAAGTGGCAACGTGCTTTTTATCACATCCCAGGGTAGTTTGAGTGGCAGCTAGCCCCAGTTATGCCCCTAATAGTGATGTGTGGTTACCCCTGTAGTGGTAAGTCACGAAGGGCAGAAGAGCTGAAGGTGTATTTTGAAGAAAGCACAGAAAGAAAGGTTCACATTGTTGGAGACGGAAGCCTGGGGGTTGAGAAAAACACTGTTTACGCAGGCAAGTAAGCTTAGCACGCCTTCATTAGCTTCTTAAAGCTGTTCAGCTTTCAGGGCTTTCAGTCTTACTTGGCATATTTTTGTATGTTATTAGCCACATAATACTGAGGTAACATTACCGGCCTTACACGAAGCTTAGCCGGGGGAATGAACAACAGAAGCAGGAGTGCTTAATTCAGCGTGTTTGCGCTTATCGATGCTTGGGGCGGCTTTAAAGTTCATGACGGTTACAACTGAGTTCGCCTGCTTTATGAGCGCTACTATTCAATTAATTTTACTTATTTAGCGTTAGTAGTAGTAGTTAGTAGTAGAGACAGTCCAGTAATCTCTTATGAACAGGCACCTGGCGAAGGTGGGGAAGAAGGATTGCTCTTTAACAGGAAGAGACCTTGCAAAACCAGCTAAAGAAGGGGCAACCATCGAGGATGATTGGTTGGAGGCTAGAGGAAAGAAAGGAGACTATTAGCAACAAATAGAACAAAAGTTAATTTCATGCAGTAGTAGCATATAAATGCATAGGGAGTGAAAAGGGCATCAAGTGCTTACTGCATAGTGGAAAATCCCTCAGCAGCCAATTAGCTATATTCCTAAGAGATTAGATCCAAGCCTAACTATAGGATTTGTCATAAGTGGAAGTTTTCAGGCTAATTTGAAAAGTAGAGAGAGTGTCCTGTAACCCAAACTGGGAGCTGGTTCCACAGCAGAGTTGCCTGATAGCGCCCATTCTACTTTTACAAACCCCTGAAATCACATGTAAGCGGAAACTGCTAGTAATAGAATAGTATGGTACTAGGAATGGGAAATATGTCATGACATTTCAAAAAAACACTTGCGATTATGAGATTTATTATGATGTGGGGGGGGAAGCGACATTTTATCGACGTTTGCAGCAGCATCATTCGTAAGTGAGTAACTGAAGGGCATTTTCAATTCTCCTTCTCCAATGAGCTGCTGTTATTGATGACGCACTTCCTAATTTGAAGAGCAAATACATTGGTAAAAGTAATAGCACAGCAGCAGATACAGTGACACAGCATAAGTCAAATGTATGTACAAAAGTAGCCTGGGTAGTGTTTTCCCTGCAAATTTTAAGTATAAAGTAGTTGCTTAATACTTTAGTTTAACAATAACGCGTGCAGCTGGACATGCTCAGTTGAGTCATTTTATTTACTTCTGGGTCTAACATAACCAGCTGATTGTATCTCCTCCTTTATAGACTGGTTGTAAAAAACCTGGGTTTTTTGCTTCAAGGTGCAAGTTTGTGTCCACAGTTAGTGACAACAGTTTTCTTGGATGTTTTGAAACGTACACTGCTTTGCTGAACGTTGTTGACGCAACTCCCTTTTTAGCTACCAAATGACCATCAGGGGCTCTTGCTCTCACAAATGCCTGGGCTTGTCTCGTTGTGTGCATTAGGGAATTTAAGCAGGATGTTGCTATAGCAACTATATAATAATATGATACTTTGACATTCATATTATTATTGTGGATGATATGACATGGAACATCACTTGGACCTGATCATTTTAACTATGTTACTATGTTACTGTTACATTGCTATTATGCTTTTAGAATTAAACATTTTGTTTTTCAAAATTTTAGTTCTTTATTATTTCCGTAATTGTTAACATGACTAAGGAGACTGTTTGCTTGAACTGGGCAGACTTCTGCATTTACCTAATTTTACTGGAAATGTTTCAGATTCCCAAAAGGAGAAAAATGTCAGAGCGTCTCTGAAAGCTGAAGTGGAGAGGTGAGTGTTTAAAAATCTGTTGTAGGATCTGATGTTGCACAAAATCCACACATATTTTAATGCTAATTCTTTTTTGTTTTTTCTGGGGTTTTTTTTTTTTTTAGGAAAGTCAACAAGGATGACATTGTTATTCTAGACTCATTAAATTACATAAAAGGTAAGTCTTACTACTTATTCTGTAATTGTCATAGCTACATTAAATATTGTGATTTGTAGTTTAAAATTTAAATATGTTACAGGCTACCGCTATGAACTGTTCTGCCTCATCAAACATGCACAGACTCCACACTGCTTGGTAAGTAGACAATTAAATATACATTTTGAAAAAATGTTACTTTCAAATGCAGTCGTGGTATGTTTGCGGGTTTTCTTTGTTAAGGTCTACAGTTTGACGTCACATGAAGAGAGCTCATTATGGAACACAAACAGAGATGCTGCTGATCAGTACAATCAGGACATGTGAGTGAGAAGCCTCAGTATGAGAGCATGACTCTTACCTTACCTGCACTGTTGCATGTGTTTTTCGTTTTTATTTTTATTTTTTGTAAACTGTCTCACATGCATTTGGTGTTTTGAAGCTTTGACGCATTAGTTCAGCGATTTGAAGCTCCGGATTCCAGAAACCGATGGGACAGCCCTCTCTTCACTATCCTGAAAGACGACACGCTTCCATTTGAAGCCATTTCTGATGCGCTTTTCAAAAGAAAAGCACCCCCACCGAACCAGTCTACTCAGAGTGTAAGTCTAAGGCTACGTCCACACTAGCCCGGATAGATTTGAAAACGGCGTTTTCGTCTGAAAATGCTCCGCGTCCACACTATCGCTTTCAGTCGTTTTCACAGAGTTGTCCGTCCACATTGAAACGGCCGAAAACGCTTACGTTCCAGTACTGCGCATGCGTGAAACGCAAGACAATTCGACCTGCCTCATTTCTGTCTGCCGTTTATTTACTTTCCGGCTCCTTGAAACGTCGCGGCAAAATGTCAAGGAAAAGCACCGAGTTTTTTAAATGGACTAACAATGAGGTGGAGTTGTTGCTGAGGGTAACACAAAAGTACAAAGTTGCAAAAGCGAGTGAGAATTAAAGAATTTGAAGAAAAGCTGTCTGAAGCATGTGCAAACTGATATTAATCTTTAATAGGGCTGTCAAAATTGAGAGCAAACAAAGCAACCGCTGTATAATGCCCTCCGCTATCTTAGTTTAATTGGTCACTTGACTGCATCACATGACTAAAATGTGTCATCATTTTCAAAAAGGCTCCGTTTTCGCTGTCCACACTGCGACGCGACAGCACCGTTTTCAAATGTATGCGTTTTCGAGAGCATTTTCAAAACGCTGCGTTTTCCTTGAGGGAAAACGGCGTCTCAGTGTGGACGGGAGGCCGGAGAGAAAACAATGCATTTTCAAACGAAAACACATTAGTGTGGACGTAGCCTAAGAGACACTAGTTGCAATCACTCTGGAAATCTACAATATTTACTGCATGCATGATGTATCATGTGGTCTTTTTGTCTGATTGTGAAGGAAACCTATTTTTTTTTTCTTCTCTGTAGCAACCGCTGTCATCTGCAAACTTTTTATACGAGTTGGACAAGATCACTCAAGATGTCTTGATGGTATGGTTTTTTTTGTTTTGTTTTTTTTCTAGTTTCACATCATTTACTGGTCATTCAGGTAGTTTCCCATGACATTCCTCTGCATAATGTAGACTTTGTTCTATGAATCAGAAGGTATTACATGTATTTACAGCTTTATACATTACATCACCAGCCAAGTTGCAATTATGAGTGAAGCGCTGATGAGGTATTTAGCTTGGTACACAATAATAGCCCGGTTCAGGTTCAGGTTCAGGTTCAGGTTACTTTAAATCTACCCGTGGGTAGATTT
Organism: Pelmatolapia mariae; assembly: GCF_036321145.2. Taxonomy (NCBI): domain Eukaryota; kingdom Metazoa; phylum Chordata; class Actinopteri; order Cichliformes; family Cichlidae; genus Pelmatolapia; species Pelmatolapia mariae. The sequence continues at coordinate 52,767,508 of NC_086233.1, read as the reverse complement.
GTTCTGCAGTCGTGAGTCATCCATCCTCACATGCAAACACATGCAAATGGACAACAAATGCGCATAGTGCAAAATACTGAAATAACAGCTAATTCTAATTAATTTTGGTTATCACGTAGCCCTTGAAAGTGACATAACTGTTCCTGTGAAGTAATGACTGCTCGAACAAAGCTGTTAATTAAACCTTGTTGGTCTATTACATTCACCTTGCAAAGGGTGTGAGTTGTCAAGAAAAAGTGAACCAGCCAACCGCTGCAGACGTCTTAGGTGCAGGGGTTCTAAGTTCAGCTGTGGTTCACCAGTTAGCCTGTGACTCAACAGTTCGATTCGTTTACAGATAAGTATCCAAACCACAAGCCCAAAGAAAGAGATAAATCGGATTAAACAAAAGAACGATAAAATAAACCCATCGCAGTTTTATCAATGTGGAAACCAGAAAGCCTTCTCAAACGGGAGACTCGCTGGTGCACACAGCTTCAAAGACTTTCATAACACTGAACTTCAACAGTCTGACCCTTAATAGATGTGACATTGTGTATATGAGTGCATCTAAAATCAGTGATCATATTTTTTGCTTGCCTCATTTTATTCACTTTTGTCAATCACGTTGAACTGGTTTTCAGCATGAGTAACATCAGTTTAGCATGAGGTAAAGTGAATGGGGTCAAGCACATGCTCAGTGGGCCTTAAAATCTCAGATTTCACCAGTTGTACCGAATATTTTCATCACAACTGATTTGAGGGAACCAGTCTAAAGTCATTAAAAGTTTTGGGATAACTAGAGTTAGCAATAGGCATTTAAACTATATGAATGGGTACTTGCTGTTTATAAAGACTTGTTTAAAACACAATAAAATCACAGGACTCAGATGTTGAGCTCAAGATTCAAGTAAATGACCACAAATATTATCATGTCAGTGAGATTTTGTTCACTGTCATGGAGTGAAAATCCACATCCCGCTGATCGATGTTAAAGTACTGACTGTGGCTGTGTGAAGTTCCTGGATCTCAATGCTAAAATCCAAAGTGTTGAAAGGATTATAAAAACAATTAAGAGCTTTAGCTGTTAACTGCCGACTGTCCAACGTTTAATAAAAAAATGAATGTTTTTAAAATGTTTTTTAATGCTTTATTTTTAACCCAAATTCATCAAACATCAAGTCATTCACATGTGAACATCAGCACCCCTGCACGTTGTAAGTGTGGGAATTTCTGTCTGCCATTCATGACATGAGCATGGCATGATTACCAAAACAAGGCAACAGAGTAAAAACATATAAATCAGCAAAACAAAATCAATAATAAAAAATAACCTCCTCTTTGTCTTTGTTTTGACATCGAGCTCGTGTATTTGTTAGCATGCCACATGTTGCACTTCCTTCTTTTTGCACTGAAGCGATTTCACACAGATCACGACGTTCTGTTGCACAATATCTGCAAATGTTTCCATCAAAATAAATTAAGAGGAGTAAATACTTCTCTAATTCTGAGTCATTGTTCCTTATACTCTTTGTAGAGATCCCTTTTTTAAAAATTCATTTTTATATGTGTGTTTGATAAATGTAATTAAATGTTTTCAGGCGATTTTTAACGCCCAGAAGACGAGCGTTCCCGGGGATCTTATCGCAGTTCCAGGAGCTTCGGAAAAGATATCCTTTTTTAAGCACAACTTGCGTGTGTCCAGTTATTTTGAACACACGATTTTGATTAATCTTTTCACATTAAACAGATTTTTGTAGTTCCGTGTGGGACGTCTGTCATATTTAATGACTGTGTGAAATGCTAATTTCCGTTTACCTCCTGGGGTTAATCACCTCCCCTCAATAGCGGGGGGGACAACACTTTTCTATCTGAAAAGCATTAGATGAGGTGGTGGAGGAATGTGTGGCCATCACATGACTTAAAAGAAAGGTAGATCTACTAAGCAATGTTAAAGGTCTTGTCTGTAATGGCTTGCTGTGGGATGTGTGTGGTGGGGAGAAACCAAATTATATTTGTGGATTTTCATTGGTTGCAGGACTATGAAGCACCTTGTCAGAGCCAGCCACTTTGATTTTCTTCTTTGAACACGTTGGTCCAAGCACAACATAACTTAAAAGCATATCAGCTTCTGTTCTGGCCAACCTTTAATAAATTGGGCATAATCTGAATTTGAAATGATGCCAGTAACATTCAGTACAGGTTATTTCGTCCTGTTGTCCTGCTCAAAGGTTTAAATGCAATACTGGGGCTTGGAGATAATTTGGGCTTCTGTTAGGTTCAACCTGTGGTATTTTTCTTGTTCTTTAACTTGCTGTTAAACATTGAGCTCACCAGAAATGTCAACATGGCAGAGCTGCGGAAACTACGGCGCCAGTTCATCAGCTACACCAAGCTGCACCCGACAGAAAACACGGGACAAATTGCTAATATGTTTGTTCAGTATTTAAATAAGAGTCTGCACTGACAGTGTGTAGTGTTTGGTTTTTGTTTTGTTTTGTTTGTTTGTTTGTTTGGGTTTTTTTTTGGGGGGGGGGGGGTTGCAGTTTTTCTGTAACAAATAAATGTATTTAACAAAAACATCCTGTTTTTGGTTATATTTTTAAATTTGTGTACTTTCTAACACCTTTTTGGCCTTCCTCACCAGATGGGATTTGTTCAGTCTAGGCGAAACACCAAATAGCTTCAATGTTAGTCCAAGCAGGTCAAGAATTTATTTTCTTGACCTGCTTGGACTAAAAATGAACCTATTTTGCATTTCACCTACTTGGACTAGGTATATTGTGCCAGTTTTTAAGAGCACAGGTCATATGTAGTAATTACAGAGGAATAAGCCACACTATGAAGCTATGGGAAAGAGTTGAAGCTAGTTTAAGTAATCAGTGAGCAGCAGTATGGCTTCATGCTGAGAAAGAGGACTAGAGATGCCATGTTTTCTTTAGGAGTTTTGACAGAGAAGTATAAAGAAGTTCAGGAGTTGGCACTGTGTCTTTGTGGGCCTAGAGACAGCATATCCTCCAGAGAACTAAGGAAAAGAGAATCTAACTATTGAACTTTTTTGTTTGATTTTCTTCCTCTTTGAAACTCAAAGAGGCCACCCAAGCACATGAGAAATCAATGGAAAGCACAGGATGTCCTCTATTTAGTACATCTGGACTAAGTAGGGTAGCTCAAATAAGTCACAAGATATACAGGGTGGGCCATTTATATGGATACACCGTAATAAAATGGGAATGGTTGGTGATATTAAAGTCCTGTTTGTGGCACGTAGTATATGTGAGGGGGCAAACTCCTCAAGATGGGTGGTGACCATGGTGGCCATTTAGAAGTCGGCCATCTTGAATACAACTTTTGTTTTTTCAATAGGAAGAGGGCCATGTGACACATCAAACTTATTGGTAATGTCACAAGAAAAACAATGGTGTGCTTGGTTTCACATGGGGTTATTTACAAGTTTCTGACCACTTATAAAATGTGTTTAATGTGCTGCCCATTGTGTTGGATTGTCAATGCAACCCTCTTCTCCCACTCTTCACACACTGATAGCAACACCGCAGGAGAAATGCCAGCACAGGCATCCAGTATCCATAGTTTCAGGTGCTACACATCTCGTATCTTCACACCATAGACAATTGCCTTCAGATGACCCCAAAGATAAAAGTCTAAGGGGGTCAGATCGGGAGACCTTGGGGGCCATTCAACTGGCCCACGACGACCAATCCACTTTCCAGGAAACTGTTCATCTAGGAATGCTCGGACCTGGCACCCATAATGTGGTGGTGCACCATCTTGCTGGAAAAACTCAGGGAACGTGCCAGCTTCAGTGCATAAAGAGGGAAACACATCATCATGTAGCAATTTCAAATATCCAGTGGCCTTGAGGTTTCCATTGATGAAGAATGGACCCACTATCGTTGTCCCCCATATACCACACCAAACCATCACTTTTGTTGTTCCAACAGTCTTGGAGGGATCCATCCAATGTGGGTTAGTGTCAGACCAATAGCGGTGGTTTTGTTTGTTAACTTCACCATTCACATAAAAGTTTGCCTCATCACTGAACGAAATCTTCTGCATGAACTGAGGGTCCTGTTCCAATTTTTGTTTTGCCCATTCTGCAAATTCTGTGCGCCGATCTGGGTCATCCTCGTTGAGATGCTGCAGTAGCTGGAGTTTGTAAGGGTGCCATTTGTGAGTAGCTAATATCCGCCGAAGGGATGTTCGACTAATGCCACTCTCCAGTGACATGCGGCGAGTGCTACGCTGTGGGCTCTTGCTGAATGAAGCTAGGACAGCCACTGATGTTTCTTCATTAGTGACAGTTTTCTTGCGTCCACATTTTGGCAAATCCAACACTGAACCAGTTTCACGAAACTTAGCAAGCAGTTTGCTAACTGTAGCATGGGAGATGGGTGGTCTCGTAGGGTGTCTTGCATTGAAATCTGCTGCAATGACCCGGTTACTGCGTTCACCAGATATCAACACAATTTCGATCCGCTCCTCACGCGTTAACCTCTTCGACATGTCAATGGCTGTGAACAAAGAGAAACTTGTAAATAACTCATGAAAGAATAAAGTTACGTTGAAACCAAGCACACCATTGTTTTTCTTGTGACATTACCAATAAGTTTGATGTGTCACATGGCCCTCTTCCTATTGAAAAAACAAAAGTTGTATCCAAGATGGCCGACTTCTAAATGGCCACCATGGTCACCACCCATCTTGAGGAGTTTACCCCCTCACATATACTAATGTGCCACAAACAGGACTTTAATATCACCAACCATTCCCATTTTATTACGGTGTATCCATATAAATGGCCCACCCTGTAGATTAAAAACCAGTGTCCAGAGGACATAAATGAAATGGCTGGTTTTCAGGAGGATATGATGGGGTGCCTAAGGAGGAACTGTGGTACTGCATGAGAAAGTTAGGAGTGGTCAGAGAAGTATGTGAGGGCAGCAAGACAGGGATGAGATATGTGGTAGGAGTGAAAGATGGGTTCAAGATGGGGGTGAGATACATCAGGAATCTGATGCCCTCTTCTTTGCAATGGTGAGGAACAGGCTGGCAGATGAGGTCACTCAGGAGTCTCTCGGGACTATCATGTTTGCAGACAACTTTGTGATTCGTAGTAGGAGTAGGGAACGGGTGGAAGAGACTGTGAAGAGGTGGAGGTGTGCTCTGGAGAGAGGAGGAATGAAAGTCAGTAGAAGTAAATGGGTGAAACATCCAAAGCAAAAGAGGTGAAGAAGAGAGTGTGGGCAGGGTGGAGCAGGTGGAGATGAGTGTTAGGGGTGATCTCTAACTGTTGCTAACAGAGGGCTAGCAAGAAGACTGAAAGGGAAGGTTTAGATCACATAACCTGACCAGTAATTCTACACCAGTGAAAGCCTACTTAAAATGCTTTATGTATGAGGGACAGGCAAGAGTTAAACAAGGCATGATGAGAAAGAACTGATCTACTAGAAAGTCTATTTTATTAGTGTGGAAACCGCTTACTATAGAGCAGGCAGGGTAGAGTGGATGGGGATGACTGTCAAGGGTGATTCATGACAGAAGGATAACAGCAAGAGTGAAAGGCATTGTTTACAAGGTGGTAGTGAGACCTGCTATGATGTATGGTTTGGTGAGGGTGTCACTAACAAAAAGGAGGTGGCAGAGCTGAAAATATTCACTGGGAGTGACTGAGATGGACAAGATTAGAAATGAGTAGTCTGGAGACAAAGTTAGAGGGACAAGCCCTTTCTAGTGTATAGATTGGACAAAGGGTGTTGAATATGGAGCGGTAAGGCAAGAGGAAGAAATCAGAGAAGATTTATGAATGATGGGATGGTAAATGGCCTGCATTTGTATAGCGCTTTACTTAGTCCCTAAGGACCCCAAAGCGCTTTACACTACATTCAGTCATTCACCCATTGGTGATGGCAAGCTACATTGTAGCCACAGCTGCCCTGGGGCGCACTGACAGAGGCGAGGCTGCCGGACACTGGCGCCCACAGTATATGAACTGACACTGGCACCCCTCTGACCACCACCAGTAGGCAAACATGGGGTTAGTATCTTGCCCAATGATATTTGGCATCGACCTACTGATTAGTGGCTGACCTGCTCCGCCACCTGAGCTACAGCAACCCCCCCCCCCCCCCCCTTTTTTTTCTCTTTTTTTTCTTTTTTATGTCTTTAACTCAGCGTGACTAGTTTGACAAACAGTACATTTCTTGTTTATGAACTCTATTTTCCCTTGTGGAGTTGGAAGTAAAAAATAGCTGAGTAAGGCTCTTTCAAAGGTTTTAAATTAAGTAAGAAGATTGCCAGAAAACCCAGACCCCAGGAAGTTGTTTACAGGAATTTTCTTGCAATTATAAGTGATTACTGGAGCTTCACCACAGTGTTGAATGAGTGATTATATGCACACCTGCCAGCTTTTATTTACTTTTTATTCCATTTAATAATGAATGAAACAAGAGAATCAGATTCTTTGTAAACAAAATGTTTTTTATTGAATTCAAAAATTCAACAAATTCATTTAACACGGTTCATTGAGAATATACACACACATATATATTTATATATTTATATATATACACTGCCAAAGAGTGTGGAGACAGTAAGGGCCCCACATAGAGCAAGCAGTAATTAAAGGATTGGGCATTAAAAGAGTGTTGCAGTGCTAACAATGCCACATAAAAAACAGGCTTTATTGACAGAACAGTTCTTATTTGCTTTTCAGTTCATTTTTTTTCTTCAAAGGGGCAGCAGTGCCAAAAATTCTGTCCCAGTGGCTGAAGAAAGGAGCGTAGTTGGTGCTCGGCCTCTGGTGGTGCATGTCATGAGCTGGTGCTCCACCCAGCAGCCCTAAAGGCACCAGGTGGTTCAAGGTCCACGGCAAGTCGTAGCCTATGTGGTCTTCAACAGACATCCAGATGCTAAAAACTGCAATGCACCATGTGGTCAGTGGGTGACAGTTTAGAAGAACTGGATCACGGTTGCTCCAGAATCCCACCGTCATCAGCTCTGGGATGCTGAGCCGCTCACTTGACCATGAGAAAGGTGCTATGTATTCATGGTGGACTGCATGGATCCAGCGGTAAAGCTGAGGATGCTTATGATGCATGAAATGCCAAATAAAGTACTGAGTGTCAAAGAGGAGCAGTACAGCCAGCATATCAATAAACAGTTCATATACTGTGGGGGCATCTCGTGGCAGTGGTGGTGCAGGCATAATGAAAATACTGATTATTACAGCTGGTAAAACAAAGAAGATGTGGTTATAAAAAGCGACCATGAAGTTGTCACCCATCATTTTCAAAGTTGGCTTCCTGTTTGGTTGGATCTTGTACTGATGGAATAAAGGCACCTTTTCTCCCAAGAGGTCCAGCACAGCAAAAGGTAAGCTGAAGAAAAAATAGCTAGAAAAGGCGAGTAGGACGGGGAAAAATGGGGATGAGATGAGAGGCATGTAGTGAAAAAGTAAATAATCCCAGAATGGCTGCAGAAGACGGTCTGAGCTCCTGCAAGGCAAGAACTGCAGGGAAGGTTCAGTGATGTTCAGCATCTTGGTGTGATACCAATGAAGGCTGCTTGTGGTGCAAGTCTTATGATCCAAGACAAGGTTCTGCCTTATATAGAGGAGTTTAACTGGAGGGGCTTTGCTCTCAGTCACACCACCACCTTTTTTTTTCCAGCAGCAAAAAATGCCATGTCAATGCCAAAGAGAGCAGCAATGGTTCAATGAATGCAAGAAAAGGAGGTAAAACAGCTTTTTGTAAATGTCCTCAGCTTTTTGGTGTCCCAGTTTGGAGAATATCTCCTAATCTCACAATAAGCTGATTGTTTTCTTTGTTGACAATATAACATATAACGGTGTCTTCTCATTTTGAGGAAAACAATCAGAATATCAGAATATTTCTCTGCTTTTTTCTGCTTTTCTGTTGCTGATACATTAAATAAAAAGATGACTAAAGCTGTGTATACCTTTTTTTTGGTCACTTTGCATCATCCTATTATGCTGGTCAACTATCACATGTCTGATGAAATATATGCACCATATATATATATATGAAATTTATATGTTATTTATCTAATTATTTATTATGGTGTCGACTTAAACCTTAAACACATAACCTAACCGTAGCGTTTATGCGAATAAAGTAATGTAATTTCTTTTAACAAAATAAATATGTGCGCAATATTCTAAGTCTCGTGTTTTCCTCCTCACACCCAGGTGGTTCACATCCAGTACATCCAGTGCCATTTGGCGCTATTTGGTGATTTAAGCGCGTGCCCGCCTCTTTGACCCATATCTGCAAATTGGACAGGGAAGGAGTCAAGTCTGTAACATTTCCTCAGGTCAGCGTCCGTCTTTCGAGATTAAGAGTTAATTTGAAAATGGTCCGACTCTGTAATGAGTTTTATTGGATCACAAAGCTTGTGAATGATGAAGTACTGACTGCCAGGTTAGGATCGATCTTTTCAAAGATCAGTTTTCTTTTTCTTCAGATGTGCTATTGTTTTTTGTTTGTTTGTTTGTTTGTTTGTTTAACAAAATGAATTCTGAAGACAAAGATCAGGCAAGTGTTTGACTCACAGTAGGAATATTTCAAGGATTTTTTTTGGCTCTCTTGATGTTCGGAAACGGACTTATTTCTCTTTTGTTTAGTTCGTTGTATATTTCGCTCTCACACTCATTAATGGCTCAGTGAAAAGCTGGAGTGTTATCTGTGCGCGGCGATTAATTGAGACGTGTGTAAACATACATGTAAATATAGCATGTAAAGCAAAAGCAGAGTTCACTCCTAAGGAGCTTAAAAGTCAATCATATTTGGTATGACCACCTTTATTCTAGTTTTCTATCCAGGTATGCATTTACTGCATTGTCTGAACAATGAAGTTGTTGCCGTTCGGACTCTTTTCAGATGGTGTTGCATGCTGGAGCCAAATCCGATTTCATTAATTTTGACAAGATCTTAAACGCCAGTGGCTGAAATACAGCTGCAAACCAGGACACAGCCTCCACCGTGTTTTACAGACGGCTGTAGACACTCACCGCCACTCTTCTGCCCTCATTTATACACATTAAAGACAATTTGAACCGAAGATTTCAAAGTTTGATTAAGCACCATCAGACCTGTTGCCACTGATTTTCAGTCCAGTTCTTGTGTAGTTTTCCAAACCTCAGTCTTTTGCCTCTCCCTTGCAGTGGTGATGAGCTTAAAGACACACTCCACACCATGGCGATCCTATGTCAAGTTTTCAGTTAATAGCTAATGTTGGTGTAAAAATACAATTTTATGCCTAGCAAACTGTGTCATCTTTGTCTTTTATTGGTAGAGCCAATTTAATAAATGGGAAGAAAAAATGTTTTTTGCTACAGGCTGCTAGTAACAAAGTGCCTAACACTTTTTCAAAAGACATCTAATTCCCTTAAAGGTAGTTTTTATATATTTGAATGATTCATATGTCGGTATTAATATTGCTTGAAACATTAAAACTAACAACTCAGTGTATTGAATTGTATTCCTCTGTAAATGGACAGGGCTGAAATTGAATGAAAAAGAGTATGGAGAGCTGTTTCCCCAATATCACCTTAAAATTACAAGAAACTCTGCCTCCTTGAAAGTACAAATTTAAAAAAATGAGGGATGACTTGAGACTTTTGCACAGTCTTCTGTGCATTTTGGCTGTAGATTGCTGTTATAAGAGGATCAACAGGGTCAGCTAGATTAGACTGACTAGGTTAAGTTTATTTAATCTGTGTAATGAGACCAAATGACCTCCATACACTTTAAGTCACTGGGTCAATCCTGCTAATGCTGCCCTTTCTTTGCCAGATGACCTCTGAAAATAAGATTCTAATCTTAAGGAACATTTAATACTGCAGTAACTAATATAATATTGCAAATACCAGGACACTTCAATGTAATTTAATGTTCTGTAAACTGACCTTATGGCTTAAAGGAGCACAAAGTCCTCTAACTGAAATCATATTTAATCTTACGAGTTTAAATACTACATTGTAATAATATTAACGGTTCTGACACCAAATGATCACAAACACAGAATTTATTGTGGAAAAGGACAGTTTCATTGAAATAATGATTTGTGTATCGTAATGATTTGTGATAAATGAATGCAATGAGGCTCTTCTTCACCAACTACTTCTTCTCAGCGGCTGCCTTCCTCGAAACCGTTTTGTTGGAGTTGGCATATTTCTGTCGATCATTTCTGAAGAGAAAGGAGAATAAAACCTTAAATTTTTTAAAATCAAAGATTTTTTTTTTAAAAAGAAAGAAAGAAAGAAAGACGAAAAACTAATCCCATAAAGTTTTAATTATTAGTTCCCAGGATATGAACCTTAATGTAATTAAGTACCTGCTCATTTTGGCTTTGTTTCTACACCCTCGTCCTCCCTCCCAGTGGCTGGTGTACGTGCCTCTCGTCATCATGCCTCCACAGCTGACGCATGGCTTTCCATTGCCATATGGCTGCAAGAGCAAACACAGTTTGGATGACATTTTGTTATCATTTAGAGCCAAAGTCTACCATGCATTTATATTCCCAGATGTAAGCAAATACATTTTGAAAAATAATTAATTTGCAACTCAAACAGAGCCTTTCCTGTTATACATGCACTGCTACTTTACCTTGGTTATTAGACTTTATATTAGACTTTCAATAAGCAGACTGTAAGGTTTATACTAATATACAGACTGACAAGTAAGATTTAATGAAATTTTAAATCTATAGTCCACCTGTTCTTTAGCACAGAAACCACAAATCATCCGCGTGGCGAGTTCCATGGGGTGGTCCTGGTTCTCATCATGGCACACATCGCAGGGGTAGGTCCGACCACAGCAGGGAAACCTGAAAAAATGGGTACAAATCTTTCACCGACTCCCACATGCACTTATTAACCTCTTGTACCGACACATAAAAAAGAGAAAGGTCAGAGGGAGGACAATACCTTAGCCAGCGGTGGCTTTGTTTGAAATGTTTGCATGTTCCTTTTTCTGGCAGTGGCTTCCCTTTTTGCACAGCAGGATCTCTTAATGTCTTGTAACTGACACCACTTGACCCTGCACAAAATGAGAAAGCAAAACAGACACAGTAGTTTAGCCCTTGTGGTCTGATGAGGCGTAAGTTTATTTCAGTGTCTATAAATGCTCATGCTTAATCTATTGAGTAGCTTTAGGTTTTTAAACTTTTGACATATCCTTATATTACAATGATGTCATATGTAGATGAGCTCTGACCTGTTTTATTGGTGCGAGGCTGAATGTAGTGAAATTTTGTGCTCTCAGCCAGGATGCTGAGTTTGGTGTGGCAGTTTTCACAATTAAACTCCTTTGTTTGTCCATAGGCAAGGTTCTGATGAAAAAAAAACCAAACACACAAAAAAACAGATTTGTTTTCAGTTGCATGACATTTCACAGTGCAGCTGTTCTGGTATGTTAAGCATAACATGTTTCGTCACCTGCACTGGGCCCTCCTGGGAACAGCTGAGGCAGCCCACAGTGAGTTCACACTCCTGAAGTACTAGGTCCACAGCTGTAGTGTTTTGGAGATCCAAGTAACCCAGGACATCACTGTAATGGTGAAGCATGCAGGGTCTGAATGCTGCACTTATGCTTGTGGTACAGTTTTCACACTGAGCCGAGCAGGGGGTCCTTCCAGTGAGTGTCAGGTCTGCAGTCACCTTACACCTGTAAACAGAGTTAGAATGTTAGAACTGTGGATGAGCTCTCACTCTGAAAAAACAAAACAAAAAACAGTGTCTAATGCTTTCTTATCTTCATTACCTGTTACACTGAAGAGAAACAGTAATTTGCGGGGCGACTACAGTGGCGGTGTTCTCTCCCAGCATCAGTCCCAGCAGCTTCACCTCTGTGCCTCGGCGAGGATTGCTGATCTTAATGTTCTCCACCAGATGACTCGTCTCCTCTTTCTCGGTCCCTTCATCACCACCAAGATTCTCCTGCTGCACCAACTTCCCTTCCTCCTGTGTCATTTCAATGTCCTCATCTCTGTCTGCAGCAGCAGCATCAGATGCAGGCTCAGATGTTTCAGACACAGTTGCCTGGAGCTCCTGATAGGGTATAAACTGCAGTCCAGCTTTTTCTAAATCAATGTCTTTTTTCAACTGCAAAAAAAAAAAAAAAAAAAAAAAAAGAGCAAGAGAGAAAGAGAACTTGCAGGTCATTTTGATATATATACTGAGCTTGAAACACAATGATTAGATTTCAATCTCACCTGCCGGGCTCCTTCAGTAAACAGCCTCTCCAAGCTGCGATCCAGCCAGCGAAGAAAAGGCCTGAAAAGCAGCTCTACCTTTCCCATGAGCTGATTGGTCGCATGCTTGGCTTGAAGCCACTCCAACGATGCTTGCTGTACATGCCTATTTAGCAAAAGATTGTGTAGAGATGACTGCAACAGCTATCAATGCAATAAACACATAAAAATGAACCACAACTGCGTTTACCTCGCCATTACAGAAGGCAGATCCTGGTCCAGGGGTATATCCAAAGTAAAAATCTAAGAAAAATAAATAAATATCAAAATGATGACAAACTGTTCTTTCCATGACAATCATTCTTAGTGTGGTATATTAGAGAAACTGTGGTTTAAGAAGAAGCAGCGGTCTTTACCTCTTGCGGGTAATTGTCTGGAAAGCTCACCATGATGTCAATTTCTTTCAGATCAAAAGGCTGTAAGTTAAAATGCAACATCAGAATAAATTTCCAGGTAAGACTGCAATGAACTGCTATGTTCATTTTTTCAACCTAATAATATTACCAAAGTATTAAAGTTAGCTCAATAATAATTGTGAATTGTGGCCTAAATTGTGATCAGACTGGACTTTTAGGTCTTACAGCAGTTGGTAGCTTACAGACAATTTAAAGTAATACAACTGTAAATATTTATATACATGCTTAAATAAATAAATCTTTAACTCTTTCGCATTACAACAATTCAAGCTTAGTGTTTCAGTTTAACACTGGGCCTGAATTATCAATCAATCAATCAATCAATCAATCAATCAATCAATCAATATACTTTATTAATCCCAAGGGAAATTAGCACCAATTACCAATTGAATTAAAATTTACTGTGTGAGCTTTCATATTGCCTTATGAATAGAAACAAACTTCAGTATTTGTTACTCTGTGACATCACTGGTCTTCTGTGTTGCTCTCAATTAAGGAGAGAACTTGCTTACAAATTAAAACAGAGTTGTACTGTATTAAGAGAAGTGATGTGTATATGGGTTTTCCCACTAAGCTCTTGAAGAACAAATGAAGTGTTTACCCAGTCTGGATCTGTGGCCTTTACAGTTGCACGGTAATAAGTAACTTTCCCATCACTACGTTCCTGAATAATCAGCTGATCTTTGGGAAAACGCTTCTTCAGCTGACTGATCTCTGTGTCTCGTAGCTGTTTGGCGATATCCTCTGTCATGTCACTCAGCTTCACCTCCTGAAGGACGCTGGGGTGAGGCACTGGTTGAATTCTCTGTTCAGCTCTCGTCTGATTGCCTGGAACAGGCTGGTCATCCAGTAGGGCTAACTGTGGTGGATGCCAGAACCGACATCTGTCTTCCATGGTGCAGTGTCCTGCGATGAAGTAGCGGCATGGCCGGCGGACTGGTGATGGCCTGTGGCCCACTGATGCAGCTGGGTAGGATGTGCTGACGGTTTCCTTCTCATGAGCTTTGCCATCATCTCTTACATGCAGAAATTTACACTTCTTCCCAAAGTTGCAATGACGTCCTTGAGAAAAGAAACGGCACAGCTGCTGTGCTGGAGTTACTCCCTCTAAACCACCTTCTTCCATCCTCTCTTCCTCACTATTCACCATTGTTATTAATACCTGGATGAATGAAAACAAGTTTTAGACAGGTTTGGCCTACTCTACTAATACAAGCCTTCATTAAACTCAAGAAACAGATCATACAGTGCTGTGAATTACAGGTGGGTGGATTGATATCGATAGTTTGTGCAAACACCACTCCTTTCAAGCACCCTGGTCCTCCTCCCTGCTATGCTGTGATTTGTTGTCCTCCAGTTATGTGAGTGAGAATAGTCATCATGATTGTTACTTTGACATTCAAATAATATATTAGGCCTATTGTAACGTGTTAATTACTTGAGTTGACCGGAAAGAAATATCTCAGACATGAAATATGAAAATATCTGACTGAAATAACCCTTTTATGTTAATTTTCAAGTTCTTTTTATTTAAACGGCACGTTAAAAACAAAACAAGTCGACACAAAGTCCTTTCCGGGCAAGTGTGTTTACATTCCGGGTCTCAAAAGAAAAAAAATGTTTCAAAACGCTGTGAAATGTGTTTTGTTGTGTTAACTGACAGTGGAAAGCAAAACTCACATCTTTATTTGTCATTAAAGATGCATTCAGATTAAGCATATGTATTAACTTCATTAATCCACACACGTTTCTCCCTTTCATAAACTGGCTTTATGGGTATCAGTATTTGTGATACCGGCCTATTTTTACTTTGTATTGGAACACTGCCAAATTCTACAGTATCAGTGCCTTTTCGTTTAAATAAAAATAAACTCTTTTAAGCCACGAAAGACGTGCCCATACACGCTATGGTGAGTTCTGAGCATGCGCAGTCCATTTGTAAATCGCAAACTGCGTCATGGGATGGACTTTACCAGTTTTATATGTCAACTTGACCTATTTATTTTTTCTGTGGGCGTAAGAATGACAACGAAGTTAAATGCTTTTGCTGAAATTAGTTACACTTGACCTGACCAGTGTCTTTTGACCATCTCCACCACCTACAGCTATAACTAGAAATCACCCACAGTTAATGCGATATCATAAATAGTATATGGGCAGTATTTCTCTGTCATAATTACTAACTTAGCAGTAAAAAGCTAGTCAACATCGAAGTTGATACAAAACTCAAACGCTCACGATTTAGCTAGCAAAGTTAGCTAAACTTTACGTAGGACTGTACGTATGCTAATGTTTACTTTATAACGGAGTTAATTGAAAAGACGAAATTACCTCGTTTATGCACGGAGTTTCTCGTAAAAGCTTGTCAAGTGTGATAACGACAAGTACCAGTCTTAAAAAAACAAAACAAAAAACCCCTCAAACAACCTTTTAAGGCTGCTACATATCAGGTGACTGCACGGTCAGCGATACGTGCTATAAAACGTCTTAACCGTGGACTGTAAAAACATCAGCGCAAGAGTTATGCGTCATAATATGCGACAGAAAGGCTTTTAATACTATTATTCCCCGAAACGTATTCGAATAATACATATAGGCTCCAAAATAATATGCACATATAAAAACTGGTGCAAGGGACGGTAAATAAAATATTTCTAGGTAGAACAAATTAAATAAAATCAAAGGAAACAAAATAAACTTGAATAAATTGTCAGTAGCTGTTCTGGAGCCTTTGAGCACAGGAGAACAAAGCTAGCATGGATAATCCTGAACTGAGGGGCTAAAAATGAAATCCAAAATAGCTGTACAGTGAAAACATCATCTGCTGGTAACATCCTTTGTTATGAAGGAAAGCATCTGATAAGTAAATGGACTTTGTGGTGAGGCTGTCTTCCTCTTCTGCCTTCTACAGTATGAACTGCTTTAAATACGTATGACCTTGTATTTAATTTGAAATATATTTATTTTCCTGTAAAGACCTGATAGTTGTTTCTATGGTTTTTCAGATTTTTTTTAAAATTCCCATTCTCTTTTGTCCTTTATGTCTCTTCTTTAACTCATCTGTTTTTATGGCTAGACCTGTGCAAGACGTCACAGTATTTATTTTATATAAGTGAAAATGAAAAAATACACCAACCAAACAGGAGATGCAGCATAAACAGAAGACAGAATAATTACCTATATGTCAACAGTTCCTGTGTGGAGAGCTATAAGTTACCTGTTGCACAGGGTGCATAAATAATTTATTGTACCTGGCTGCCACTTGATACCACACAGACAGAAAAGCCTAAGCCGACACACACATGGAAAAAGTGTTTGCCAAAGCTGCTGTTTCTGGCTGAAGCACCTTCATTCCTCAGACACCTTCACTGTGTTTTTTTTTTATTTTTTAATTCATCATGGATCTTGTAGAAACCAGTGTAGATATTTGGATGAGTTGGTCAAGAGAAAAGTCTTTGCTGCAGCCTCTGTGGGACAGCCTGAGGCTCAACTACACAGACTATTTGCGATCTCCGCTCTTCCCCATTGTGCTGACTGTCTCTTCATACTTTGTCTTCTGCATCCCTTTCCTTCTTTGTGACATAATGGGGGATAAATGGCCGTGGGTTCAGCAATTCAAGATACAGCCGAGCCGCCGACCAACGGCCTCTGCATTGCTGCACTGTGCAGGTGTCACCTTGTACAACCATGTGTTTCTTGTGCTTCCAGCATCTGTGGCCCAGTGGGCGTGGAGGCCACCCGCTGACCTGCCAGACCAGGCTCCATCCCTGCTGGAGCTGATCGCCGGGGTGATAGGCAACCTCCTGCTTTTTGACTTGCAGTACTTCATTTGGCACCTGCTCCATCACAGGATCCGCTGGCTGTATGTCACCTTCCACGCCATCCATCACAATTACTCGTCTCCCTTTGCTCTTGCGACTCAGTGTCTTGGTGGCTGGGAGCTGGTTACAGTGGGCTTCTGGACCACCCTGAATCCTGTGATCCTGAGATGTCACCTGTTCACTACATGGGCCTTCATGGTGTTGCATGTGTATGTTTCTATAGAAGATCACTGCGGCTATGATTTCCCCTGGTCCACATCTCGTCTGATACCATTTGGCATCTACGGAGGGCCCAGCAAACATGATGTGCACCATCAGAAACCCAATACAAACTTTGCACCGCACTTTAGTCACTGGGACAAAATATTTGGCACACATGCTGATTTCAGCTTCTCCTCAGCTACGTAAACTATTGCGAGCAGTGAGATGTGTGTTTTTGTGCTTCTTTTTCAAATCATGTGCCTGTAAAACATATTTGCACACAAATAGAGCAAAATTACTGTCAGAACTGTGTTGATAGTTTTCTGTGTCTTTAGTGACAGTTGCCAATTCAATGAAAATGTTAACATTTGAACTATGTGCATAATCTAAATGTGTGGTTTCTAAACTTTGAAAGTGATCTTGAGCTTTGGGCATGGCTTATCAGTTTCTCCCTTATATGAAACCTTGTGTTTTCAGTGCATGTTTATTTTCTCTTAGTTTAAAACTACAACAAGAATGTATCTAGCAATGCAATTGTGTAATCCTGAGTCAAGTAATGTGACCAGTGACATTCTATTACTCTGTGTTTAGTTGGTTCTTTTTGTGGTTATTTATTCTGACTTTATTCCCAGGGAAACAAATAAGTTTTCATTGTTTTTAACTTTACTTATCTTTATTTATCTTTAAACTTTCATGCAAGCAAAAAATTGACGTGACAACAGATAAACATCAGCTACTGCAGTATTTGCTCACAACAGTGTTCTGCTGATATACTGTTTTCCTAATGGTTGTAATTTAATAAAGTTCTGTGTAAAAGCCACAACAAAAGGTACATGATATTTTTAATGACCTGATTAGAGGTGCTTCTATTTTTTTTTTTAGAAAGAAATTATCTTTTTAAATTTTAAACATTGCTCCTCCTCTGTTTTTGAGATCACATAACCTGACTAGTAATTCCACACTTGAAATGTTTTATGTATGAGAGTCAAGGATGAGAATTAAACCAGGAATGTCAAGCATGGAGCCCTCAGGAAACAGCCAGCCTGACAGAAGGTCAATTTTGGCCCATTGGATGGTTTTATTAAAGTAGAAAAACTGCTTATTAGAGCGGAGGCAGGGTGGACACGAGTGTCAGTGGTGATTTGTGATGGAAGATAGCAGCAAGAGTGAAAGGGAAGGTAGTAAAATCTGCTATGATGTATGGTTTGGTGATGGTGGCGTTGACAAAAAAGACAAGAAGCCAAGATGGCAGCTCAGGTTGAGCAGTGTGGAGACAAATTTAGAGAGGCAAGGCTGAGATGGTTTGGACATATGCAGAGGAGGGATAGTGGAGGAGAGAGGAAGACCAGAGATAAAATTAATGGATTTAGTGATTGATAAGGATAGGGGTGAGATGGAGGCAGATAATCTGCTGTGGCAACCCCTAAGGCGACCAGCCAAAAGAAGAAGAAACAAGAGCAAAACTGAATGGGGAACATAAAAGTATTTTAAATGTAGACAAGTGATAGGAATCATAAAGATAAAACACTCAGCAGTGGATCTATAAAGGTACAAAACTTTCACATGTTAATTGCTTCAGAAATGGTTAGCTTATTAGATGCTACTTATGTATTTGTACTTCTTTACTCATTAATAAAGAAGACTTTTAGAGGATTACATAAGTTATTGTGCAATAGTTGTACTACAATGTGTAGTTTGTGGCCTGTGAACTAAAATGAGTTTGACAACCCTTAATTAAAGTAAACAGTCACTGTATTAGGTGCACCTTACTAGTACGGTGTTTAGCACCTTTTGCGGCAAGACTTGTAATTCTTTGTGGCCTAGATTTAACAAGATACTGCAAACACTCTCCAAAGAGTTTGGCTCGTGTTTATGTCACACAGTGGAAATTTGTATTTATCTTGTATATTGTTTTTATTCTGATTTTTAGTGTTTATTTATGAGTGTCATTTTATTTGCATGGTTTTGTTCTGTTTCTATTGCATGGTTTTTAGTGTTTTATGTGACATAGTTTTTAATCCACTGTGGACTGGCTACACCTGGGACAAATTAGCTGATAGGGACCACGACGCAAGGGGAGCTGTGGCGGTGGTCGCATAATGGATTTAGGTGCAGAACGCAAGCTGGGCTGGGATGTGATGGGCCCGTGGAAGGACAAGAAGATGGGAGGCTCTTCCTTGTCTGCCGAAGACGGGGCTGGCGTGGACTCTGCTCTAAAGAAGGAATTCCTGGCCTGCTGATGGACCCATAATGAACATGTGGCATGATTATAGCAGGGGGGTTTTAGTGAATGTAGAAAATGGTAGATTGACAACCTTTTATTACGTACATTTTTAGGGTGTTTTTATTTGTGCTCCCTGGCCTAGTAATAAACTGTTTCTGACCAGACCTGTTTCATCTCTGTGCGCTGGGTATCTGACTCGCTTGCTCCCACTTGTATTTTAAAGAATCTTTCTTTTTAGCACGACATTCTGGCACGACTGCTTTGTTACTGTTTGTTACATTTACTTGATAGCATCACACTGATGTTGCAGATTTGTCAGCTGACAAAGGTGGCATTTATGCGGTCTTCTGTCACTGATGTATTGCATATTCAGGTCCTGTTCTACATGCTTTGGTTGTAACAAGTGGTTGTTTAAGTTACTGGTGCATCCCTGTCAGCTCATTCAATCACTGCATATTTTCTTTTTCTGGCTGTTTTCTATTAACCCAAGAAAGGTTTGTGTGTGAAAATCCCAGTAGATCAGACTAACAGAAATACTTAGACTAATCCAAAACAACAAACATAAAATTGAACAGAATAAAATACAAATATCCTGTACTGTCCCTCATTGGCAAAATGCAGGTTTTCTAGCAGCAAGGTGACAGGCAGCTGGAGCATGCAGCCTGTCACTTTAATCACCTTTCTTCGCATGCTGATGCTCAGTTTGAACTTCAGCAGGTGGTGTGTGAGTTGCTGCCATGTGATTGGTTGATTAAGTATGTGCGTGAATAAGTTGTTGAACAGGTGTACCTAATGAATTGGCCAGTGGGCGTATTCTATATGAGGTGTCTGCAAAGGCGGTACAGGGGCATGCATTTTGGGATGCACATTGTCCTGTGGAAACATGCAGATAGAAAAATCTGATCCATGTTGATTCAAACAATTATGTCGGCACAGCAAGTTAAAAAAAAAGACTGCCTATCTGATTACTGACTCAGTTTAAAGAGCAGATAAAACAGTATAGATCCACCTCTACACAACCATGCCACGTTCAGAGTTACTCTATCATGTAATAGAGGCTGATTTCATATTTGCATTAACGAGTAGGTGTAGAAGTGTACCTAACAAAGTGGCGGTGAGTTTATATCATACCACTAGATGGCAACTAGCAGCTTTATATATAAATAAAATTGATATCTCGGGTTTTTAACATTTGCTACATTTTTATCATTTGTAACACAATAATAGCTTCTTGTTCTGAAAAAAGATATTGCTTGCAGGCACCAGTCACCCAAAATGGTGACTGGTGGCGTGGTTATCTTGTGTGTTTGTGCAGGGTGTGTTGTCGCAGTTCTGCTGTTGGGGGCGCTGTGTCGCAGGCAGCTGTCCAACGGTGTGTTGTTAAGGTTATGGAGAGCGAATGGTGGGGCCAGCTGGGAGATGTCTGACTAGAAACCTGCATTATTTTTCCGAAACGAACAGCTTTAAAAACCCGTGTTGACGATGGGGCAGTGTGGCATCACGTCGTCGAAGACGGTGTTGGTCTTTCTAAACCTGATTTTTTGGGTAAGTTTGGAGGTTTATGTCGGTTTTAAACGTGCGTCACATTTAACCGGCTGTAGCTAGCTGTGTGTTTGTGTGCCGTCAGCTGCTTAGCTTGCTGCGACCTTTGTCTCACTAGTGAGGGGCTAGCTTCAGGAGGCAGCCCAAAAACGTGACTATTGCTGATGAGATATTTAGGTTTCCGCTATGGGCTTATATTAAATGAACCATGTGTCATTACGTTTTATATTAAAAGAACTGTGTGCTATGTTGCTTCCTGAAGTGAAGCTACCTTTCTGTGTATTTGTGTGACATAGATATTGCTGTGTTATCATAACTTAAGAACTTTAACAGAAGTTTAAGCAGATGCATTATTTCTTTTTATTTTATTTGTTGGACATGGCTACAAAGTAAATCTAACTCTCAGCATGTTTCTTTGAAATGTACTGGAGTATAATATTAAGGTCCACTGTATTGTACATGATAGTCTCTGGGGATGAGGACAGTTAGTGCTGATTAACTGTACAGTAGTTATGTAAAACCGATCCTAGCATGTTGTTTTTAAGAATTAGAGTTCATGGCCAGTGCACTAAGACACATGTGAAACGGCCCAATGGCAAAGGTCTGTTGCCACGGTGGCAATACACTTATTGTGCTAATCGCTGCAGCACGGTTGCTTCACAGCGAGAAGGCGTTAGGTTCAAATCCAGGCTGGGGCCTTTCTATGCAGAATTCTCCCCTGTCTCTTTCTCATACAGTCTAAAGGGGTTAGGTTAAGTGTGAATGGTTGTTTGTCTCTCTGTGTTAGCCTTTTGCCCAGTGACTGCTGAGATAGGCCCTTGACTCTGAATTGGGTAAATTGAAACATAATACCTAGATGGATGGATGGATGGATACTATTTATTGTAATGTTTTTTGTTTTTCTTGTCACCCACAGGCCGCTGCTGGTATCCTTTGCTATGTTGGAGCCTATGTCTTCATTACATATGATGATTATGATCACTTCTTTGAAGATGTGTACACTCTTATCCCAGCGGTGATCATCATTGCAGTTGGAGCCCTTCTATTCATCATTGGGCTAATTGGATGCTGCGCTACAGTGAGGGAGAGCTACTGTGGACTTACATCGGTCAGTAAACCAGTTTAAAGAGTGTGCTAAATATTAAAGGTGTAGTTCACGATGCATTATATTGCGCCCTGAATGCAAAACACCAAGCATGAATTAATAGGTAGGGTGAGTGTAACTTAAACCAGACCAAAGATAACCTTTTGACAACTGTCCCTTTGTCTTTAATCTTGAAATTCAATCCACAGTTTGTCGTCATTCTCCTGTTGGTTTTCATGACAGAAGTGGCAGTGGTGGTTCTCGGATACATTTACAGAGCAAAGGTGAGGAAGTCAAATACAGCTTGCTACATGTTTGTTTTTTTTCTGAGCCTTTAGCACAGTAGATCTTTCTGATAACACCCAGCCAGTCAACCGCTGAAAATTCTATTAAGTGACTCTGGTGTAAAGTTGATTTGTTCAAGAAGATGTGTCAACAAACGCTTAGCCCTCACCTTTTCTTTTTTTTTTTTATAAACTCTTCCCAGGTTGAAAATGAAGTTAATAGTTCTATTATGAAAGTTTATGATGAGTACAACGGCACAAATAGCAACGCCCAGAGCCGTGCCATTGACTATGTTCAGAGACAGGTGAGGATAAAAATCATATTCTCTTTATCAGCTGTCTGTTTCTTTTGTGTGTGGTGTGTTTTGTTTTGTTTTTTATGTGTATTTGCAAGAAATTGACATTACTTCTGATTCTTTATCTTTAGCTTCAGTGTTGTGGGATTCACAATTACTCAGACTGGCAGCACACACGCTGGTATGAAAAATCAAAAAACAACAGCGTACCCATCAGCTGCTGCAAATCTAACATTGGAACCTGTACGGGGTCTCTTACTCATCCTGAAGCTCTCTACCAAGAAGTAAACAATCTCTTATCTCCTCTCAAGTTGTCATGCTGGAGACACATTTATTTATTTATTTATTTTTAACGTGACAGCTTCTTCTTGTATATTCATCTAAATATATATATGTATATTATATGCTTCTATAGGGTTGTGAAGCACTTGTTGTGAAGAAACTACAGGAGATAATGATGTATGTCATCTGGACTGCGCTGACATTTGCTGCCATGCAGGTATTTAACTCAGGAAGAAGATGGCTTCTTAGGTATACCATCAATAGTTTTGAATATTACAGCTGGTTACTCAGAACTGGGTAGCTATATTTCAAATTACTTTTAGTATTGAGTAGCAGGTGACAGGCTTCAGCTTCACACCACCTACTCCCAAGAAACCAGTTCATCACTGGTAAAAACTTCTTTGCACTTACCATGCTCTAAGTCAGGGGTGTCAATTATAAGGCCCAGGTCAAATCCGGCCCCTACTTTTTAATTAATACATTTTCTGTAATGTGGGCTGCATGTGGCCTATGATGTAAAATGATTTTGGCATACCTTCTCTAAGCGTTAGAAGCAGAAGAGTCCACTTACTCAAAGGAAATGACCACAGTGCGAGCCAGTGTTCCATGATGAAAGCAACACATATTTTAAAGTCTGGTATAATACGTGCTGCTATACATTGCAGGACTTCCCACCTTATAATGTGTGAGTACTTTTAACTGAGTGTTGCATTTCCTTTAGATGCTGGGGATGCTGTGTGCATGTGTCGTGCTGTGCCGGAGAAGCCGGGATCCTGCCTACGAGCTGCTAGTTACAGGGGGCACCTATGCATAAAGAGAAAGCATTTCTCACCATAACATTAATTAAGGATTTATAGGTGAGAGCATGAAATAATCTATTACCACACTAACCTTAACACACTAACCACAGTTAACTTGTGTATTTTACCTGTTTTTTTCCAAAAAGCTGTTGTCCAAATTCTTTATAAAGGTCATTGAGATTGAAACGTTGGCATTATTTGCTCTGTGGAAGGCATTGTGGTTGGAAGGCCCCGCTTATACCAACTGAAACCCGGTTTGGTTATGTTCAGAGTTTTTATGTGGGTAGTGCAGTTCCCTCTTATTTTTTGCACTATATGTACGGCTAACACATTGTATTTTATTTTATTTTTTTAAATCTGTCATGTACTTGAAAGAAAGCATATAATTTACCTTGTACTTCAACTGCTATTAATACTGCTACTACTATTCTACTATGAGAACTACTCCTGCAGCTCACGTACGTTTTAAACTTTTTCATCAACAGTATTCTGTCAAGAAATACTTAAACTGCAGTAGAAGTAAAGGCCACTGCATGTTTTTGTGTGTAAACTGCGTACATTCACTGGCTTTTGCTTATTTGAGCTTTATCTTTTGAATCAGTTCTTTTAGTATTTGGGGTATTTGAAGTGTAATGCATTTACTTTGTCCCTTTCTGTTTGCAGTCTACCAATGGTAGTTTTAGAACATGACTTGCTAAAATGTAGCAGCGGCAAGACTCCAGAATGTAATTGCAGCATATTTAAAATTAAATCAAATGTTTTCCGGTTTCTGTTTGTTCTTGTTGCTATCAAAGAGTCAAAGGTCAGAAGACACCGGTGTCAAATAATTTAAGATTTTAGACTCATATGATTTCTGGTTAATGTCTCTGCTTTATTTACCTGATTAAAAACTTGACAGCAACGCCCACTCCTGCGTAATCAGAAACCAAAGAGCAGGGAATTGTTAGCCACATAATCTAAGAATAGACTGTTCTAATAAAACACCTTAGAAATAGTCTTCACTGGAATGCTAAAGCTAACAGTGTTTAAAAAAACACTACAATAGAAGGTTTGTCTTTTCAGTTCAATTTAATAAATATAAATAAACACGTTACATGCACTTGTTGTGTTCAGACTACAATTATCTGCACATTGAAAATATACAAAGGCCTTTTTTTTTTTTTACATTTTGTATAGTATGCATTACTTCCACAGGCTTTTATATTGCTGCCACTAGGGGCTGTAAAGAGAAATGAGTCTCCCAAGTTTTACAAATGTGTATGATGTGACCACCCTCTGCGTCTCCTCCTTCACTACATCCATGACATCTTCTCCTAAGTTTGTCTCTAAACTGCTCTGAACTGTCCTTCTGATGTTCTCATTTTTAATCTTTCCCTTTTTGGCCTCAAAAGCATAAATTAACATTTTAAATACAATGTACGATGATTTGTGTGCAATTTTGAAATGTACAAATTCGTGCTCCAATGCACACACAAACAGAAAACACTTTACCCACAAATCACAAATCTGATAATGTCTGCTTTCAAAAGGCCTCGTGTGAATACAAACGTCTAAACATATTTATGATTTTCAATCACTTACAGAGCTGATTTCAGTGTGCGGTCAACTGATATGACATGTTACAATCAGATGGGAATTTAAGACACTTCACTCTTTCAGCCCCAAACACATGCTGCATTCGAGTGCGAGTGGGACATCTGGGCTTCCTACATGACTTCAAATAACCTTTTTTTTTCTAAATAAACAAAATAAAATCATCACCTCTCGACTAGAACACATACGATTATCTATTACAGATACTACTCAGCAGCCTATGAAGATTAATAAATGGTCATGGTCATTCGTCTAAACTAACATTAATATAAGCCTAATGAGTGATCCTGAACTGTCAGCATTTTGGCATCTGCAGATGTCAATTAGCTCCTAGCATTAATTTTTTATTCACAAGCCATTTTGATTTTATGTTTTCATTAGTCATAAGTATTTGAAGTGAGAACTTTAATAATAGTATGTCATAGTTTATTATGAATAAACTATTCATAATAAACTTACAAAAACACATGAACTTTAAATATGACACTAATAAGACATATCTATAAGTGTAATTAAAAAATAAGCAGTCAAGTATAGACTGTTATTCCTGAACAGCTGAATTTGTTGAAAATAAATTGCACTATTGCTCACATTCAATCAATTTTAGGATTATGCATTTAGTTTATTAGCCCTAAAATCTTTCATCTTTTCTTTAGTGTCTTTCACTTTACTTTTGAGGCTCTTAACTGACCAGCACACTCCTGCTTTAAAATGAAGAGAAATCAGCAAGATGTGTGGGTATTTGGCTAAGCTGAGTAAAATATGACCACCATTGTTGACCCCATGTGCAAGTTGGTTTAAAATAGTTAATTAACAGTCATGCATGAGTCTAAGATTAATTAAAAAGTTTGAGTTCACTGTGGCTTATGCAGAACACTGGGGAATAATGTTTTGTGGAGGCTTGATGTGTTGTACCACTGTCAACTGCTAACTGTCTTCCCAGTTAGTTTCCCTTTGGTTCTGATTCCTCAAGTCTGTTAAAAACATACACAAACTGTCCTAGAAAGGATTTTTTTTTTATCTGCAGGTAAAAAAACACTGTACTCTTTGTTTGTGTTTACTTAAAATATAGGGTGACGTCACTTCTCCCTTCACAGGTTCCACTTAAGTACACTGGGGTGAGACTGCAAAACACACCACTGGATATTTGCTATCTTGACTTTGTATGTGGTCAAGAATAGTTTTAGCTGAGGCTATGTCACAGCATCTTCAGCTTTCACAGGATGTTGAAAGCAGTGCTGTTGAAATTGTTCACACTGGGCCCTTACCAGCAACCCTCTAAATTATGCGTGTTAAAATGTCGCAGTGCGCTGGCTTCCTGCATGTTTTGCAAACATTTGTTCCAACTATAACTTTGATCTCTTAGTACCAGTAGCAGATATTGGGTCAGGGACTCTGCACAAAGGATATCTGCACAAAGAAATACAATCATTTTTGACTTCTATTTTCCCCCTTTTTTGCTTTTAAAGCAGATGTCTTTGTGACTTGCCTGTTTTATTTTGCTTCACTTGTGAACTACTTTATAGGTTTAACTATTCACCTATATTAGCTTATAGGTTTTACTACTTTAGCATATGCTATGCATCAGTCTGTATAGCATCTGTAATTAGTTTGTGTTCTAGTCGAGGGCTAACAAGCTATTCTGTTCATTTAGAAAATACACCTGATTTATTTGAATTAGGATAGGAATAAGCAGAAAACCCAGATGTCCCAGTTTTTTTTCTAGCATTTAAAAACAACATACATTTATGGATCTGTGCACTGCTGAATGAAATGAGAAGTGTCTCATACCCCAATTGCACACCTGACATGATCCGTCCTTATCAGATTACGGTCATTTAATAGACACCTGTAAGCAGAGGAAGCTTTTTGAAAGTGTAAATGATCAGATCTGTAAAGTCAAGCTTTAAAATTTGTGCATGCATGATCACCATTTATTCAAGAATAATAAACTAATATAAAATATTTTTACATGTGTTCAAATGGCTTTGTATTTGGGTGTAGAGCACATATTTGTGTGTTCTTAAGATTTTCCACCAGCTGAAGCACACATTTATAAATCCTAGTTTGTGCTTGTAGATTGTAATCATGCACATCTGTGACAACTTTGAGACTGATTTCTCTCCATAACAGCGTGTCAAAATTTTAAATCCTACAAGTGCTTCAGTGGTACTTACAACAGAAAGGTAATGGCGGATAAGATGAAGCTCTGGGGTTATTCTATTCCATAGTCTTTACAACATGTACACAGAAATGTAGCAGTTATGTAGTCCTACATACGGCTCTTAGACTCATTCTTTAGCAAGATATGAGCCTGGAACCAGTCCAGAAATACCATTTCTTTTCACTGTCCACCAGCCATCTTCACCTTGTTCCAAGACAATCACAATGTCTCCAACAGACAGAGGGAGTTCATCCTCTCCCTAAACAGGTACAGAAACAATCAAAGGGTGATCTTTCAAATCAGTCAAAAGGCTTTAAAATACAAATAAAGGTAGAATGCAAGGATTTGCAAATAATGTTACTCCAAAACCTATTTTACTATATTAGAGCCATGAAAGTGTCTTATGTAGAAGTTAAAAATCTGTGCCCAGAACCTGACCTGTGCCACATAGTCGTATATCGCCTTGTATTCATCACTTCCCATTTGGGACGCCTGGAATCCAGGAATGGATGCATATACTCCATCTGATGTTTCTGCTGAAGACACATCACATGTTACTATGTATAGCCACTCACAATATTCAGCTCAGAGTACACATCTGATCAGGTCATTTAGTTTTTTGGTGCGGTGTGCAGCAGTATTACCATTCCCTTGGTCTGACCCCACAGCCAGATAACGTCAGCTGAAGTACTCTTTCACCAACTGAACCAGTTAGGCTCTAATTATGGACTTTATTTTTCATGCGGAATCAAAACTTGTACTGTGTCAGATTCGCTGCTCTGCTTCCACATTTCCCATTATAACGTCATAAGCACAACCTTGTGTTCATTCTCTAGCTTGGAAATAATTTGTATAAAGAAGAACTTAGAGCTGTTCTACACTGTTTGTTACCAAGATTAAAAGACTTGCACATTTGTTTACTTCCAGTAAGAAATTGCAGTGTCATCCCAACACGATGGTACTTTACCTGCAGACTGGGGAACTCCTTCGTTGATGTTTACTTTCGAGCCACTGGAACAGTTCCCCTGCAGAAGATTTGAAAACCTAGAAATTGAGGAAAGTATTCAGTAAGGGATACACAAAAGATATTGAGCAAGAAGTACAAGCTATGTTTATTATTCTCTTGATGTGGTGACAATCTGACCTCTTCATGACTCCAACAAATCCAACACCACCGTTTCTCTCAGCTGTAGGATTCTTATCGTAGTAATTTTGATATTCAACTGGAGCTGTGGAAAGAAAGAAAAATCTGTTTTTACAGATCCAGTAGCCTGGTACACTATTCATCTTTCCTGTTTCCTCTGCCAAGCATTCCGTCGCATGCTTTAGAGTTGAAAGATAATATTAAAATGTTCAGCTTAGAACATATTCAAATCCAAATCAGGAAGGCAGCAGGTTGAATACCTACCTGGGGGGGTTGAGCCAGTGCTTTTCATCTCAACAAAGCCGTTGTTGTCTGTGACGATGTCACACATTTCCAGCGACTTCCTCACATTTTCATAGCACTGAAAGAACAGTTTGTCCAGAAAACATTGTAAGCATGCTACCTCTCTGTCCAATTCAGGTGCATGAAAAGCAGCTGCACTCACCTCATCTTCTTTCACACATTGCATTGATAAGTGGTTACAGTGCACCCACAAGGCATTTCTAACGACACTGATGCGGTCTTCTTCTTGCTGCTGAAATATCTACAAAAGAGCAGTTTGAGTGGACACTTATGTTGAGGCTAGAAACTGTATTTATATAGTCTTAAAAATAAAGTGTTGCAACTAGCAGCTTCCTGCACAAGTGGAAACTTAAGCCTTCAGTGAGCTCAAAGTACAGGTTTTAGTACCTTGCCCCTGCCACCCCAAAAACAAACAAACAAACATTTTTTTTAGATATATTTGAGCATGGGTTTTTATTTGTATGTAAATGTGTTATGAGTTGACATCTGCAAGTGTCCTTATAGGGTTGTGTGAAGTTGTTGAATGGTTAGTTCAGCTTTGTTGATCTTATCACATAAAGAGAGGTCTTATTGCCCGGAAATGTTCTGGGCACATTAGTGACTCACTATGTGTCACTATACTCTGTGAATGGGAAGTATTACACTCGCTCAAAGGCATAGCAGGCCTCAAATACTGACACTGTATATTCTAGAAAAATATTAAGCCATAGCGTGCTGTTTCAATTTGAGAGAGAAAGAGAGAGAAAATGCACATTTTAAAAGCATACCTCGCATGTGTCAGTGTGAGTCGATTCCCACTCTTGACGGATCTTGTCAAGCTGTTCAGTGTTTGTCGTGTACTGTTTCTCTAAAGGAAAAATGAGCAAATTGCAAAAACCAAACTAAACATTTTGAGTTTTAATGTTCAGTTTATCCTGAAGATACAATAAATAGCTGCACTTTGAGCTGTTTATCGTGTCTTCAAGTAAAAGAGAAGTTCATATGAGCACCAACCTAATGTCTTGTGAATCAGTTTCCTACATGTATTTCAAACATCCTACTTAATTTTGCTTATCAGTTGTCCTTACCAGCCTCTTCTGCAGCCTCTCTGCACTGTTTGGATTTGTTGTTCATCTGATAAATAAAAAAGAACAAAAATATGAGACACAAAAAATTATAATAATGATAATGCCACAATTAATATAAACCCACAGCTTATAGTTACTCAAACAATAAAATCAAACGAGAGGATTCAGTTTTAATAAAATGGAAAAATGGAATGGGATGAATGGATGGATGGATGGATGGATGGATGGATGGATGGATATAAACATAAAACCATTTAGGTTTTGATTAACAATGACTCAGCCAATAAGTGACACCAAATTATCACCTTCTTAATCAAAATCGTGAAGCAATAGGGGAACAGTATTAACATAGTAATAGTAATAACAGTAACTTGTTAGTGAGATGTATCAGTTTACTTAAAATACAACTTAAAATTGTCTATTTCTGTTCTTTCTTTTTTTTTTCACAGAAAGAGGAACTAATGTGTCAAGTTTTAGACAAATAAGCAGCCAGTTTGGAGTTAAGCAACAATAAATTGTTCAGGAAGTCATTCTGAGACTTTGACATAATCAGCTAATCCTCAGTTAATAAATTATATGTTCTCTAGTAACTCATTAACACTCAATGATCCCAAGTTATACAAAGTTTATGTTCCTCTGCTGAAGTTTTTCTAAGCTCGCCCTAAATTTAAAAACGTGTACATACAAGCCTGGCTTGATGCTTGATGCCAATACTAATGCTTGGAATCATTGACAACTCTGACAAGAATAAAACCTGAAACTATTAATCCACATGCACCAGTGAGTCTGAAAAAAATGTTTCCTGCAGTTCTACTGTTGAAATGATTATTCATTAAAAAGTTATAAACAGAGTCAACTCAAGCTTATTTAGCAATGTAAAAATCATATTTACTGATGGGGAAATGACTTTGCTCAGACTGAAACGGGTGAACTGGAACAAAAACAACAGTTTGGTCAAATAATCACACAGTAGAGCAAACCTACCTTTTCAATCTGTTTGGGAGTGGCTGTGGGGGCAGTGCCCAGCTTCTCAGCCGTTAGCTCTGCCTCATCTGCCTCTTTGCAGCGCTGCTCATAGGATCTTTTGGACTGGAAGAGAAATCAAACCGAAACCATGTGAAACTACAAAACCCATGCACTGCTCATTAAAACCTTGCTTTATGAGGCCTTGACAGGAAAGGGAGTGGGAGGCGGAGGGAAGAGACAGTTGGAGGGGGGTTTAGTCAAAAAAAAAGAAAGAAAAAAAAAAGAGATGTCAAGCATGTGCACCCGGAGAAACAAAATAGTTCACTCACTTCCTTCCTCTCAGCAGAGAACAGGCAATGAGTTCTTAAACAATTTGCCTTTTAAAACATGCACAACAATGCTTTAGGGTTACAGTGAGGCCCAAGGCCCGACAGGCCTTACAGAGAAACATCAGTGACATTGTTCATTCTATTTAACGCCTTTTATGTAATGAATAATAAATGTCCTCACTCAAGCTCAAACCATTATGTGTCTGTGAAAGTAAAAACAATAACTACCACAAACCTGTGGTCTGTCATCATGATAGCAAGAGCTGAGCTCACCTCTAATGTTTTCTTGTAGAGGGAGACTTTTGTCTTCTGGACCTTCTCCATGATGACTTCATACTAAGAATTGAGAACAAAAGTCATTGCTGTTACCAGGAAATCACACAGAGAAGCAACCAAAAAAATAAATGAATAAAAATATCCTGTTTATGCAAACAAGATGAGCATTCAAATGGGCACCTTTTTTCGCTGTTCTTTCTGTCGCTCTCTAAAGTGCTCCATTCTCTTCACCTCCTCCTTTAGGAGCCCAGACAACTGAATGTGCAAATTTCCGATGTTTTCAATTTCTGAAAAGGGACAAGACATGGGGCTAAGAACATGAAGGATAGACCGGGTAACAACGGCTTTGGTAAAATAATGTGATATCTTCTGCTTACGTGTTTTCATTTCATCAAAAGATGCTCTCAAAGTGCTGTGAAAATAAAACAAAGGTCATTTATTTTTTTAAAAAGCGCTGACTTTTTCTTATAACAGAGAATTATTGCTTAAATGCAGTAAGTATAGTGATAAGCAATTTCTCCCTGATACCTACCAGATTTCATACATGCCCCCGGCCTTGCGGGCAATGGTGATAAGCTCTTTTCCATATTTCTCCTCTGCTGTTGCTCTGCATTGACATTTGGGAATAAATGCAGCCATATGTTAATGCAATAACTTTCAAATGTACAAATCTAGCCAAAATCATAGAGCCCACCTCATTTTCAAGAGCTCCTCCACTTCTTTGCACGTCCGCCGACCATCATTAAGCCTCTGAAGAATCGTCTCATAACCAACATTGCTGATGAAGTCTGATCCCTGGGTTGATAAAACACCAGCTACGCTCACTAACAAAGTTCTCAGCCATAATAGAAAGCTCACACCGATATTCAGTTTTGGAATGAAAGTAAAAACGAATCCAAAACCATGCTCATTTGTAAGAAAACGTTCCTGTTCCTCCACGTTTAAAAAATCAGTGATCACCTTTAGAGAGGAGCCAATGATTTGAATGACTATCAGTGAGGTTTGCTTAGATATTTTGAGACTGTTTTTTTTTCCATGGAGACACACACTGTGCATCTCACCAGCATTTGAATGGAAACTATTATATACTGTTTAACAGCAGGTTCTGAATGGAAAGCAACCGTGTGGGTAGAGTACCAAACATCTCTATTCATGTAAAAAAAAAAGTTACATTCATATAAAACACTGAGATCAGGTAGATAGGAATAAGGAAGCACATAACTTTGCGGAATAAAGTTAACCTTCTAAGTTATACAAGTTGATTGCTCTTTCTGACAACCCAGTTCTTGTGGTTTTGCTCGTGTATTTAGCACGGTGGCACATAGATGTTCTAAAATGACCTTGTATCCGCCCGATGAAAAAAGAAGCCCTCAACTGTGGTGTGCCATTTTTTTATTTATTTGTTATGAAAAGGTTGAGCTGAGAAAGAATCCTTTACATCGTGTGACACTTCAGTCTAGATAAACTGGACATGATGACCACAATCTAGATATAAAAATGCTTCCACTGGTCATCACTTACTGTAACAATTCAGTGTGTTTTCAAATGAGAAAAAAAAGCTGAACGATAAAGGAGTGAACTACCTACGGAGAGGCTATGACAAACTAAGTAAATCTCTGGTACATGCTTAGTAGTGTGCAGATACATTATGAAGTTTCAGAACGTTTGGCTTCACGGTTCAATAAAACCTGTAGCCTACTTTAATCCTGCACATGCAAAGCACCCAGAAGTAAAGAAAAATTAGCAGCATGACAACAACTCACCCAAAAGGCATCTTTAAACTGTAATGTCATCCTGGCCGTATATTAAAAAAATAGTCCCAGCTGTAGAGTGCACTCAACTTTCAGCCACTTCTAACTCCAAGCAGCGTAGCTGGCTGTGGCTTGATACAAGTGAAACAGATCATGACACATTCAGGAAGCGAAGCTTCATGCTGGAGCTCTCACTCACTTACTCATTTGATTTAAATGAGGAAGAGCTGCAACATGTCAGCACTTACCAAAAGCTGAAGTGATAGCGGACACTATTTAAAAAAAACAAAACTGTAGCATGGAACCAAAACAAAATCTGCTTTGTTTAATGTGAATTGGATTCAGTACTTTTTCATGAAAACTGAAAATTGCACTTTGTGCTTCTTGCTCTTTAAGGGTAATACAAGGAATTCCCTACAACATTATGCAATCCAGTACTTTGCCCTGAAACATGTACTGTTGTGTAAGTCTTCAGCTTTTGTTCACATTTTGTAACATATTGTACACGAGCTGAACAATAGATCAGATATAACACGCAAAGGATCTGTGACTGCTGAGATCACTGGTGTGTGACGTAAATACCACAACCTTTCTATAACAGACAGGGAGGAAAAAAACGACATGAAATCATTTTCGGAAACAAATGACAGCTCTACATTAAACCAAAGGAGACTGTTATAATTCATCATGTGTCAGGTGCAGATGTCTGCCGTAGTCTGTTACTTCGCTGTTCATGAATGTTTCTTGATTTTTCAAAACTTCAGCCTCTGAGATCTGTCCATCTCCATCGAGGTCCATTTCCTTGATGAGGTGAAGAGCCTGTTGACAGCAGGAGAGCAAAAATATCAGTGTATATGCTACCAAATCATCTTGGAGAGAAAAGAAGCCTTAACTGCGGATTAATTTAAGAAAATTTTCCAGGACCTCTGGGCAAGAAAGGGTCTAATATACAGGATATTCCATGACCTCATTTCTAGGTATGACGCATGCTTTTAAAAGGTGTGGTTAGACCATCAAAAAAAGAAAGATAACAAAAAAATTATCGTAAAATAAACATCCCTCTTCCATTCACTGTACGATCCTTTAACCTGCAAAACGCAGACTTACTTGCACGTGGATGTAGATGATGTTAAACATTTGCACAATATGAGACTGTTATGGTGCTCAAGTTGTTTGCATGGCAACTCTGCTGATGGGAAATTGCCACAGATGCAAGTCACCCTTGCTGCTTGTAGTGTTGCAAACATTTTCATGTCTTAAAAGCCTTACAACATTGAGGAGGAGATGCATGTGCACCTCTTAGGACATGAGGTCACAAATGGTGCGCTGTGAGGCAAGTTTGGGTGTGTCTTAAGGGTTTTCTGATAAACTTCTATTGTTATTATAATATCATACAAATTGGTAATGTAAGTTTACTGTATCAGAAGGTGCACTTTGTTTGGAACACCTGTTGTTAATGCAAATATGTACTCAACCAATCACATGACAGCAGTATTTAAGCAGCATGCATGCATTTAGGCATGTAGACATGGTCAGGACGGTCAGCTAAAGTTTAATTTTGAATATGACGTGGCTGTCGATGCAGAAATGGGACATTTGTTGGGCTGCATCAAAGTTAAATAGTGGTGTGTCTTGGCCTTGTGTGGAACTATTTGAGAGACGCATCACCATTATTATTGCAACATGATCTCATCTGCAGCACTAAAATAACTCAATGCTATTCAGAGAACATTTCTCTCCCTCACAAGTGTTTACTATATATCCTCCTGAGACCCTGCATCCTCACATGGGGACATTAGATATTGGCTGTTCTGCACCTAATCCTTCATTCTGCTCAATAAAGAATGAAGAATTAGTCAAATACACAATTTGATTGATTTTATTCTTTTACACTTTAAAATAAACCCATCCCACATGACATATCTTAAACTGCACATATATTTCTGTTAAAAGATGGCGCTTAACAGATTCAAATAATCCCAAATATCCAGGGGAAATTAAAAAGGCAAACACAAGATATCAGATCTCAGGAGGTTAAGGGTTAAATGCTTTGTTAATAATTCATAATCCTTAATAATTCTTTATTTCGAATTTCAATTGGAAGCTAGAAGCTCAGGAGTTTAAACGTGTTCTTCTTCTAAAATGGCGCGCTTATAATAATTTCACTCTTTATTTTATCCACTATAAGCAAAAAAAAAGAAAAAGAAAAAAAAGCTGAGCACATGATAGAAGACATTACTTCTTCTCTTGCTGATCCATAGCTGTTCGGTGCAACCCAGCGGAGCTGCTCCTCTCGATTCAGCTTGCCATCCTTATCTTGATCATACAATTCCTTAAATCGCACTGTTTCTTCGATCTCCCACTTCGAAGGGGCACCATCTGATTAAAAAAAATACATAGAAAAAAGAAAAATGTTAACACTGCACAGACGAGAAAGACAACAAAAAGGCTGCATGCTTGGTTTAATCTCCGCAGCCTTACCATCGCCGCGAACATCGCCAATAAATTCACTCAGGCTGATGAATCCATCTTTATCTGTATCATATTCACTCAAGACATCCTCAATGGCAAAATCCTATTAGAAAAATAAAAGAAAACCCCAATAGTTTTTTCACATGAAACTCAAAGAGCACACTTAGTGTGGATGGAAACATGCATTATCATATCAGGTTTTGCACGAGTAGGAGTTAAATGTCTCACAGCCATGTGATCCACTTCAGAAGGGTGGGTGAAGGCGAGAAATTCTGTCACATTGAGGCCAGGTGTGCCATCCACATCAGCAAAGTCAAAGCGCCTCCTCTCCTTTCGATGGAGCTGCAAGGTGTATGAGCCCGTGTTAGAGTTCTGATTGATATATTAATCTGTGATGTGTAAGAAGAGAGTTAAAGTCTGCTCACATGTCTAAGAGACTCTTGCTCTGGATCCTCCAGAACAACATCGTCATCAAAACTAAGGAGCTGGTCATGAGCCACCGTGTTGTATTCCTCCCATGTTATAACACCATCCTTATTGGTGTCAAACTCGGGGAAGCGCTCCTCCGCATCATCCAGAGCATATTTTCTGTAGACGTGCTGAATCCAGAGAGTAATCTCCTCTATGGATAAAACAGACAGCCTGAGTGTGATTATTAATCCCCTTTGTTTGTCTGTGCTTTACTGGGAGAAGCACAAATATACCTGCACTTAGCAGATTGTCACCATTTGTATCAATCTTCTTTACAATATCCATCATTTTTTTCTTCTGATCTGCTGGGCTGAGTTTCTTTATCTCATCAGTCCTCTGTGTAAAAGAAGCAGGGCAAGAAAGTGAGGAGATGCTGGACGAAGGATAGAAATGGAGCTCTAAAGTGCAAAAAAATGAAGAATTACAAAAAAAAAGAAAAAAAAAAAGCCACCTCATCTCCCAGCAGTACATTCATGTCGTGTTCAGGGTTGTGCTGCTGTCCGATGTAATGGTCATCATGCAGATGTTTATGGGAGCTTTGTCCAAAGTCGAACTGAAGAAGCAGCAGTACCAAAAATGTAGAGGATGTCATCTGTTGAATTATAACACGCTAGGATTGAAACAACACTGGAACTGAAAACAAGTGCACACTGCAAACAGACTTGACAAAATGCAACTGTGCTATCTGGTGGCCAACAGGTGAAAGATAAAAACAAAAGCCAGATAAGGCTAATGTGAAACACTGTTTCTGAGACGGTAAAAAGACGGAGTGAAAGGTGAAGGATCACCCAGATAAACTGGAAGTTGTCGAAACGTTATGTATTTATTTTTTCTGTTTAGCTGCTTGAAACACAGAGGGAAAGAGAGAGGATGAATACGACAACCACAGGGAAGTCAAGAAAAATAAAGCAACAACAGCGTTCTTTAAAACAAACAAACAGGCATATAAAAGAGACACGAACAAGCCAAAACACCCTTATATTACTCAAATAATATAGGATAACGTAGGTGTTATTACCATGGGAAGTTGTTCGTACAACTCAAGCCTCCACCGTAGTCTCTACCTAGAGGAACGACGAACATCCGATT
Organism: Pelmatolapia mariae; assembly: GCF_036321145.2. Lineage (NCBI taxonomy): Eukaryota > Metazoa > Chordata > Actinopteri > Cichliformes > Cichlidae > Pelmatolapia > Pelmatolapia mariae. The sequence goes on along the minus strand of NC_086233.1, from coordinate 52,730,663 downwards.
AAAAACTTCAAAATAAAACAATTATGCAAACTCCAAAAATAATTTGTCAATATGCCGCCTCTCAAATGTGTTATGTGCGCTTTATTCAAGGCTAATAGGCTTCAATGGCTACCTCACTAGTTTACACACAGGCACAACATGTTTAGGAAACAAGGGGGAAAAGAAAAAGAAAATGATAAAGAATGGAAAAGATAACATGTAACACAGAATACACATTTAACCCACATACAAAAAAGGTTAGCAAGATGTTCTTTTGAATCTCTTTTCAATCTCTTTTAAATATGCTCGTTTGTACTTGTTTATGAAGTTGTAGTTTGCAGTAGTTTCTAAGGCAAACTACTGCAAACTATTGGTGTTACCCACTGGATAGCAAGCAAGCCAATTTGATTAAAAAAAAAAAGCTTATATGGAACCAGGTTCCAATGCCTTTTGATATACTTAATATGTATACAGCAAAAAAACAACAACAACAACAACAACAACAACAACAACAACAACAACAACAAACACTGCCCCCGCGATTTACTAGTGATTTAATGCTAGTGTAATGTGATGTACTTTTTCCCCTCAGATGACTTTATTTTGAAGTCAGGTTTTCCACCTCGTGGTCTTCCTTCGGTTTGAAGGTGACTTGACGTCCTACCAAATCAACCAAACTTCCTTGAATGTCCCGCCTGATCTTAGTGGTTGCCATGGTAGACAATTCGAAGTCCCGCCTCCTCAAAAATGCATCCCACCCTTTGACCTTACTATAATTTACATGATTGGCTGGCGCCATTGTTGGTTCTACCATACGACGAATTCATTGGACCATCCAAACGCCAGTCAAAAACGCAAGGTGCTCAGACTTCCTGCATCTGTTAGGCTATCCACACTGTCATGTATTTATCTGACATGTTTTTCCCATCACCTCTGACAACAGGGCGACTTTACTCGTAGACTTTAATTTGTCACCGACTGAGCGTTGAACACTAGGCGGGTCGATGTCCAAAGACAACCGCCATGATGGACGGCGGCGCGGAGCTGGGCAGCACCGTCTCGGCCCAAGAGTTAGCAACCAAGGCGGGGACGGGAGGGAAAGGTCTGGTAGCAACAGCTCAGGCTCCTCGCATGGAGGTGGCAAAAGCAAGAATGCATCCATAACTGCTTTGAAGGTATGCGCTGCTTTGTTTTTCGCAGCTAACAACTGAAGTAAAACATTTGATTTAATCTAGAACATAAATATTCCTTGCTAGGAATTCAAGTTCTCGCGATAAATAAACATATTTTGGGTGACCTTACTTTCTGATGGTGTGATATTGTCAAATCTCGTTTCTACCTTTTTTTGTCCTCTTGGTTAAGAAAAATGCCTACATCATCATCACCATTATTATTATTATTATTATTATTAGTAGTAGTAGTAGTAGTAGTTTACCCAATAAAATTTACATTTGTGAAGATGCTAATCATTTTTACAAATTGTCTGCATACATGTATTGTCATGTTATTAAAGCAAAACTGTGAAAGTAAAGGGACTGTTTTGTAAAGTAAAACAGCAGTAATGTAAACAGGCCTATATCAAAATATGTTGATTCCTTTCTTTGTCCCAAAGTGTTATTACAGACTTTCCAAGTTTGCACCATTTGTATTTGGTCAAACCATGTGGCCTTGTATGTCTTGTCCCACAGCAGCATATGAATCACTGAATACCGGGTCCATTCAGATCTAGAGCATCACTTTGTGTGGCTAATGCACTGCGTTAGCACACACTGTCTCTGACCCTACAGCTATACTCTCATCACTGGCAAGTACAGGATGGGGGGGCAGAGAGCCAGGCCTGCTTTGTGCACATGACTGCGCAGTGTTGTGGTAGAAGGAGAGTGAAGAGTGAGAAATGAGAAGCGGAGAGAGAGGGAGAGAGCGGGGGCTCTGATGCAGAGCAGTGAGAGGAGGGAGCTGTAAATATAGGAAGCTGCATGCAGTGGTAGGCAGATAGGCAGCAGCAGGCAGGGAGTCGGGCCTAAGAGGTGGCTGCTAACTCAGCAGAGTGCTAGGGGCTCAGACTAGATTACAGGCAAGAGTTGCAAACAGAATAGTCAAAGTAAAAGGGAGGCGTGGTGGGCTACTGAGCACTTGTCTCTCACTTGCCACTGGGAGAGGAGTTGACACAGCTGGGCAAGTTGCTATAACAGTGTGGACTACACAGAGGGAGTCTATTTTGGTCCTGCTGTCAGATGACGATGTCACCTTGCACAAGTGGCAATGCTGGTGAGAGGGAACAGGTTGCCTGAAGTGGGCTGTCAAGTATGTCAGGAGTGGATAAAGACGAAGAGCCTGCTTACAGATTGTACTTCTATTCTGTACGTATCCTGTGATGTTTGGATTTTTACTGCTTTTACTAATGAGCTTGTTCTCACCCACTCCACTGTCTTGCTACTTCTGTTTGTAGACCTTGCCAGAAGGGAAACTTTACACTTGCCCCTTACTCAGCACAGTCTAGAAAATAAACATGCTCTCTTGTGCATGTGGAAGGACTGCCTGATCAAAGAAGACAGCAGAAGATAGGCTCCACATTGTATCTTTCTCTTCTATGGTGCAATGGGAGACAGCTTGTTTGTAGCTGATTAAGTGGATAAAGAGAATGTTGCTTTAAGCCTTTTTGGCCTCAGGTTGCTGCACTCCGATAGCCATCAGTTGCGAGTAGGTAAGGTATTTTCAAAACACTTATTTGTCATCCACTGGCTGCCAAGCACAGGAGATACAGAGTAAACATTTACTGTAAAGAGGTAGGACAGGCTGCATCAGTAGCTCTTGCTACTTTGGTGGATTTGTGTTGTTGAATGATTTATTGTATTTTTTTAATTTTATTTGTGTCGTCTTATTCTCCACTTGACAAAATAAAGCTCAGGCCACTTGATATGTAAAGAATTTTGCTCACCAAAGTAGGTCAGCTGGGTATCTCCCTTAGGGACATTAAATGGTATCAGACCGATACACGCATTCTGTTTCTGCGTGTGTAATGCCTAATGAGCCATGTTCACATTATTCTGTTATTTTTGAATTTAAGGTGGTGTATGTATATACTGTTTTTATTTTAAGCTATGCCCTAATTTTTACTTTTTACCTCTGAAAACGTATGCCTCATCTCTTCAGTTGCAAATGTGGTAGAAGGACAGTTTTTGTTTTCTTATCTGAACAGTAGCGCTCATGAGAGACATCCAGGAAAAGAGAGAATGATTTGTTCCATGACTCATTTCTGTTAAGAGAAGAACTGGCTCTCAGTTTTGATTTTTTTTTAAATGTTTGTTATTTTATATAGTTATTTTCATTAGGTATAAAACTATGATTCATAGTTGTCTAAAATATTCAAGTTTGGTCTGGACTCTAGTCAACAGTAGAGTAAATAATTTATGACAAGTGCAGAAGTGGTACGGTCTATTCTAGGGGAAAAACACACTAAGTGGAAGATGCAGAATGATAAATCTCCAAGTATTTTCTTCTCACTGTTGGTTTGTGCGCTGATTGCCAGAAATCAGAATATTTAGTTATGTAAGAACCAAATTAAATCAAGCAGACTGCAGTGGTACACCACTTTTTTGCGCTGTTATTGTTCAGCCACTTTTTCTTTCTGCAGTAATGCATCAGCTGTCTAAGAGATACAAATAGCCAAATATTTTCTCTATGAGATATGGATCCAGAAAGATGCCGATGCTACATTTCATCACATAGTTTCTTAATGAATGTGATGTCGCTGTATTTATTTTGGTTCGCATTGTCGACTTCACCCAGGGTTAAAGTCAAGTTCACTGATGCATACTCAATGTGTAGGTCAACCATGATGCATCCTTTGCACAGAACGGGTTTATAGCCTCAGCCTCTAGCTGTTCCTTGTCACAGTATGACCCTGTAGACTGCTTCCATATACTTTTATATCACAGCAACATAATCAGACCTTTTATGGCAAAATTTTAAAATTGCTATAAATGTACTTTTTGCTTACTGTTTGACATAAAAATCTGCCGAAAATGCACTGAATGAACATAAAGTACCATTGATTTCCTTGTTTGAGTGTTTTTGCCTGTTATGTTTTGTTTTTTGGGGCAATGAAAACACATTGTACTGCGGAACACTGTTTTAACGGCTGAACAAAATCAGTGTCTGAGGTGTATTAAAACTGAAGTAACCATAGCAACAGTACTTAGGCTTCAGGCCTGCTCATTGCTCATAAAACTATTATTGTTGAAAGAATTGGGTGAGAATTAGTCAGTATGTATTTTATGTTATCTACAATTCTATTTATGCTGAACATAAAAAGTGGGTCACAAACATATTTTATTTATTTACTTTAAGCTGTGAATGTTTACTTAATTTATTGTATAAGTGATAATAAAATAAAACAGTGCAAGCTCCAATTTGAACAGGGTCTGTAAAATGTACATTAAAAGAGAGCACATGGATTTGCAAATGTCATAAACCCATGCTTTATTCACACTACAAGATAGAAAACATAGCAAATGTTTGAACTGAGAAAATGTGCCATTTTAAAGGTACAGTGTGTAAAATCTCACCACTACTTTTTTTGCTTTAAATGTCACTCAAGCCTAATATTAGCTGGCACGATGTTAGCTTACAACCAGCTGTTTGTTGTTTTATCTGGCTAGTTGATTGTCTAATTTGCTGGCAATAAGTAATTGCAATAATATCGGGAATAAACGAGCATGTTAATGTCCATTTTCCTGTGTTAAAGCCCTGACTTTCATTCAGGAGATTAGGTTTTAGGTGAGGAGAAAGATGCTGAGGTGGAATGAGGGACGGAGCAGTGGTCGAGGAGGATAAAAGCATACTGAGAAAGAGTTGATAAAAATGTACATGTACAAATGTTAAATGGTTATGTATAGTTTGAAAGTGCTATTTGTGGTTTTTAAATTAAAAGTAACTTATGAGACGAACTACATATGTGGTCGGTCTCAGGCCACATACATAAAATGTGATTAGCCAGAATGCCGACACTCACCTCAGCTATAGTATTCAAGATGGCGGGACAACATGGTGACTTACACAAACCAGTCACATGTCTGAAGTATTACTAGATTACTTCTAAGTTTATGAGAACATGTTAATTTGTTAGAAGATGTCATTGCACAGTAATCAGTGTATATTTATGAGTACAACATGTTTTGTTTTGGGTTTTATTTGTTTAAATAACATCACAAATTACTTACTGTACTTTATAAAGAAAAAAATCAGGTAGTTTTGTGATGGCAACAAAAAAAGTCTGTGACAAGAACATGTTTGACAATGTGTAGCATCTTTTCTTCTTTTAACAAGAATCCATAAACTTCTGGGAACTGAGAAGATCAGCTGTTGTCTTTTATGAGATGAGTGTCGTCCCATTCTTGTTGATACAGGATTCTAGCTGCTCAAGAGTCCTGGGTCATCTTTATTGTATTGGTGGTGAAAGGTCTGGGGTGCAGGCAGGCCAGTTTAGGGCCCAGACTCTTCAGCTATGAAGCCATGCTGTTTTAATGGCTACTGTGTGTGGTTTATCATCATCTTTCTAGCTTTGGCCCATAGAATGTGGTGGAAGAGGTTTAACCTGCATTTGTGGATGGTATGGTGAGCTGTGTTTAGACAGTGATTTCTAGAAGTGTTCCTGAATGCATCCAGTGATCATTATAAAAGAATAAAACATTTTTAATGCAGTGCCAACTGACGGTCCAAAGGTCACAGCGGCCAGTGCTGATTTTCCAGCCTTGTCACACGCACTTCTCCAGATTGAACCTTTGCCCATCTTTACTTCTGAAAAACTCCCTCAACCCTTTTGTTGCCTCCATCCCAAGTTTTTTGAGACATGTTCAGGGCTCGCAAAATCGCTAGCCCGATGTCCCGAGGCTAGCAATTTTTCCAGTCGGGCTACCAAAATCTATCTTAGCCCTGCTTGTCGGGCTATCATAGGAAGGAAAAATATATGTCAATGCTTTTGCATTCTTTCGAAAATGTAGCTGAGTAATTATGTCATTGGCATCGATGAGCCACTGTCAATATGTGACATATTGAAATCGCGTTTGAATTTGCGCTTGTTTTTTGCTTTCACTGTCACTTTGCGATCGCGCGAACAGTGTGTAGAGAGCAGCAGTACTGATTGGTGAGTGACGATTAATTGCACACCAATTCCTCTGACATCGTCTTATCACTCATTAGCTTACTATTCAAACGTGACAAGTGAAATCTCCCACAGCAAGCTTAAACATGTCATAGAGGTTGATTGCACAGAGAATCGCTGACCGTTATGTACGTGTGTAAAAGCAGCAGGATTTACGGCGGTATTTTAGTTCTGCTCAGCCAAATAAGACAGGTCAGGGTGAAGAAGGGGCAGCCAAAGAAAAGCCTACCACAAAACAGAAAAGTTATGACAAATCAGACTATGAGGCAAAAAGAAAGCACAGCTTTTTTGGTTTCATGGACAAAAGAATTTCTGTGGCTGGAATATGACAAGCTAAATAACATGATGTTCTGCCAGGTGTGTTGTGAGTTTCATTCGATTTCTGAGTCGACAAGCGCCTTTGTTACTGGGACCAGTAATTTTAAAAAAGACCCCATCAGAACCCATGAGAAATGCAAGAAATGCATTATTGCCCAGTCTGCAATATCTTTCCCAGAACAAACAGCAATTGCAAAAAACATACTAAAAATAAACCAAGCACAAGAAGAAGTCCTGAAAAATCTGTTTAGAACAGCGTACTATGTTGCAAAGAGTGAACTACCATTGGCAAAATTTAGCAGTCTTTGCAAACTTCAAAAAGCAAATGGCCTAGATCTTGGTTCTACTTACCTCTTACCCTTGACTTCAGTGGAAATTTCAGATTCAGGATCTGACACAGACTGATTCATGTTCTACACAGTTCTTGCAAGTTCATAGAAATTTCTGTTCAATTAGAACCAAGTATTTGAGTTGATGATTGTAATTTTTATACAGTTGTTGTGATTTGTATTTTAACAATTTTTTGATTTCCGTTACAATATTATACTTTAATGTATAATATTGTAAAGGAAAAAAACATAAAAAAATTGCTTTCTTTTTTATTCGGGCTACTTAAATTTATTTTGGGCTACAAAAAACTGAAGAGTGCCGGCCTGAAGGGCTACCAGAGATTTTGAAATTTTGCGAGCCTTGATGTTGCTGGCACAAATAATGTGACTAACACTCTGATTCATCCTTTGTTAGGTCGAGAATAAAATGAAGAGGGAAAATCCAGTCAGATTTAATGTGTTGAGTCTTATGTCTGTCCTGCAGGCTTCATTTCAGCGCTCCAACAGCCATGACAAAGTGCGAAAGATAGTTGCTGAAGAGGGCCGTGCTGCTCGAAACCTCATTGCCTGGAGCGTCCCTCTAGAGAGCAAAGAGGAGGAAGGTTGGTAGCTTAATGCAAAGTAAATTTTTTCTTTATGCCGTTAATTTATGATGCTGCAGATGTTGTTGCGGATAATTCATTAAAGGTGATAACCATATCCTGGGGTCACGGGCTATCTGTCTTTGCCAATATTGTTCAGCATTTTATATGTTATTCATTAAAAATTCTGTTGTACGCTGTCAACTGGAACCAGATGGTTATTTTTCTTCTCATGGCTCAACTGATAAAATGAGTACTTCAGATTTCTTAAGCAGACTGTTTAAACTTGATGCATGCTCTTGTGTTTTAGAATAAATAAAATATATTTTTGTTTTTAAATGGTGACAATGGGGGGGTTGTCTTTGAAATCGTCTAATCCTAACCCTTCTGAGAAACCCACTCAACATGCTCACCCACGTTCTGATTTTCACTCTGTTTGTCTTTTATTTGTGGGTCAGTTCAGTTTTATTTATTTAAGGCCTTGTTTTTGCTCCAAAGTTTGAGGATGAATTAAGGTCCAGCTTTTCAAATTGTAGTTTAATCTTATGTTTGTTTGTTTTTTTACATAAGGCTTACATAATCCTCTGCAACTCTATAATTAATCATTTACAATCAAGTGTTTATTTTGTATTTCACTTCTCAGTGATTTTCTTTTTTTACATATGTGACATATTTATTTGTCACAACAATTATATATTCATTGTTGGCCAGATTTAAGCTCTGATTATTTATCCATTATCTAAATGCAAGCCTCATTTTTTTTTTCCTCTCTCCTCTTTACTTAGCAAAGTCCAAAGGCAACTCCAGTGGCAGTTCCAGGTCTCAGAGAATCAATTCTGGACAACAAAGGAATAAAAAGCAGGTTGGAATACCGTCCTCTAACACTAGAGGGCACTTTTTACTAACTTATTTCATCTTTGACTTCTGCCTCATGCCACTGAAACCCTAAAAAAAACGAACTTGATGCAAGCGTGTCTGTGGTGCTTGCAAAACTCCCCTTTTTTGCAGTCTTGGTTTGGGATTCATGTTTATGTCAAAGAGGAAGATGTGGTCAAAAAGAGGGGCAAAAGGCAAAGTACTGTTTTAAAATTTTGTATGAAGTCCTTTAATATTTTTCTCCTGGATGCAACCAAAATCTGCCTCAAGTTAGCGCTCTGATGGGCCTTCACAGTGTGTACTTCTCTCTCATATGCAACTGAAATTTGGCAAACTATTTGTACCTACCAATACAAGAGATTATTGCATCAACTGGACTGTTAAATGTTTAATAATGTTAGTTTCTTTGTGAGTGGGCTTCCATACAAAAAAGCCCAGTAATGAGGTAAAAGTAGCATGACTCTGTAACACTGCTGTGCAGTCAGTGTTTGTGCTTTCCCAACAACTCCAGCGAAATGATGTTAAAAATTCAGCTCACTGTGATGTCAGTGCTTCAGCAGTCAAAGTTTCTCATTTAACATTTAGTTTTTATCATTATTTTAAACTGATCAGGTTTTAGTTGGAAATCTTCATTATTTAGTGCAAGTAGCTGTTTGAAAATAGTGAATGCTGTCATTTCAAAACCCCTTACCCAAAACCAAAAATATGCAGTGAGGTAAAATTTATAATATATCTTATTCTTTATTTATTGGACACTGGAGATTTTCAGAATAAAAGATTAATCAGAATCATTAGTCAGAAGTCATTTCCTTATCAGATTCCCAGTTATGAGAAGCTATTGGACTACTGTCCAAACTTCTTTACCTGCAGATCTCAAA